>NW_024726107.1:2608813-2931313 GCF_018991925.1 Homarus americanus
GTCTCAGCGCAAAAACACTAATTGCCAGCACAAACACCGATACCAGCACCACATAAACACCGGTCCAGCACCAACATAAACACCAGTGCCAGCACAACAAAAACACTAGTACCAGCACCAACACCAGTGCCAGCACCAGCGCAAACACCATACTGCACAACAAAGAAAACACTAGTGCCAGCACCAACACCAGTGCCAGCGCCAACACAACACCAATGCAGCACCATCAAACGCTAGTTACCGGCACCAACATAAACACCAGTACCAGCACAACATAAACACCAGTACCAGCACAACACTAAACCCATTACCAGCACAACAAAACACCGTTGCCGGCACCAACGCAAACACCATTACCAGCGCCAACGCAAACACCGGTGCAGCACAACATAAACGCCAGTACCAGCACAACGCAAACACCGGTACCAGCCAGCATAAACCAGCATAAACACCATTACCAGCACAACGCAAACACCAGTACCACGCGCAAACGCGGTACCAGCACCAACACCGCATTGCCAGCACCAACATAAACTACACAACCGCCGATTCATACCAGCACCAACGAACACCAGTACCAGCGCAACATAAACACCGGTTCAGCACAACGCAAAACACCAGTACCAGCACAACGCAAACACCGGTCCAGCACCAACACAAACGCAATTGCCAGCACAACATAAACACCAGTACTGGCACAACGCAAACACCAGTACCAGCTGCAACATAAACACCAGTACCAGCACAACGCAAGCACCAATACCAGCACCAACGCACAACACCAGTGCAACGCAACGCAAACGCAAGTGCCAGCACAACACAAGCACCAGTGCCAGCACCAACATAAACACCGTTACCAGCACAACATAAACACCAGTACCAGCACAACGCCAGACACCAGTACCAGCACCCAGCATGGCGCACCAAAACCAGCGCTGCACCAACACCAGTACCAGCACAACATAAACACCAGTTCAGCACAACATGAACACCAATTACCAGCACAACACAAGCACCAGTACCAGCATCAACCAGGCTGTAACATAAACACCATTACCAGCACAACAAACACCAGTACCGGCACCAACGTAAACACCGGTATCCAGCAATATAAACACCAGTACCAGCGCAACATAAACACCAGTACCAGCACAACGCAAACCAGTACCAGCACAACGCCGGCGCCAGTACCAACTGCAAACACCGGTACCAGCACAACATAAACACCGCCAGCACTAAACACCAGTACAGCGCAGCACCGCACAACGCACCGGTGCCAGCGGCAAACGCGTTCCAGCGCAGCGCACACCATCACAGGCACAACATAAACACCAGTACCAGCACCAACGCCAGACACCAGTACCAGCGCAACACACGAAACCAACCGGTGCCAGCACAACATAAACACCAGTTCCAGCACAACATAAACACAGTGCAAGCGCAACAGCACAACATAAACACCATTACCAGCGCAACATAAACACCGGTCCAGCACAACATAAACAACGCCGAGCACCTTCAGGCACCAACAGCAACACCGGTGCCAGCACACAACGCAAAACACCATTACCAGCACAACATAACACCAGTACCAGCACAACATAAACACCAGTACCAGCACCGACGCAAACCCAGCCAAGACACAACGCAAACACCGGTACTAGCGCAACGCCGACGCAGCATAAACACCAGTACCAGCGACAGCAACACCGGTGCCAGCACAGCATAAGCACACAAGCAACACCATTACCAGCACTAAGCACCGGCGGTACCCGGCACAACATAAACACAACATAAACACCAGTGCCAGCACAACGCAAACACCGGTACCAGCGCACAAACACCACAGGCGCTTCAGCACCAACGCAAACACCGGTGCCAGCTACGACACGACGCCGAGCACCAGCATAAACGCAGTACCAGCGCAACGCAAACACCAATTGCCAGCACCAACATAAACACCATTACCAGCTGCTTACAAGCACCAGTACCAGCACAACATAAACCACCAGTACCAGCTGCTTATAAACACCAGTGCCAGCACAACATAAACACAACATAAACACCATTACCACCAGACGCCGCGTATCACAAAGCCAACACCATTACAGGCACGACTTTACGCACAGCACCAGCACCAACATAAACACCATTACCCAAACCTGCGCCCCGTGCCAACGCAAAACACCGTTGCAGCACAAACATACCAGCACCATGAAAACCAGCGCAAAGCCCGGTACTATCCGCAGACAATCGCCGGTGTCAGCACAACATAAACACCGGTACCTGGCCACAACGAAACACCATTACTGCATACCAATACCAGCACAACATAAACCCAGTGCCATCACCGACAATCACCAGTGTCAGCAGCATAAACCAGTGCCAGCCTGGCAACACCATTACCAGCACCAACATAAACACCAGTACTAGCACCAACGCAAACACCGGTCTGCACCTACAAAAGCTTGGTACTAGCACCAACACCAGTACCAGCATCAACATTAACACCAGGTCTGCACAACAAAAATACTAGTACCAGCACCAACACCCAGTACCAGCACAGCACCAACACAGGAATCTGCACAACAAAAACACGTACCAGCACCAACACCAGTACCAGCACCAACATAAACACCAATACCAACAAATAAACACTCGTGCCCAGCAGCAATATAACACCAGTAGCAGCCACAACATAAACACCAGTAGCAGCCCAACCCCAACCACCAGTACCAGCACAACGCAAACACCAGTACCAGCACCAACGCAAACACCAGTAGCAGCACAACACGCAACCACCAGTACCACAGCGCAAGCATCAGTGCCAGCACCAACATAAACACAACATAAACACCAGTACGGCACAACGCAAACACCGGTACCAGCACAACATGAACTCCAGTACCAGCCCAACATAAACACCAGGTTCCAGCACCAACATAAACACCAGTACCAGCACAACGCGGAACACCAGTACCAGCATAACATAAACGCAATTCAGCACAACGCAGACACCGGATACAGGCACAACACAAACACCAGTACCAGCACAACCGAACACCAGTACCAGCACAACATAAACGCAGTACGGGCTGGCATAAACACCAGTACCAGCTGCAGAACCAGTACCAGCATAACAAGACACCAGTACCAGCACAACGCAAACACCAGTACCAGCACAACGCAGACACCAGTACCAGCCTGCATGCACCAGGCATGGCACATAGCTGGCAGCGTACCAGCAGCACCAGCACCGAGCACAACATAAACACCATTACCAACTGCGCAACACCAAATGTACCAGCATGAACACCAGTACCAGCACCAACGCAGCACCAGACCATAAACACCAGTTCCAGCACCAACATAAACACCAGTTCCAGCACAACGCAGACACCAGTACCAGCACAACATAAGCACCAGTACAAGCATCAACATAAACACCATTACCAGCACCAACATAAACACCAGTGCCAGCACCACACGCAAACACCAGTATCCACCACAATATAAACATCGGTGCCAGCACCAACATAAACACCATTACTAGCACAACATAAACCCAGTACCAGCACCAGCATGACTGTATCCACAATATAAACACCAGTGCCAGCACCAACACAAACACTGAAGTACCAACAACAACACACACCAGTACCAGCACAGCAGAAACACCAGTACCAGCACCAACATAAACGCAGTACCACCACCAACATAAACACACACCAGTACCAGCACAGCAGAAACACCAATACCAGCACGAACTTAAACACCAGTATCTGCACCAACATAAATAGACCAGTACGAGCACCAAAACAACCACCAGTACCTGCTCCAACATAAAACACCAGTACCAGCACCAAGATAAACACCAGTACCAGCACCAAGATAAACACCAGTACTAGCACAGCATAAACACCAATACCAGCATCAACACAGTACCAGCACCAACATGAACACCAGTACCAGCACAACATTAACACCAGTACCTATACCAACATAAACACTAGTACCTGAACCAGTATAAACACCAGTAACTACACCAACATAAACACCAGTACCTACACCAACATAAACTCCAGTATCAGCACCAACATAACACCATTACCAGCACAACATAAACACCAGTACCAACACAACATAAACACCAGTACCAGCACCAACATAAACTCCAGTACCAGCACCAACACAAACACCAGTACCTACACCAACACAAACACCAGTACCTACACCAACATAAACACCAGTACCAGCACCAACATAAACACCATTACCAGCACGAGATAAACACCAGTACCAGCACAACATAAACACCAGTACAAGCAAAACATAAACACCAGTACCAGCACCAACACTTACAATAACACTGATAGCAGGACCAACAACATGACCAACACTAGTACCAATAATAATTAAATCCAACACCTACAGCAACACCATCACCACCAACAACACCACCAGCACCAACACTAGTACCAACGCTAACAAAATACCAACACCATCACCAACGACATGACCAACACCTTCACAAACAACTTCCCCAACAACATCACAAATAACATCACCAACAAGAACACTAACTTCATCACCACCACCAACACTACAACATCACTACCATTACCACCACCAACACTATTACATCACTACTATCACCACCACCAACACTACAACACCAGTACCAACATCACCACAAACACTACTTCATCACTATCATCACCCCCACTACAGCTACACCTTCGCCTCCATTTTATTACCTTAAAATTAAATATCTTAATACATAAGTAGCTACCCTAGCTGTGTTGTTTTAGTTGAGCCGCAGATCTATGCGCCCTTCAGTGAATGTTGCCTCATAGTCAATATCTGCAACTGTTGTCGGCTTTGGGGCCGATGCTCTCGTTCCCTGAGGAAGAGCAGAGCAGACCTATGGAGAGAGAAGGACAGTCGACATCTCATCCAGGCTGTAACATAACTTCTAGGCTGCTGCTTCTGTTCGGGTAGCACCTCCGCGAGTCTGGCGCAGAAGCATCTTGCACTTGGTCCCATCCCACCAGAGGCTGTAAACACCAGAGGAGTAAAGCTGCCTTGATCAACGTTCTGAATTCTCTCCCCATATGCCCTTATCTTGTCGTTCTCGTTCCTCCTGTGTGCAGCATCGAAAGCTAAGTTACGGTGACATGCGGCCATGGAATAAAAAATCCTGATGTCGAAGACGGTTCACTGTCCCCGTGTCCAAAATCCTCGAGCACTGACGTCAACACAGGCTTCGTTGGATGTGTTTGAAGTCCTATGTTGGAACTTCTCACCGTCCAATGGAAGGAGGGTAGGTTCTACCCTGACATCACAACACATTTCCTTCAACATATTTGCTGTGAGATCCCTTACTTCGTCATGCCTCATGCATATGAAGCCCCCTTTCTTGCACACCATGGCGTGATTGACGTCATAGGAAGGGCATTGGGAGGGCAAACCTTCTACTGGCCTACCGTACCTTAGAGCAATGGTATCTGTAAATTCTTGTTTATTGAGACTGAACCATTTGCCCTTATCAGTAACATAGTTAACTAGTTCGAGGCGCCCACCCAATGCGTTATAGCTACTTTTTTTGACTCAAATTCTCTGGTACTTGCAGCATCAGTTGCTGCAACTTATCACTTTGGCCGTGCTGTCGTTCTATCGTAATGGACCGTCAAATTTTGTTTACTTCGCTGGTATCCACCTCACCTGATGCGTTCTGAGCTATTATGTGGTCAGTGAGGGCTGCCGTGAGCTTAACTGAGTTTTGATGTTCGGTGGCAGCAATCTCCTCTGGATTAGTCAATCCCATTCCTCCCACTCTCGGTGGTAGTGCAAGGAGTGATCTTTCTTCTGGGATTAAGTGGATATTTTTCACCACCACCGCTCCCACACCAATACCATCACCACCACCAACACTAATACATCACTACATTACTACACTAGAACACCAGTACCATCTTAAAATTATATCTAGCGCTTGTGAGACCTCACCTGGATTACGCAGTTCAGTTCTGGTCACCGTATTACAGAATGGATATAGAATCCTTGGAAAGAATCCAGAGGAAAATGACAAGACCAATCCCGGGCATTAGGAACCTTGAGTTCAGAGACAGGTTAAAGCATCTTAATTTGCACTCCCTCGAGAGACGTAGAGTGAGGGGCGACATGATAGAGGTGTATAAATGGAAGTCAGGGTTAAACAAAGGGGACATTACAAAGGTACTCAAACTATCCAACCAGGAGCGAACACGTAACAATGGTATTAAATAAGACAAATTTAGATTTCGGCGTGAATAGGTAAACACTGGTTTGGAAACAGAGTAGTGGATGAATGGAACAAGTTCCCAAACATCATCATTAACTCGAATACGCTGGATAGCTTCAAACATAGGTTGGATGCTTATATGAGCAATCGGGGTTGGGTATAAACGGGACTGCCCAGTATGGGTCAATAGGCCCGCTGCAGTTTCCTCCATTCTTATGTTCTTATGTTCTTATCATCGCCACCAACACTACAAAATCACAACCACCACCGCTACAACATCACCACCACCACCGCCACTACAACATCACTACCATCACCACCACTACAATAACCAAAACCACCAAATGGAAAGAAACCTCAGATCTTATACCAAACACGCCAAGAATAACACTTCTCTTATCGCCAACCAGTAATACCACATCAAGATCAGCAACACCAAGAATAGACATCAACAATACCCACACCAACACGAAAACTAAAACGCCAATAACAACAAACACAAAATGCCGCCTCCACCAGCTGATTATCTTCCACCTTTACTCACAAACTAGTATTTGATTACTAACTCATTAGCATAATTGGCTAGCGAGATAGCTGGTTTATCACCACCTGGGGCTATACTCACACACACACACACTGCTTGGTTAGACTGTGTTGGAGAACACACACACAAACACACACACACACACACAAACACACACACACACACTGTTGGGTCAGACCATGTTGGAGAAGACACACACATATGTAAGGCCGAATTACTGGGTAGTCCACCCCCTTCGAGACCAAATTGGGCGAATGTGTGCACTTTGGAAAAAAAATCACTAAACTTGGCACCGATAAGTCCTCTTCAGCATCTGATATAGGGCACAAACTTTATTTCAGCAACTACCGCTTCCATTTTCATATATTTGGTATGGAGATTGATAGTTTAGATGATGAGAAAGCGATTGGAATAGGTTCCATAACCTTATGGAGTTAAGTTCATTGGAAAATGTCAAGGTCATTGTTATTTTTGGGCTAAATAACTATAATTAGCATTTCTCTAGTCCTGCAGTTCAAAATTCCCCAAATTTAAGTACTGGCAAATTGCGTATAATCTTGAATGTCTCTTGCTGAGATTCCTGTTGGTGACTTTAGGCTCTAAATGTTAAAGAGGACACATCAAAGGTCATCTGGGCCAAGTTTGATTATTTCTTCCCAAAGTTCACACACTCACACAATTTAAACCCTGAGATGGTGGACTATAATTTCTCGATCAGATGTTTCTGTTTTCCTTGCTCTAGTTTCTGCTCACCATGAGCGTAACTTACTTCCTCAGCTCGTTCTTATGGATTGTGTTTGTTTCCATTTCTCCATCTCGATCAGCCGTTGTCGATCATGTCTCCTTTTTGAGCTATTCTTCTGCTTTCGCTTTCATTCGAATGGCGGATTGAACAAGGTTCCAGAGCTTGTCATTTTCTACTTGCTGTTTTAATTATTTTTCCTGTTAATCTGCAAATGTTCCTGCATTATCTTCTTCAGGTCCGTCAGGTGGGTGTTTAGTGAGCCGATTTCGTCCTCAAAAAGTTGTATATGGATGTTGTCAGGGGTGATGGCGGAGATGTACGAGTATACGGAGGGTCCGGGAGCTTAGTTGGAACTGCAAAATGACGTGTGACACAGTTAATCCAGACATTTTCTCCCACCATACCACAGCGAGGACACTTCCATATTCTCTTATCAGGTGACTCGCCATTGTCGGGTATGTCTGAGGCTGACTTGGAGCACGTGGCCAATCAGAGCTCACATTCGCGAGAGTCAAGAGACCCCGAACACCAGCTCTTGTCTCCAACAATGAGTTGATATACTGTATGTCCAATCCCCAGCATGTTATTGACCTGACCTGAAGCTTTGTAAGGTCACCCTTTGTAAATAAGCCTTTCTCAATCCCTGTAAATTCAGTTGCCTCTGAAGATGTCTTGAATAAAGACAAAAGCTGAGGTGCTATATTTCATTAGCCCATAAAGCGCACGGACTTCTACATATCAACAACCTCACCCCGCCAGGACTCGAACCCACGATCTTATGTGTGTGACCGGGGAATGCTACCTCTAGACCACCAGGACACTAAAAGTATTCCTAGACTTTGTTATATTTCACACAAAGACTGTTCATCGAGCTTATGGCGCCGTGAACCTCCAATTGGGGAATACCCGTGCCTCTTAGGTGATCAGAATAACGTTTTACCAAATCCGGCTTCGAATCACAAGGTTCCATATATATTTCATTAGCCCATAAAGCGCGCAGACTTCTACATATAATCAACAACCTCACCCCGCCAGGACTTGAACCCACGATCTTATGTGTGTGACCGGGTAACGCTACCTCTAGACCACCAGGACACTAAAAGCATTCCTAGACTTTGTTATATTTCACACAAAGCCTGTTCATTGAGCTTATGGCGCCGTGAACCTCCAATTGGGGAATACCCATGCCTCTTAGGTGATCAGAGTAACGTTTTACCAAATCCGGGTTCGAAACACGAGCCGGATTTGGGAAAACATTACATGGTCATTTTTTTTTATTAAGATGATTAGTAAGAGTCACTGCCTTATAACTGGAACATTGTGGACTCCTGCTGTCCTTGGTCTGTACTCACCCCTGAAGATGTGAATCACACGAAAGGGCTTGGGAACTTCGTGTGTTCTTGTTTCCTTGTGGTTATCAGCATATACTTGGATCACACGCACCTACAGTGATTTACTTACACACACACACAGACACAAACACACACACACATATATATATATATATATATATATATATATATATATATATATATATATATATATATATATATATATATATATATATATATATATATATATATATATAATGATAAAATCACACAGGGAAAAGGGAAACATTTACACAACAGCAGTAATTTAATTGATAAACTCAAGAAACACAATGAACCATGTGAATTAATAAGTTTTGATGTAAATTCACTTTTCACTAGAGTACCAGTGAAAGACCTACTTTCATTTCTTAAAGATAAATTGCAACTGTTAGATTTGACTATTGAACATGATACTTTTCTCAAATTGATAGAGTTATGCGTTACTGATAATGTGTTTAGAGCAAATGGGAAGTTTTACAAGCAAATATTTGGCATGAGCATTGGTAATTGTCTTTCTGCTCCTTTAGCCTGTATATATATGGATTTTTTTTTAGGCTAAATTACAAACCAATATAGGGGACTTTATTCCTCCATGATATAGGCATGTAGATGAAGTCCTTTGTCTTTGACCTAGAAACAGTGACCCACTGGAATTTTTAGACAAGCTTAATGATCTTGTCCCTAGTATTACTTTCAAAATTGAAAGAGAAACAAATGGATCCCTTCATTTCTTGATATGCTTATCATTAGAAATGGTCATAACTATAAATTTAAGGTGTACAGAAAGCCTACATAGGTAGACAGTTTCATACATTTTTCATCGAGTCACACCTGGAATCTACCAAAATGTCATTTTTTTCTACTATGTTTTTGAGATGTTTGCGTATTTGTAACGCTTAATTTATTGATGATCTGAAAAAGGCTAAAAAATCCTTTCATTCTACTCAAACCAGGCAAATTCCTACAATTTAGAATATTTTAACTCTGTCTTATCGCAATGAATTTGCCCCGTTAGTTCAGTCCCATAAATTATTAAATAATAATGTTGTTTTTAAGTATGACCCTACTATTACTAATATATTTATCAAGAATAGCCCAACCTTGAATGTAATTGGAAGCGTTTACTGCATTCCATGTAGCAACTGTAATGGAAATTATGTAGGACAGATTGGGAAACCATTGCAACTCCGAATTAAACAGCGCATGTACAATATCAGAACAGCATTTGAAAGCAGTGCACTGTTCGTTCATGTTAGGATTGGGAAAACAGTTTAGAAGTGCACAAATCATCATGTGTCACAGAAAGACTTCTCATTGAAGCAAGTTTGATTAGGGAATTGAATTCTATAAATCTTAGTGATGGTCAGTACAAAACTGATAATATGTTACACAAATTTATTTGTCAGTGGCCCAAGGTTAAAAATGTTTTTAAAGCATTGGAGTTAGATGTAAGATAGATGATTAGTGGGTTCCATATTTTTGACCTGACTTAACTTGACTAGTCACGTCACCCTTTCTCTTAAGATCCTTTTCGTGTGTGGTGGTGTTGGTGTGCAGATTAGTGGATGTCATGTTATAGACCTGACCTCATGTTTACATAAGAACATAACAACATAAGAATGGAGGAAACTGCAGCGGGCCTATTGGCCCATACTGCGCAGTCCCATTTACACCCAACCCCTATTGCTCATATAAGCATCCTAACCTATGTTTGAAGCTATCCAGCGTATTCGAGTTAATGATGATGTTTGGTAACTTGTTCCATTCATCCACTACTCTGTTTCCAAACCAATTTTTATCTTTTTCGCGCCTTAATCTAAATTTGTCTAATTTAAAACCATTGCTACGAGTTTGCTCCTGGTTGGATAGTTTGAGTACCTTTGTAATGTCCCCTTTGTTTAGCCCGACTTCCATTTATACACATCTATCATGTCGCCCCTCGCTGTACGTCTCTCGAGGGAGTGCAAATTAAGATGCTTTTACCTGTCTCTGTACTCAAGGTTCCTAATGCCCGGGATTGGTCTTGTCATTCTCCTCTGGATCCTTTCCAATGATTCTATATCCATTCTGTAATATGGTGACCAGAACTGAACTGCGTAATCCAGTTGAGGTTTAACAAGCGCAAGATATAATCTTAAGATGACCTCGTTGGTCTTGTAACTAACACTCCTTTGTATGAACCCAAGTACTTTATTAGCCTTGTTACGAGCAAATACACATTGTTTACTTGGCTTAAGATTCCTACTTATCATTACTCCTAAATCTCTCTCGCAGTCGGATTTCTCAGTGACATCGTTGTTCATCTGGTAACTGGTTTCCCTGTTTACATCTCCTATACTGAGTACTTTACATTTGTCCACATTGAATTTCATCTGCCATTTTTCAGACCATTCGAAATTTTTTTTTAGATCTTCCTGTAGTTTTGCGGAGTCCTCGTCAGATTTAATTACACGTCCTATTTTAGTGTCATCAGCAAATTTACTTATGTTGCTGTCTATGCCGATATCTATGTCGTTTATGAATACTATAATAAATAATAATGGCTTGGGGAACTCCACTAGTGACGTTGCTCCAATGGGATTTATTGTGGATAATGCTCACTCGTTGTTTCCTGTCCTGTAAGCATGCCCTAATCCATTTTAGAATATTACCTTTAATGCCATGTGATTCTACCTTTCTTAATAGTCTTTCGTGGGGGGACTCTGTCGAAGGCTTTGCTAAGGTCGAGATATACCACATTATAATTGTGCCCCTCGTCCACCGATTCGAAAACTGATGAAAAGAATGTTAATAGATTAGTTAGACATGAACGCCTGCTTGTGAAGTGATGCTGGGAATCATTGATAAGTTTGTGCTTCTCTAGGCGGTTTCGAATAGAGTTTGAAATGATTGCTTCCAGTAATTTGCCTACAATTGATGTTAGACTGATTGGACGGTAGTTAAAGGATAGTGATCTATCCCCCTTCTTGAAAATCGGTACTACATTTGCTATCCTCCAGAATTCTGGAACTACACCTGTTTTTAAGGACATGTTAAACAACTTTGCTAAGGGCATACTAAGCTCTTCCTTACATTCCCATAATACTCTGGCAAATATCTCATCGGGACCAGGTGACTTATTAGGCTTTAGTTTGTCTATTTGCTTACTAACATCGGTACTGGTCACTACTATCTTGCTTAATTTGTTTTCTTCACTATCTCTGAATAGAGTCGGTGCCCTGGGTATCATGTTTAAATTTTCGGTGGTGAAAACTGTTGAAAAATATTTATTCAGATTATTGCTCATTTCTCCATCGTTATCAGTTAGCTCGCCGGTATCTGACTGTATTGGTCCAATCTTTTCTCGTGTTTTAGTTTGATACATTTGATAGGATCCCTTGGGGTTTGTCTTCGCCTCTCTTGCTATCCTCAGCTTATTATTCCTCTTTGCTTTCATTATCTCGGTCTTAACCCTACCGGCCAATACCTTATAATAATCCCGGAGGTAAATTTCACCACAATTTATCCTCCTACCTATAGCCTTCCTTTGACCAATAATGTTCTTTGAATAATTATTTATCCATTTAGGGTCATTGTTGTTTGATCTGAGTTTTTTGTATGGTATGTTCTGCCTTTGTGCATTAAGTAACTCATTATTTAAATTGGCGTGGAACTCGGCAACATCAGATCTCGTTATCAGGTCGGTTTCAACCGTCAGGTCCAAGTTGTTCACCCCCAAGCGTGATACCCCTTCTCTCAACTGCCTCTTCAAACTATCAAAGTTTGCCCTTCTGAGATCTGGAACTTTTGTGGAATTTTCCTTACGGCTGCCCTGAAAATCTAATTGGAATTAAATTCCTTTGTGATCGCTGTTTGCAATTTCGTTCCCTACCTCGACATTACTAATGAGGTTTTCTCTGTTCGACAGAACTAAATCGAGTATATTATTACCCACGTGGGCTCGGTTATATGTTGACTTAGGAAACAGTCCTGGATCGTTTCAAGAAAATCCTCTGATTCTGAGTTACGCGTAAGGTCAGTCCAATCTATTTGGCCAAGGTTAAAATCGCCGACTATACAGACTTTGTTGTGTATGGAAGCCCTGCTCATTTCATCCCAGATAAGTCGCTCATTAACTCTATCAACATTGGGAGGTCGATATATTACTCCTGTGATTAATTTCTCCCTACCGCCGATTAATTCAATCCAAATTGTTTCTGTATTCCGCTCAGTTTTTATTTCCTTATATATTTCACACTTCAGATTATCCCTGACATAGTTTGCTCCTCCGCCTCCTTTCTTAATCTGCCTATCGGTATGGAATAATTTGTAACCTGCAATTTGGTATTCGACAGGTAAATTCACGTGAGTCTAGGTTGATCCATGTTTCAGTGAATGCCATTATATCGATTTTTTCGGTACATACCAAGGCCCTAATATCATCCATTTTGTTTCTCATACTTCTGCCGTTCGCGTAGTAGACATTTAAGTTAGTCGTGTTCTGAGTCCTCCCTTTGCCACTTTTAGGTTTTAACTCGCTGTCTACTTTAGTTTTGTCAACATTCCTAACACTATTTACTTGTAACCTTTCACTTTGTTTACCCGCTCCCACTGCAGTCTCCTCCACCCTCGTGCTTACATGTTCCCCTAGCAGTTTAAAGACTTCGACAACTTTTGGACTGCCCTTTCGAGAGTCCCAGCCAGGGTAGCCACTCCATCCCAAGACAGATGCACCCCATCCCTCGCATAAAGGTCCCTTCTGCCGGAGAAGTTGTCCCAGTTGTCAATGAGTGGGACTGATATTGACTTGCAATATCTGTCAAGGCGGCCGTTGACACCAACTGCCCTTGAAAGCCATTCATTGCCAACTCTCCTTCTAGGCAGGACACCACATATGATAGGGATCCCTCCCTTAGACCTAACACTTTCTATAGTTGTCTTGAACTTATCAAGAAGCTACTCACTCCTACATCGGCCAATATCATTGCCTTATGCACTGAGGTAGATAATGGGTTTGTTCCCATTACCAGACAAGATATTATCCATCCTGTCAACTATATACCCCACCCCAGCCTCTGGCAAACACACCCTCATCCTATTTTTATCTTTACCGCTAAAAGCTCTGTCCATGTACCGTATTTGGGAGTCGCCAACAATCAAGATTTTCTTACCTTCCTTGTCAGCCTTGTCCCTGACTATACTAACGTCCAATTCATCTATCAAGGGACTGAAAGAGTTGGTAAACTTAGCTGTTGTTGTCGTATCATTGGTGTGTTTTTTCACCGCCAGCATGGTTGTCCCTTTACTCACAACCTTCCATTCTCCTGATTTTTCGTCATTCACCGGCTTGTCTTGTCTCGTTTCTTCCTTCATCCTCGTTATCTCTTCTTTTAATTTCAAGATATCTTCCTTGGCCTTCTCCAACTCGGTCCTCAGAAGGGTACAGCCATGTTCACAAGTCTCACTAGCCATTACTGACAGTTTATCCCCAGGAGCTAAGCCGCTGTGACCTTTCCTCTAGCAAGATCACCCTGTGTATTTAAGCCTCTCTCAGTCCATGTATTTCAGTTGCCTCTGAAGATGTCTTGAATAAAGACAAAAGCTAAGGTGCTCCATTGTTTCCCTTTTCCCTATGTGATTTTATCAAGATTTAGCTTATCTACGTTTTCATTGTGGATCTACATGAAGAAAAAAACAAAAATTACATATATATATATATATATATATATATATATATATATATATATATATATATATATATATATATATATATATATATATATATATATATATAATATATATATAATATATATATAAAAACTAAAGCTGCTCCGTTGTTTCCATTTTCCTGTGTGATTTTATCAAGATTTATCTTATCCACGTTTCTTATTGTGATTTACATGAAATATAAATTATATAAATATATATATATATATATATATATATATATATATATATATATATATATTATATATATATATATATATATAATTATATATATATAAATATATATATATATATATATATATATATATGTATATATATATAATTATATATATATATAAATATATATATATATAATAATATATATATATATATATATGATCTAGGTATATGCTGATAACCACAAGGAAAGAAGAAAACACGAAGTTCCCAAGCGCTTTCATGTAATTCACATCTTCAGGGGTGAGTACAGACTAGAGAGAGAAATACAAACCAAGGTGTATATATACAGAGGAGGGTGAGACCAGGTCCACAATGGTCAGGTATTAGGTAATGACCCTACTAATCTTTAAATAGCACACAACGGTTGGTGGTCAGGTCAGATGGTCAGGTGACCCGGCCTTCTCACCTGGTCACAAATCTTCTTAATTACAAAATTGTCCAGCTTGTACATGCCGTTACTCAAATTCATGTTGAATGCTTCTGTATGTTTAATTAGACTAGATTCTATGATGTTCCTACTATCAATTGAATTACATGGTAATATTGAGGAGGCATTATCCCAGTCAATGCAATGCTTGTTATCCCTCAAATGAACAAACAGAGCATTGGATTCCTGGCCTGTCCTAACACTGTATTTGTGTTGTTTAATTCTAGTTGCAAGATCTTTACCTGTCTGGCCTAAGTAAAACATATTACATTCCTTGCAAGGAACTTTATAAATGCAACCAATTGTGTTGTTGGGGGAGTTCTTGATTATCATTTGTTTTACAGTGCATGAGTTTTTAAATGCCACATTGACGTTCCAGGTTCTTAGTTGTAAAGGAATTTGAGAGAAATTTTTTTGAAATGGTTATACTAAGAGATTCTTATGGTCATGAGTGGGCTTGGGATCAGTTCTATAAAAAGATTTCTTATTAATGTTCAGGCATTTGTCTATGAAAGATCTAGGGTATTTAAGGTTCGAGCCAATATTACAGATATATTTATATCTATAATATCTGCGTTTATCTTCCTTTACTGTACTAGTTATACTGTAAGTGTGTGTGTGTGTGTGTGTGTGTTTTGCATATATGAACATTGGAGTATATAATATATAAGCATTATATGTGGCATACATGAATGTTTGTATGTGTAATATATACAAATGTTAACCTAAGTTGCATATATGAATGTTGGTGTATGTGTGTTGTATATATGAGTCGTGACGTTTGTTTAAAGAGGCCTATGGAGTAGCAACCCTGGCTGGGGCTCTAGAGGGGGCAGTTCAAAAGATATCGAAGTCTTTAAACTGCTAAGAGAACATAGGAGTACGGGGGTGGAGGAGACTGCAGTGGGAGCGTGTAAACAAGGCGAAAGATTACAGGGAAATAGTGTTAGGAATGATGACAAAACTAAATTAGACAGGGAGTTTAAAACTAAACGCGGTAAGGGAAGGACTCAGAACACGACTAACTTAAATGTATACTACGCGAACAGTAGAAGTATGAGAAACAAAATGGATGATATTAAGGCCTTGGTATGTACCGAAGAAATCGATATAATTGCATTCACTGAAACATGGATCAACCTAGACACACGTGAATTACCAGTCGAATACCAAATTGCGGGTTACAAACTGTTCCATACCGATAGGCAGACCAGGAAAGGAGGCGGAGTAGCAATCTATGTTAGGGATAATCTGAAGTGTGAAATAAATAAGGAAATAAAAACTGAGAGGAATACAGAAACAATTTGGATAGAATTAAGCGACGGTCGGGAAAAATTAATCACAGGGGTAATATATAGACCCCCCAATCTTGATAGCGTCAATGAGCGACTTATCTGGGATGAAATGCGCAGGGCTTCCATACACAACAAAGTCTGTATAGTAGGCGACTTTAACCTTGGCCAAATAGATTGGACTGTCCTTACGGGTAACTCAGAATCAGAGGATTTTCTCGAGACGATCCAGGACTGTTTCCTAAGTCAACATATAACCGAACCCACACGGGGTAATAATATACTGGATTTAGTTCTGTCGAACAGAGAAAACCTCATTAGCAATGTCGAGGTAGGGAACGAACTTGCAAACAGCGATCACAAAGAAATTCGATTCCAGTTAGATTTTCAGGGCAGACGTAAGGAAAATTCCACTAAAGTACCAGATTTCAGAAGGGCAAACTTTGACAGTTTAAAGAGGCAGCTGAGAGAGGGGGTGTCGCGCTTGGCCGTGAACCTGACAGATGACACCGACCTGATAACGAGATCTGAGATTGCCGAGTTCCACGATAATTTAAATAGTGAGTTACTTAATGCACAAAGGCAGAACATACCATACAAAAAACTCAGATCAGACAACAATGACCCTAAATGGATAAATAATTATTTAAAGAACATCATTGGCCAAAGGAAGGCTATAGGTAGAAGGATAAATCGTGGCGAAATTCACCTCCGGGACTATTATAGGGTATTGGCGAGTAGAGTTAAAACCGAGATAAGGAAAGCAAAGAGGAATAACGAGGTAAGGATAGCAAGGGAGGCGAAGACAAACCCCAAGGATTCTACCAAATGTATCAAACTAAAACACGAGAAAAGATTGGACCAATACGGTCAGACTCCGGCGAGCTCACTGATAACGACGGAGAAATGAGCAATAATTTGAATAAATATTTTTCAACAGTTTTCACCACCGAAAATCTAAACATGATACCCGAGGCACCGACTCTATTCAGAGATAGTGAAGAAAACAAATTAAGTGAGATAGTAGTGACTAGTAACGATGTTAGTAAGCAAATAGACAAACTAAAGCCTAATAAGTCACCTGGTCCCGATGAGATATTTGCCAGAGTATTAAAGGAATGTAAGGAAGAGCTTAGTATGCCCTTAGCAAAGTTGTTTAACATGTCCTTAAAAACAGGTGTAGTACCAGAATCCTGGAGGATAGCGAATGTAATACCGATTTTCAAGAAGGGGGATAGATCACTATCCTCTAACTACCGCCCAATCAGTCTAACATCAATAGTAGGCAAATTACTGGAAGCAATCATTTCAAACTCTATACGAAATCACCTGGAGAAGCACCGATTGATCAATGATTCCCAGCATGGCTTCACAAGCGGACGTTCTTGCCTAACTAATCTATTAACATTCTTTTCATCAGTTTTCGAATCAGTGGACGAGGGGCACAATTATGATGTGGTATATCTCGACTTTACTTAAAACCTTCGACAGTCCCCGAAAGACCAGGTAGATGAAGCTCATGTATCAAAGCATCATAAATGGATTAGGGCATGGTTATAGGACAGGAAACAGCGGGTGAGCATTAACGGCACTAAGTCCCATTGAACAACATCTGAAGTGGGTTCCCAGGCTCCAGTACTTGGACCATTATTGTTTATTATATACATAAACGACATAGATATCGGCATAGACAGCAACATAAGTAAATTTGCTGATGACACTAAAATAGGGCGTGTTATCAAATCTGACGAGGACTCGGCAAAACTACAGGAAGATCTAAACAAATTTTTCGAATGGTCTGAAAAATGGCAGATGAAATTCAACGTCGACAAATGTAAAGTACTCAGTATAGGAGATGTAAACAGGAAAACCAGATACCAGATGAACAACGATGCCATAGAGAAATCCGACTGCGAGAGAGATTTAGGAGTAATGATAAGTAGGAACCTTAAGCCAAGTAAACAATGTGTTTTTGCTCGTAACAAGGCTAATAAAGTACTTGGGTTCATACAAAGGAGTGTTAGTTACAAGACTAGCAGGGTCATCCTAAAACTGTATCTTGCTCTTGTGAGACCACACCTGGATTACACAGTTCAGTTCTGGTCACCGTATTACAGAATGGATATAGAATCCTTGGAAAGAATTCAGAGGAGAATGACAAGACTAATCCCGGGCATTAGGAACCTTGAGTATAGAGACAGGTTAAAGCATCTTAATTTGCACTCCGTCGAGAGACGTAGAGCGAGGGGCGACCTGAAAGAGGTGTATAAGTGGTGGGGCTAAAGCAAAGGACGTACAGAAAATTACTCAAATTGTAACCAGGAACGAACTCAACAACAATGGTTTGGTCGTCAATTTAGATTTAAATCGTGCAACCTGGTTTGGAAACAGAGTGAAGTAGATGAATGGAACAAGTTACGAATATCATCATTAACTCAAATCGCTGAATTGCTAAGCATAGGTTGGATGCTCATATGAGCAATAGAGGGGTTGAATTGTAAACGGGACTGCCCAGTATGGGCCAATAGGCCCGCTGCAGTTTCCTCCATTCTTATGTTCTTATGTTCTTATAACAAACGTTGATCACCAACAAACAAAATATATATTTAATTTTCTCCATCAATTATCAGTACGTCGCCTGGCCACTATCCAACCAGGAACGAACTCGTAACAATGGTTTTAAATTAGACAAATTTAGATTTCGGCGTGAAATAGGTAAACACTGGTTTGGAAACAGAGTAGTGGATGAATGGAACAAGTTACCAAATATCATCATTAACTCGAATACGCTGGATAGCTTCAAACATAGGTTGGATGCTTATATGAGCAATAGGGGTTGGGTATAAACGGGACTGCCCAGTATGGGTCAATAGGCCCGCTGCAGTTTCCTCCATTCTTATGTTTTTATGTTCTTATGATAGTTATTCGCTGTTTTTGTCTCGTCAAGGTAGAAAGTACTCAAAGGTCCTCTCCCATTAATTTTATAAAAATAATCTCTTTATTACTCAGTAAACTCTTGAGCTGTACTGTTATTTTTTGTTATATTCTTAGAGAAACATTTCTTAATGTTACTGAGACACACTCTACACATTCCTTGCTACTTGGATACCTCCATTAACTATCTGTACTACCGTTTACTGAGTACAGCCGCTGGACTCCTCCAAACCCCAAAGATTTATCTAAATAACTAATTTAATGCAATTGTATATCTTAGTCCGTTAATTAATTTCTAAACAGCTTGTGAACTCTTGATACTAAATGGATTATCATATTTCTATATTCCTGTGATATACCGATATGCTTAATTTTCTAAATTCATCACCTGTCGTCTAAATCCGGTCTCTACCTGTTTCGTTATAGCTGGTAAATTCAGAATGTCAAATGTATAATCATAAAAAATAAGGTTATTAATTGTCTTGAGTATAATTACAACAACACAGGTCACTCAAATTCTCTTGCCAAAAGCTCTTAGATGATAAGTTAAGTTTTTGTCCTTGCCTTGTTTTGAGGATTTTTCCGAGTGGGTCAGGTGCACAGTCCATCCCTGCACCTGACCTAAATGGGTTTTCCTTCTCCCCTGTGTCATAAATCCTCAGTCGAGATGAACTTGGGATTAATTAGAGTTCCAATAAATCATAATTGATTTCTTTTGGTATTACACATATGCAGCAGATGGTTTGTTGTAACATAAAATTGCCATGTATTCTTATTAGCAACACAACATATTATCACAGTAATAATTTCTTTCATGTTTCTTCCTACATGTAGTTATTCAGATGTTCGAAGCAATTAAAGCAAATAAAAAAAATGAGAGTGAGATGCAGAATTCACACAATAGTTACCCGGTAGTTAATATCTTGACCGGCGTGGACAATATTGTCCAAAACAAAGACAAAGGGTTATAGAAGAAGCTGATGTATGCATTCATTTAAGGGGTCACAGAGCTAAATGAATATGCATGGGTAAGATTCAGGAAAAGAAACAAGGTGAACTAAGGTATAGGGGAAATAGTTAATGGTAAACCAGAAATTGGAAAGATAAATCTTGCGCTCATAATCTTTTGAAGAATTAAAGATAGTTTTTGAATATAGAATACTGCATAGAAAGTAAGGAAGGCGACGAGCAAAATTAAAGGAGAAATAAGCAAGAAGAAAGAGTAACTCCAGTATAAGGAGAAGGAGAATGGGCAGGGCGGGAGCTGTGAGGTGGTGATGGGATAGCAAGTTGGTGACAGGTGGTAGGAGTGTTTTGATAAACCGTCCAGAAGATAAGTATTAGCTTACCTGGATTAAGATCTTACAGGCATAAATAAAGATTCTTCAAATGAGAGCAATGAGACTTAAAAAACAACAACTTGAGACGTGGGAATGAGATGATGGGTGAGTTGCTACCTACAATGTAGCGCGTGTTGGCCGGCTGGATGACAGTTGTGCTTGTTTCTGTTAAAAAAAAAAATCCCTATATCGAGGAATGATACAACAAAGTTCTATCAGTAATATCATGATATACATCAAGGGTTTAACCAGTGCTTCAGAGAAGACCTACTGGTGTAATTAGTTAGATAAAATGAGTTTGGGAGAAGAAAGTGCAAATCATATTGTTCCCTGGTAAAACTGCTAGTAAGATCTTAGTTGAAATTATAAAATATAATTAGTTTGTGTTAGCTTGTGTAAGATTTGGGGAACATATAATTATATGGATGTACAGTTTATTATTGATATTAACATTGATATTGAAGCAGTTTATTTAGCCAGAGGAACACAGATAGGCACCTGATATATACTGTACATTTATCTCAAGGAAGTATTATGTAACATTTAGTATCATCTGGAATCGTACACATAGCATAGTGGAAATAAAAACATATCAAAAGGTTATCACTTCGATATTTATTTATTGTATTTATTTATTTATTTTTTATATATTTTTTTTTTACATTATGTTATAAGTACATACTCGTACATACTTTACAGTGGAGTTGATATACATAAATGTGATAAGGGAGGGAAGCAGTACAAGATGGGTTGTTGTGGAACAAGAGGACAGAGCTGTCAGTATCATGTCTAGTTGGCAAATATATTTATTGCAATGGTAATTTCAATGTATCTACATGATAATTTCTGATAAAACGGTTTTGGTAGTTCAATAAATGTAGGACTATAAAGTAGGTATTACAAAAAAAATTAATACTTAAACAATAGACATTTTTTAAAAGATTATTTAAAGGAAGGGAGCGTATTCTTTGCTCGGATGAGTGGGGGTAAGTTGTTCCACACCTTCACACCATGATATTTTATGGAGGTCTGGGACTGGGAAGAGCGCAGGGGGGTGGTCTAAGTAGCTCTGGGTGTCTTAAGTTGTATCTCTGATTATTCCGGAACTGGAAATAGTTATTGTCAAGCAAGTGATTGGCAGATTTGTAAACAAATAGAGCACATCAGTAGGTGTTAATATCCTCGAATTTTAACATTTTCAACTAAGCAATTGTTCGTTAGTGTGATCAGGTTTTTTCAAGTAGGTCATTGTCCGCACAACTCTCTTTTGTGCAGTAATCAGGGGTTGTGTTTTTGAAGAGCCAGAGCCCCCCATAGTGTGTGACAGTGTATCAGGTTGTATGAGAGAGATTTCTGTAAGTATTAGAGGACTGCAACAATAGTGTACGAGAGCGTCAGTACGTTACTCATTAAGATGTTAAGGATGAAGCATCTTATGTTATATGTGGAATTGCAGTTTGAATCAGGAAATAGTTAGGCAAAGTAATTCACCATTTTAGCTAATTGTACGGGATGAGAGTAGATGAAGTAAATAAACGCTAATAAGTTAAATTTGTACGATTAAAGTAAATGGGTAATGGCAGCTTAGTGATAGCGAGTTCATCATTGACCATCGATGAAACGGGAAGGCAGACGTAGATGTAAGTTAGGTTTGGTCTTTATACGCCAGATTTAACTCTTCCGCTTGTATGTGAAAAGCTTTGGTATAACTAAGTGGAAACTACTATTATTAAGGGTGACGGAAGAAACGGGCAGCGTAATATCGTCTAAGAGGGAAGAAGAATGGAAAAGATGAAGAATTTGGTAGAAGAAAAAAGGAAGATAAGAAGGTGTTTAGAATAATGTAGCTCGTAAGCCAGTAAGGAGGGTTTGTGAATAGGGCTTATGAGAACGTGGTTGAAAGTCGCAGGGTAGTAGTAAGACGTTCAAGCGAGAGTTACAGGAACTGGGAGAGCGGCTGGTGATCAATGCTGTTCCGGGAAGTGATGCGACAGTAAATAAATTATTACAAATCGATTACAAAAGAAGTTTTTCATGTGTGGGTGGTAGAGTTGGTTGAGACTAAGCCGATCACTTCAATTTTCTGAGAACATTGAATTCATATAAAGCGTTTTGACGAATTGTTAGACATATCCATATCATAACTTTAAAACTAATGTAAATGTATACGTGTACTCGTATACGAATGCTCTGTGAGGCCAGACAGACCTGATATACTGTACGTGAGATAGAAGCGCGATGCTTATGACAACTGATCAACGGATAATGAAATTAACCCAAACACTTTAAAAAAAATTAAGAATAGAATTAGGTTAAAAATATATATAAAACTTTGTAGCGATAATGGGGAGGGTAAAGTGGACACAATGGTAAGTCCTGCCAGCCTTAAGTTTACGGTACGTCTAATTAATTCTACGTAACCTACGCTTATTTTCTATGCAGCACCAAGGCTCTTACACCTATACACCTATATTCTCCACAGTTTTTAATGGAAATATTATTCACACCAGAAAAACTACAGTTATGGTTTAAGTACAAAATTGCAGTTCTCTGGTGTTTACTTGTTCCAGAGTAGTGTTGTAATGAGACGGTTGGGGGTTAACTAGACAACATTCTATATGTGCATCAGATTTATATGCAGTAGAGCAGGGGTTCTCAACCAGGGGGGAATTCCCCCCAGGGGGGGAATTCAGGTTTTCAGGGGGGGGGGGGAACTGATTCGGGAGCAAGAGATATGTTCGATGAGAAATCAATCACAGAATTTTGGCCTTGATGTGCGATTCCTACCCAAAAGTGGTAGAAAGAGCTATCCGTGCATTGCTTCCGTTTGTGTCGACGTATCTTTGTGAGTCAGGCTTTTCAACTCTGTTGCAGATTAAAACGAAGCAACGGAGTAGATTAGAGGTAGAAAATGACCTGCGTTGTGCCCTTTCAAGCACTCCTCCGCGTATCCCAGAATTGGCGAAGAAAAAACAATCACAGGTTTCTCATTGACTGTAATCTTCATCTGAATAAAATTAATTACAAATTTACAATATCCTGGTATTCTATTGAACTTTTTGTTTATTGCATTATGCTTCAGTTTGGTCTGTTAAGTAATTCATTATAAATAAAAAAAAAACTATTTTACTTTTATTCAAGTTTTATAAATCCATCAACATTTTCAATTGGCATTTAATTTGTAAAACTCCACTATAAAAATAATCCATGTAAAATTGTAAATGTATATGTACTAATATCGAAAAAATAAAGGATTTTCAGTATTATATGCATATTATTTGGAATGCACTTTTTGATGCAGACAATCTTGGAAAGGAGGGGGGAATGACATTCTGACATATGGTGAAAGGGGTGCATGGGGCAAACAAGGTTGAGAACCACTGCAGTAGAGTGTGCCTTGTGTTACGCCCTTATGATAAGAGGTACGGCGGAGTCACTCTTGACACACAAAATCAAACAAGTTTTAGACAATCTTCTACTGTTTCACTCCATTTCTATATTGGTATGTAATGCATATGACGAAATAAATGAACAGCTACTCATTATTAAAAAGTTTTTGTCTCCTACAGGTAATGTCGGTTGTCTTCAGCGCCACTACTGTATAACACCAGCGGAATTCAGGACAAACAAGGTCTGTGTGTTATATGGCAGGGTAATGTAGGGAACATAATGGTAGGAAAATAGAAATGCTTGATGCCAGTACCTACAAATGCATATATACACACACATAGTTACACTCCAACAGTAGAACCAGAAGTTTGATGTAATGTATAGTACTTCTGAACATGTTGATGATACAATTTATTCCTGTCCATCGACAACTAAGGTCATTAAGCGTGTATTCTAGATTAGTAAATACATAAGTCATCAACATTTAAAATGTAGAGAAGTACACGTGTCTGGTACACTCGAAAACCACAATTTCTAGCCCACCCAGGTCGGGCTGGAGTTGAGGACCGGGTCCTTTCTGAACGACAGGCTATGCTAACTATCACGGGGCAACACGCGCACGAACACACAAGTTATGAACCCTTCGAGGCTTCAGTGTGTGTGTCGATCATTTCTTTAGATTTGTGATTTTAGTCCCACTGCAGGACAAATCAGCCGAGTCTGTGATTCATGCATTAGTTATGCATCTCATATGCCCTTTTGCTACACCCAAGGTTCTTCTCTCTGACAACGGATTAGGTTCAATAAGGAACTTTTAGCACAAATTTGCCTGCAATATAGCATCCAACAAAGCTTCATCGCAGCTTATCACCTACAGGCGAGTGGTCTTGTTGAAAGAACCAATCGTAAAATTCTTGAAATACTTAAACACATTGTGAACCCAATGCACAATGCATGGGAGGACTGGTTACTTCAAGTAGCAGCCTCGATTTGTGGGTCAATCAATAGCTCCACGGGCATAGACAAACGTTTGTCTTATGACATACTTACAGGAACTCCCCAACCTATATACAACATGGATGATTACGCTAACAAACAAATAAACGTTTTTACAAAGATCCACGTTAAAGTACGGACAAACTTAGCAGCGTCACTCGCTGAAATGATATATAAGCAACTCAAACAGGCTAAACCTATTACGCTAGAAATAGGCGACGCTGTCATGGTTAGAGAACCTGAACGGATCTCCAAACTGTCCCCCAAATTTTCAGTTCCATTCCTGATTACCACCAAAGAAACGGGCTACAAATTAAAACAAAATTGAAGCCAAACACACGAACAGCAGACGTAGTACATGCAGACAGACTCAAAAGGGTACACCCAGAGTTACTCCCCAGGGATGACAATGATATCCCGGACACATCTGCTCAAACCACAAACACATCAAGTACACCAGCTGTATCTAATGGTTATTGTTTAAAATTCCGCTCTGCAAACCAATTGTTAAGTTATTTTTTCTCTCCATTTTTTTATATTTTACCAATAACAAGCTCATTGAGGAAAATTGATACCAATGACAAGCCTCAAATTTGAGCAGGATCCAATGACAAGCCTATTGAGGAAATTTTTCTCTCCACTTATATTATACCAATGATTCATATTTTTTTCCAATTTATATATTATACCAATGACAAGCCTATTGCTGATTACTGACAGGTCCTCAGTTGTACTACTCTCTTCTATTTTAACTCATTTTCAAAAACAGAGAAGGCTGTATTTTTTACTCTCTCTTATCCCAGAATCAATGCTACCCCATGCCGCAATTCTGTATTTTTTCCTCTTTAACTAGAAGGAATACTTAATATTTTAACTATATAGCAATGTATTCTCTCACTACATGTGGAACCTTCCCCAATACATTTAATTTTATTACCAATTCTAGAATAAACTAACTGAACATAAAATTGATCGCCTTTTTTTTTAGCAGTGGATGAACCCAAGGTGATTCACAGTGTAAATCGTTATCATATATGTATATGTCAGTCTGCATAATTTTATACACCTTTTGGAGTTTCCTCTTCTTCATAACGTGTAATATTTTTTTCCTGATCAACCCAGTGTCATTTCATTTATAATTCCAGGATAGTGGTAAGTAATTTTGTAGTTCAAAAGTTTATTATAAGTGTTTATTTATTATATAGCCCATACTTTTGGGGAACTCACCAATAGGAAGCCGCACAACCTTCCAAGCCTATCTGAATTTTAGCCCCTAATTTGATTTTTAACTTCAGATCTGATACCTTTTATTTTTTTAAATGTTAATCATTACATTGAGCAAAACTCAATCTAGTTTCTGGCAAGTGAACACAATTGCTTATGTCACGAAACAGAAACCCCTTCATTTGAAGACATTTTGCAATTTCATTTTCTAGGGTTCTGTAATTCTCAGTTTTGTGGTAACAACTTTCATTCTCATTTTATCAATTTTATATATGTTTTGCTATTACAGACATATTTCTTCGAAAGTTACAATTGTACTTTTTAAAGCCCTGACACGTAAGGCATTTGAGGCTAAGAATTCAGACTCTCAACCCTCGGTTGAAGATTCCTCAGTTTAGTTCCAGCACATTTTATCTTTTATAACATGGATAGGCATCCATAGGTATTAATTTATACTATGTGGCTAGACTACACCTCGTAGAACTCGGTGGGTCTGGCCAAACTATGTATTAGCCCCTGTCTAACAGACAGTAATACTTATAATTATAAATGTAGGTTACATATATTATGATTTTATAATTACTACACCCATGATAATTAAGCTATGGGCAAGTGTGGAGTATAGTCTCTCTAATATTGAAACAAGTGATGTATGTTAATTAATCTTCTTGACGATCAAATGACCTCTGACATCTGACCTCTAGCCTTCTAGCCTTCTGCCATGTCTAGATCAGCAGTAACGACCCGGCCCCTGGCCAGTCCTACTCAGTCTTTCACATCATACGTGTGGTCTTCGAAGCTCGCTACACATAAGCTTCATACTTTATTAACGCTCACTGTTCATAGTGTTAATTACAGTGATATCATAACTATTTGTGCACTAGTTAATTTTCTTAATAAATGGAGAAAAGACCATTCGGGTTTGAAAACTTAACCCATAAACATTTATTTATGATACATCCATGGAATCTTGAATACTGACTCTACAGGATCTTCATCAGCAATTACAACAGGTAAACGGAAGCTAACATCCTTCTATACCCTAGCCTCCTTCTATACCACAACCTCTGTCTATACCACAACCTCCATCTATAACCCAGCCTCCCTCTATACCCCAGACTATGTTTATACCCCAGCCTCCCTCTATAACCTAGCCTCCTCCTATATCCCAGCCTCCCCATCCTCCTCTTATACCCAAGTCTCCCTCAATACTCCAGCTTCCCTCAATACCCTGTCTATACTCCAGTAGGGTGTGTCATACGGAGGCGAATTTTTTTTTTTTTAGTTTGAAAAATCGGCCCATGGTATTAATGATGTAGTTCTATGTGCAGAATCATGTGATATCTTCAGATTTGAAAAGTTTCATTTTTGCTAGGTAAATTTAACTTGAAATCTTATGAAAATTCTGATATTCCACCCATTTACCAACACCACCTAATAGCTTATTTAAAGTAAAATAAAATGTATCAGGTTAATTTATTAGGATGAAAATGATCAGAATAGCGACACATTTATTAAATTTAATATTCCTTTAGAAAACAAAATCATCAAATACAAAACCGGTTTTACTACTACGACCCGGTGTTGCTGCACACCATAGAGAACATGTCTTTCTTGCTTCTGTTTCTACTCATCACCTCCCTGCTGACCACCTGAGCTCGGATGTAGCCTTCCCTCCTCTCCTGGCTGTACACGTGACTGCTGGCCTCGCTCACTTGCTGTACACAACGCTCTATACTCTGGGTGTGCGAGGGCCAGGCAGGGACATGCATGGGGTTGTCCAGGAAAGCTCTGACTTGAACATTGGTGAGGCTGCAGGTAAGAGGGGCTCACTGCCAGCCTGGATGTTATCCAGATCTATGAGATCAGTGAGGGTCTTGGCACCTAGATTGACTTCAGGAGTCTTCCTGACCATGAAGGAATCGTCACCAACTGATTCGTCATGCCCAGATCCTCTCATAAGTCTCATATCCAAGATCTTTTTGACTGCCACTCTTCTCTCCTCCTCATCCTTACTGCAGAGCATTGTCTGCAAAACTGCCTCCCAGGATGAGCATACCAGGAAGATCTCCTCACAGTCTGCTCCACAATCTGAACAACCTTCTTAGCTGACTCCTCAGGAGCTCAAGCTGGAAGAGAACATACCCTCGAACCCCTTCGAGTGTTGGCTTGACCTTGGTGAAACCAATTTGGCAAGTGAACACCACGATGAATTGGTTAATAAGTCTCAGGTTGTGAAGCTGGTTCCCTTTCAGTTTATAATGGGCGACCCAAATTCTGCCAGAACCTGAGAGCCGTTGTGAGCCACCTAGAATGGACAGAGACTGGATCTATCTGCAGGGTAAACAGAATCTATCAGGCATGACCCCAGTTTGATGGCACTGCAAATCATGCTGCCAGCTCCATAGTACACTGGTCAGTACTCAGGTCGTCAATGACAGTATGTGCAAACTCAACGAGTGGAGGGCCAACTGTGATTTTTTCAAAGCTCGGATTTATTTCTAACGCAGTGGCAGAGTCCAGCATCTTGCCAAGAGGACCAGACCATCTGTTGTTTGAAAGAGTCTTGCCATCCAGTTCCTGGATCAGATGTCTGAGTGGCAACTCGTTGGTGTGGAGGTCACAAACAATCCAGACCAGCTTCCTCCCAATCTTCCGCTCTATCCACTGTATGACCCCCCTTGCCACCCTGTGTTCGTGTTGGTGCTCTCCCCTCCAATGGCCTGCAGGGTCTGGTCTACGTTCCTCTCTCTGTGCCAGTTCACAATGTTACCTGCCACTATCTCAGCTGGTTTCCTGATGTCATCTTTCTCTGGAGTGAAATGCCACAAATACTTCCCTCCTGGTTCACTGCAGCAGGAGTAGTGTCCCTCCTTCACCATGTCAGGGAACAACTTGTCAGAATCTCCAACTTTCATGAACACTTTAGTGTCATCCCTTCTCCCATCAAAGAACAAACAATTGATTCCATTTTCTCTTATCCCCTTATCAAACTCCTCTTCTAGGTTACTGACAAGTTTCTCCTGAGCTCTCCTTACTTTGTTATGATCTATCACCAGGTGAACATCATCAGGTGTTATCAAACCACCGTTAATCCAGGCAGCTGTTGCTATCTCTGCAGTTTCTCTGAGACCAGTGTGGTGTCGCATGCTGGCCAGAGCTATACTCAGGATATCTTTCCTATTTCGAATCTTATGCCTGGAAGGTTTGGGATCATTATTTATTTTTCTGGGTTAGGGACAAAGTCACCATTCTCTGGTCAGCACTCAGCAGCCATGGGGGAAATCATTAAACTCTGAATCAGCTTGACTCCAATCATCGGCCTTTTTTACCTCACCCTGGGCCTTCTCAGAATCTCTTTTCCTCGAAACGCTCTTCTCCTCTTCTGTCTCTCTGTGGCAGCCTCCTGTCTCTTGAGCTCCGGAATATCTTGGCTAGAAATCATGAGAGCCCTATACTATGATCTTCTCTCTCTGTGCTTTGACAAATGCCAGTTCGATCCTGAGGAATCTTCAGTTCACGCTTGCAAATACAGGAGATGTGGGCCTCGGATTTACAGTCACGATCGCATCAAACTCAGGACAGAGAACAATTGGGCACTTGCAAGTAATTATGTCAAATAACTGGTCAGTTGCTTGGCAGCTAATCCTCTTCTGCAAGTTTCCTCTCCCAAGAGAGATATCTCTTGCCTTTTCCCAGCTAGCAGTCTCTCACTAATCTTCTTCTGACTTGTTATATGACTGGAGGCTTGAACTGAGCGTTAGCCAGGTGTACTGTGCCAAGACAGCTTTGGTCATATCACTGGCAATGTCTTTTGTTTGTGTAAGTTCTTTGGTTTCTTTTCACTGATTTGCCTGATTAAAACACCGTATCTCAAAAGCATCTCTCAATGTAGGCAACTCCGACTACGACTCTCACCAGACCCAAGATAGTGACTGAGATAGCTGGATTTTTACGGTTCCTCGTCCTGACACAAACAGCCATCGCAAATATTATCAACTTATAAATGCATCAGAATCTGAAACAGAAAAAAATATTGTTAGTTGGGTTGTTAAAGAATGAAGTCAGAAAGCACTGTTCACTATTTAATTGTAATGCACTAATGCAGCTGTACGTTAGATTTTCGATAAATTTCACGCTAAAATTTACCTAGCAAAAGGTTGCAAAATATTGAAACTGAAATTATTTTCTGTTTATATACACTAAAATCTACCAAAAACGTGATGGGCCATTATTTTTAGCTGATCTTCCCTCCTATGACACACCCTAATACTCCAGCCTCCATCTATACCCCAGCCTTTCCTTATACCCCAGTCTCTGTCTATCCACCTAGCCTCCGTCTATACGCCAGCCTTGGTCTATACCCCCTAGCCTCCCTCTATACCCGAGCTTCCCTCTATACCCCAGCTTCCTTCCTGGTATCGTTGCTTATAATAGAGGCTTTGAAGCTTGCCGAAAAGCTTTATTTTTGGTGAGTTTGTGAAGCTAGTGCACTTACTATAAGACCTCATAAGATATCACCCTTAGGAGATGACAGGGCTAGTAGGAGTTGAAGAAAACGGGAAACTTTAAAGAATGTGTATCTACGCATACAGTCTTCTACTGCTTACACCGTATAACGAAGTCCCTGTCTCTTAGAATCAGGAGTCGTTCCTTTCCAAAACCTACATCGGAATAGCAGGGGTTGAAGCCAAGGGAAGGGCGGTATTAAAAGTGTACACTAGCTTCACTCACTCACCAAAAATAGGCTTTTCAGCAAACTTCAAAGCCCCTATTTTAATCAGATGAGCTTGCTAGTGCACTTGCTATATTCCACAGGAAGGAGGGTGCTAGGATATAAGGGGAGCAGTGAGCACACGTAGGACCATTTGAATTTGAATTATTCTAGATTAAGCTACATTAATTTGTATTTACTAGTGGGCTGTCTGTGGGTCGAGGGGTGAGACCCATTGCCACACAGTGTGCATCTGACACCTGGTGAGACATGTATCATGCTATGAAGCATGAGGAAGATTTCCACTGACCCCCTTCGCAGGCCTGTGAGAGGGAGTGGGTCCTCAGGAAAGCCAGTGAAGCCGCTTCACCCCGTACGTCGAGGGGACATGGGGCCTTCCCAGGGTCAGCCTCCTCTATAACCTGCAGCAACCTGTCTGCCAGTCCTCTGACTGACAGCGCCGTCCCGACTGAGGATGAACGAAGAGATCATGCTGGTCAGTGGTGTGATCAGCCATAGCTGAGAGGTATTGGCTGAGGGTCCCGAGCGGGCACAGTCGGTGGTGCTCGCCCTCCTTCCCCTTCCATGATGGAAACACTACTGGCTGGAGCCTGTGGTTCTCCCGCTCATTTTTCGCCAGGGAGGTGGGAGAAGATGCCAGGGACACTGGAGAATCTCCTTGGGCAAAGGAGGTTCAGTGGTCGAATCTCATGAGTACCTTGAGCTGGGACGCCCTGAAGCCCGTGGTCAGCACTACGAGGAAGAGGGCCCTTTTTAATAGGTGGTCCTTTGACGGCCGGATGGTGAATGGATCCTGGGATGAGACAGATATCAGATTAATCCATGTCATGGTAAAACCTTCTGTAAGGGGTTTATATTCTAGTTCAATGATTGTTGGTACAGTGTTGCTCAGTGTTGGGTTTGTTCTCTGCATATGAAGCAGGTGTTGCTTATGGGTAGCTCGAACCGAGTCATAGTGCAGCGTGTCATCGTATGACTGGTCATTTGGTTCCCTTCCTCTGACCCAGTTGGTCACCTGCTACCTGTGAGTATTCCATATTTATTATCGTTTGTGGTTTATGGTGTTATTTGAGTCTTAAGAGTGCCTTGTGTAATATGTTTGTTAATTATTATGTGTGTACAACTTAGTGTGTATAAATCTTGCAAATGTAATGGCATGTTGACTGTTACTGCCAAATTAATAAGACAATATTCTAAAAGTACTGTAGTGTTGCAACTCTTTTTATTCATGGTCACGTTGGTGTGAGCAGCTGCACTCCTAGCCCTGTATGTCAGCCCTAGCCTCTGTGCTGTTCCTCCCGGGTCCATTCTCAAGTACCTGTGCCGGTTGGGAGGATACTTGGTCTCCAGCGCCATTTTTGTCGAGAAGAAGAACCCCATTTACCACCTGTTCCGTGTAGATATATATGACCCCACGCTTCACATCTAATATCTACACTCCCGACATCTCTTCTGACTGACAGTCCGGCACTCTCATACCTACATATGTTCATGTGTAAATACTTGTAAATAGAAATATCTTGTTACAAATATCCTTCAGCATTGTCAATATCCTTGATGAAAGTGAAAGTATTCCACCTGACAGTAATCTTGAAAAGAACCAGAGGGCGTTAACATCTAAGTCCCCGACACCTTCATAGTAACAAGAACATAGGAAAAACAGACAACATAAGGCCAATGGCCTGTAGACTAGGTTGTCAGTATAGTTCACAAGACTGAAGGAGTAGTACTTACCAAGCCCAGAAGAGTGAGGACTTTCTCCAAGGACCAGAAGGTATGGGGTGGTCTAGCAGGTGGTCGCTGATACTATGACTAGTTACCAAGATACAGAGCACGATGAACATAACATGATAATGATTGTGAAGCCTGGAAGGGTTCATATCATAACTTGTGTCTTCGTGCGTATGTTGCCCCGTGAGGGTTACCGTGGGCTTCCATGTGCCCAGGTGGGATGGTCAAAGTATTACACTATAAGTGTGTCAAATGAGGAGTGGCTGATCCACATGTAATTTAAGGTTTTTGAAATATGTAGTTGAATTAAACACGATTTTTCATATAGTTATGCGAATGATGGGAAATAAAAGATATAGATGGGGTGTGGTGGAAGCATCTTGGTCTGGCACTAATGCTCAGACCAACTTATATCTGAACTGTCTCGGATGTGAACTAATTATATATTAACCTTCATTACTAAGGATGACGCCTGATGCTACACACACACACACACACACACACACAAAAGTGCTGTAAACGTTGTGTGGATTCACTGGGTGGTTTGGAAGTGTTTATTTCCATTCATACTTTCGTAACTACAACCTATGGTAATTTTTCTTCGTGTTCATATATAATGAAGATAATGCAGAGTATAAAATGCCATATACAATATTTATACATAATATCATCTATACAGCTGTACTATGACTGTGTATGTTCGTGGGTGTGTTGCCTCTTGATAGTTAGAGTGGGCCCCCGTCCAGAAAGGACACTGTACTAACCTCCAGCACCGACCCAGGTGGGCTAGAGAATATGGTTTCCGAGTGTACCACGTGGTCCGGTAGGTCCTCCAGCTCGCACAGGGTGTTGGAGATGGTTTTTGTTCCTCATATGATGTAGTTAGGAATTCATAGTTCCTCACCTGGGTGGAGTAGGGAGTCCTCATTTCTCTCCTGGTGTAGTTTGGAGTGTTTCTTGGCTTCTCATCCAGTGTTGGGGGTGGCGGGTGTACCGCGGGCTGGGTGAGTCAGGTCAAGGTGTCGGGTCAACATTGGTCGCTAAGTACTGGTTGTCGCTCTAACAGTTGTTTCTTCCTTTCAAGTTGAATTGTCACTTTTGTTTATCAGTTGTAGGTTGATAGCCAATCTTTGCACTGTACTATTGGTGGGATGATGTTGAAAAATCCAGATGGGGAGGAGGAGATGGGGAAGGGGAAGGGCCTGACAAACTGGGCTGGCAGCTGTCTCCATGGTAAAGAGACCATGGGCAGCGCCGACTACACACGTCCTTACCCTATGAAGGCTGAAGGAAGTGTGTGACAGCTAGTGTATGTACACTGGCATGTGGTGTTGGAGAGCTGGTGGACACGACCCACAGGTAGATGCTGTCACTGGTATGGATACTCTCTGTGTTGCCTTACCCTCTCAGCCTAGCACGACGCCAGTGTGGCGTCGAACATAAATAACGAAAAAAGTTACGCTCAGCCTCACGACGCCAACGTGGTGTCCAATGGGGTATATTTACAAAAAAAAATAAAAAACTATTCAGTGAAACTGACTGAACTTTGGATGCCATTTGAGAGACGTTGTTTTCTTTGAGTGGGCCTTATCACCTTCCCTGAGACGGTCTTGGTCATTGTGTGCATTGCAGCTTAGCATGAAGTCAGTTTCGCTCTGGCCATTAGAGCGAGAGGAGGGTGCGCTGCTCGGCCCTTTAATTATTCCATGAGTTTTTGTGTTATATTTTTTTCCTTATAACACGATAATCTACATGCTTCGTTCTTTATTTTTTTTATATATATAGTAAATATCAATGAACACCATAATACAAGGGAAATGCAAATGGAAATTGAGATGTTACAAAACATTTTCCTACTTTTTCAACTTATCCTCGAAAAAAGTGGCTTAAATTTCAAGAATTTTAAATTTTTTATGGTTTCATACATTTTTTCAGATTATTTTACGCCAGAAGAGACCCATTATAGTTAATAAAACGATTCCATAAGCCATACAAAAATATATTTTTTTCAACGAGTTTTCGGCAGAAACCTCCGAGGCTGAGTTTAAATTTTCCAGCACTTATATGTCTCAGGCTCCGAGACTGAGAGGGTTAACAGTTTGAGAACAAATAAATTTGTCAATGAGTGTGACGAATTATCGCTTGTGTGATAAACACACTTAAATGAAAGCAATCCACGTACTCCATACAACAAGAGGTAGAATTTAGTGCCAGAAGGAAAGAGGACACACTTATTAAGGACAGGAGTCACCTGTCAGAAAGGAGAAAGAGCATTTGTCAGGATCAAGAAATTCACTTGTTGGAGAAAGGAGAGCAAATCTGTCGGGATGAGAGATCTATTTAGAGTGATTGTGCACAGCGGGGTAGTGAGGCGCTGGTACTGTTAGGGGGGAGGGTAGTGTGTAGCTGCTAAAAGGGGTGGGCTTGGTACTGGAAGGGAAGGAGGGAGAGTAGTGTACAACTTGAAGGAAAGGTGGCTATGGTACAGGGAGGGAGGGACGGAAGGGGGGGGGGTGGAGGGAGGGAGTGTAAAGGCTTAGGACTTTGGGCTATAAATCCCTTGCCAGCCTAATCAGGATCTTATAAAAGGAAAGTCAAGAACCATGGGTTTCCAAGGGGTAACAAACAACCGGTAGAGATTGACATCTCTTTACTACGAAAATAATCACAATAATTGACACCACTCACACAAATATCAAATAAACAACTACGGGAGTCAAACAAATAAGGGAGTCAAACAATTAAGGTAGTTAACAATTACGGGAGTCAAACAATATACGGATATTTTCTACGACGGCAGCCCGGTGGAATGTTCTGATAACGTGGTGTTCGGCTCTCAGGGGGAAGGTCCAGGGTAGCTTCCTCACTTGGCGCCGGCGTTGATGGGCGATGTCTTGCCACACAGGAGAGACGCCAGGGTACGGACGATGGATAGGGCGTGGAGGAAGTGGCGATGATGTGGCAGCCGCAGTAGTAGCTGGAGCAGGTGTCCGGAGATTGACAGCCAAATAGTGAAGGTCTGGGGAATCAGCCCACGAGCCCACAACCAGAATTAGAACGAACTGCGGGGTGCAAGTACAGCTGTGTTGACGGCTGGGTAGTGTCTGATGTCACCTCCATCTACCCCTCCTAGGGGGGCCGCGAACAAGCAAAGGAGCGGCGGACAACCATCCTGCTTGTTACCACCCTTACACAGATCCCCCAACAAAAATCTACTGTAAGGTAGATTAAAACTTAAGACTAGTACAACAAAACACATAACAATCCTACAACAAATGGTTAAATATACAGAGCAAAATAAAGAATAGAGAATGGTCACATTAAAAAGAATAAGTGGTAACTTGATGTCCAAATATCGTAAGGCCGTATCAAGGAACTGCACGTGGAATCCACTTCAGTCCAGGTTTAAGTTTGGGCCCATTGCCAGTCGTAGAGGATTCTTCTATACCGCCCGGTGTTATCGGTAACTGGCAACCGAGATCCGAGTCTGGCGCCTGAACTTCACAGGAATTCTTGCAGGGTAAGTGCCTCGACTGACTCCAGCTTGGGAACGTCGTCAAGGACACGAGCAAAGTTAATATGGACCCTGCAATTATATTTCCTTAACAAATTAGCTTGATATAATTTAGGTTTTTTAGAGGAAGGGGGTGAGAGCGGTCCAACAAAATCTATGGCTACCCGAGAAAATGGCTTTGTAATGATGGGTAAAGGTTTAAGAGGAACATACGCTGGCACTGATCACAATTCCTACAAAAGGCTCTAATATCCACTGCCATACCTGGCCAGTAAAACTAATCAGCAACCTTCATATAAGTCTTCCTACGAGAACAGTGTCCTGCTAGAGGGCTCTCGTGAGCTACAGAGAGAATGTTGTTACGACATTCAGCAGGGACAACCAGTAAAAACCGACCAACTTTGGCTGGTTGCTTGGCTGACACAAGACCTATGTAACAGACCATTAATACAAACAAACTTGTAAACAGACCCATCTCTAGCCTGATCCTCCTCCCCGGAAGTCACCTTCTCCCTAACCCGCGTCAGAGTGGTACACGAGGCTTAAAGCTTGGCTAACTCCTTGGGCGTCACAGTCAGTGGCTGTAATTTCGGGAGAACCAGGGGTTGCAGTCGTTTCACCTTCGCCAACCGTATCTCCACAGCTTGGACCTTTGCTGGAGGCGAGGTGGCGTGTGCGGGTGGCGAGGCGACGCCGGCAGGTGGCGAGGAGACTTACGCTGGTGGCGAGGAGAGTTTTAATGGTTTCGGGTCGTTATGATCACGAACTCCGAGAACATTACCAATGAGAAGACTAGCGAATTTAATGGGCGTTCTTACCACATTAGACCAACCAATGAAATAAGGGCAACGCAGGTAGCACCTAACAACAGGGAACTGGTCAACACGACCTAAATAATCGGCGACATTATCCTTCGAGCAGCTGGAGACGTCAGTATCAGGCAGGGCTTCCTCAGAGACAATAATGCACGAGCAACCGGTGTCCCTGATGATAGTAAATGCCCACGACCCATTTATTGTTCCGCTGACACAATAACGGGAAGCTCCTGTCTTCCAAACAGAATCCGACCTTGTACAGTAGCTGGGATGATGAATGTCGGTAGACTTGAAGGAACGGGGGCTCCTGGGACAGCGAGAACGAATGTGCCCTTCTTCTACGCAGTTGTGGCACCGCGCGGCCGGTGAACTACTCTTCTCTACTCTTGTGAATGGTTCCTCGGAGGACGGAGGCTTCGTGTTCTTCACTGGAGGAGTGGGAGACTTGGGGTAGGCGTTCCGAGCGAACGCCCAGTTGTTAGCAAGTTGTACAGCTTCTCCTAGCTTCACTGGCCTTTGTTCCTTGATGAATATTCTCAAGTCTGGAGGTAGAGAAGACATAAACTGATCCAATATCATGAAGTTAGTGAGAGGCCCAAAGGTTTCCTTTACCTCTGACGCCTCTAGCCATTGTTGAAACAAACGACCCAGGTGGATTGAAAATTGCTGGTATGTTTCCCCTGCTCTAATCTTTGTTCTGCGGAAATCAACACGATAGCAATCAGAAGTCTTTTTAAACCCTCGCAAGAGAGCTTGCTTCAACAAAGAGTAATCTCTTGTGATGTCGGCAGACAGGGACTTATAAATCTCTACCGATTTACCACTCAGTAGGCTACCCAATCTTACAGCATAGCTGTCTTTGTCCACACCAAGCAGCTCAGCTACCCGTTCAAACCTAACAAGGTAGGAGGCGATGTCTTCTCCTTCACGATAAACAGGCAAACTAGGTTTTACTACATTATCTTGCAAGGGACAGAGGATTCGGGTCAACTTTGAGCATTAATCCTAGCTAGTTCTATGTCCTTTTCTGCCTGCAACTTAGCTAATTCGAACTCTCTTTCTCTGTTGCGTTCCTCTCTCTCCCTCTCGCTGTTGCGTTCCTCTCTCTCTCTCTCTCGCTGTTGCGTTCCTCTCTCTATTTGTTGCGGTCCTCTCTGGCGGCAGTCTGTTGGATGACCACATACCGACCAACCTCAGCACCTGTCAGACCCATTGCACCGCTTGACCTTTCAACTCCTCAAAACTAGACACAATGATACATAAGGCCAAGAGCCAAAGTGACAAATTAAACAACTTACCCCGCAACTAGCAAAAAGTAATTACTTAGTGGCTTAATCAAACCATTAAATGATTCGATCCGGCTGGAGGAAACCTTGTTTCGCACCCAGTCCAGTTAGATCACCTTAGGGAAAAGAACTGCACCAGGTGAATGAACAACAAAATGCAATGGCAGCATCCACAGTGACCCCAACCAACACTAATTAACTTCCCTACACGAAGGAGAGCAACAAAATTAGCACAACATAAGGAAGGGATGAGCACCAGACAAAACTTACTTCCGGACCTCAGACAGCAAGCGGCGCTCACACGGCGACTTACAACAAACACCGGTAACGGGAGTCAAACAATGTACAGACGGCAGCCCAGTGGAATGTTCTGATAAAGCGGTGGTTCGCTCTCAGGGGGAAGGTCCAGGGTAGCTTCCTCACTTGTCGCCGGCGTTGGTGGGCGATGTCTTGCCACATAGGAGAGACGCCAGGGCACGGACGGTGGATAGGGCGTGGAGGAAGTGGCGATGACGTGGCAGCCGAGGTAGTACCTGGGGCAGGTGTTCTGAGATTGACAGCCAAATAGTGAAGGTCTGGGGAATGAGCCCACGAGCCCCAGGAGCCTCAGATGAGCACACAACCAGAATTTGATTGAACTGCTGGGTGCAAGTACAGCTGTGTTGACTGCTGGGTAGTGTCTGATGTGTGACGAAGCAGCAGTGTCCTTTTCACAAGCAAACGAGCAGCGGACAACCATCCTGCTTGTTACCGCCCTTACAGGGAGAAAGGGAGGGATAGTATAATGGAGTTTGTAGGAGTGGTTGCTCTGGTGAGGGGTAATATGCAGCTTGTGGGAGGGGTGGTTCTGGTACTGGAAGGGAAGGAGGGAGGGAGGGAGGAAGGAAGGTTAATGTGGTGTCTGTAGGGTAGGGCTGTACTGGTACTGGGAGGGAAGGATGAATGTTAGGTTTTTCTTATTATTTGTTTTATATTTATAATCTCACAAAATCCGCTCGAAAGGTTATATCCTCTTAATTATCAATCACTGGTAGCTTTACTACTACCCCTTAATCACCAACTATGTTAATGAGTATGGGGATATAATTAAATTATGCTGTTAGTCACTTGGTATTCTTTCTCACAAGTAGTGTAATTTAAAACATATTATAGGATTAAGTAAACATCAAATTACACTATTTACATTTATTAACAAAATAAACTAACATTTATATCAAAGGGGGTTGCTAGTTATTGTGAAAAGTTTCATTATTAAATGCACTTAAGCTTATCTTCCTGGTCAATTCATTTAGAAACTTCTAAGGGTTATTTCGCCTAAATCCACAAATCTCGCAACTAATGTTGGTGAGGGCTCAGGGTTAGTGCGCCGACCTCTCTCTATGAACTTTTCTCTCACACTCCTGCTAAACATATGGTTACATATCTGAGGCACTGCTCCTCCCTGGAAGTATTGCTGATTTAGTACTAACAGTCACTAGCGGCTTGGCTGGCCAATTCGCCTGGCCAACATTTGACCAGAGCTGGCCACCTTGGCCACTTGGGTCTGACTCCCTCCAACGTCTTATCAGTGCCAGTAATGGAAATCTGTTGCACTTTGCTACTGCTGAAACCAATTAAAGGTTAGCCATCTCCATCACAACAACATAAGAGTCAATGCATCTTTTGGTAAACAAGTTATATTGAATAACTCTCACAGGGGCGGTATTTTTTTTTTTTTTTGGAGAGAAAGGAGGAAAGAAGGTTAGAGGTGGAGGGAGGAAGTAGTAGCTCGAAAATTGAAGAAATTTAGGAGGAGGTAAGAGAGGGCGGACTGACCACCTAGCTAAGCTAATGGTGTGTTAGAATTGTATCATGGGTTAGTTATTGTCTGTCGATACAGGCACTAGACATTCTATCCTATCCCATATATGGGTGTTTTGAGGGCCTAATTTGAAGGAGTTCTTGCTCTGATCGTTCTATCTTTTGCCAGACTCTGTTGGCTAGGGTGCGTATGGAGCTTGTTGGAGGGACGGTACTGGCATGGGAAGGAGGGCGAGGGGTAGTGTGGTTTTTGTCGGAGGAGCGACGAATACACACTCAAACATTTTCCCTTCATTCGTTGAAATTCAATCATTATTATTCCTAAAAGGTGACTTTGGTTGCGGTGCTCACCGTCAACAAGGTCTAAAACTAGTTTGTCTCTGTCGCTTCACACAAGTCAGCATCACTCATCAACAGCACGTCCTTCTCTACTCGTCACCACTCCTCTTATTTACACAAGTACTTCCTGGCTCTACATCTCCCTAGACTTCTAAAGTATCCTTTCTCCCCGTGTTTCTGTCTTTCCCTCTCCACCCTACCCTCCACTTATGAATTATAAACTCTTCCATATGTCTGTATTCATTACACTTTTTATCGTATTTGCCCTACATACTGCTTTCAGTCACCTTATATCTGTCGCTTATAATTTCCCTCCACATCCCCAACCTATTGGAAATAAGCATGTGATGGTTATCCTTGGTCGAAGTGTCTTACTTTTAACATTGCCTCTATCTATCTAGCTATCTATCAGTCCGTCCGTCCGTCTATCTATCTATCTATCTATCTATCTATCTATCTATCTGTCTGTCTGTCTGTCTGTCTGTCTGTCTGTCTGTCTGTCTGTCTGGCTGGCTGTCTGTCTGTCTGTCTCATTTAATTTATTTTTCATGCCAGCTATTGATTTTTTCCTTGTCGCAACCTGTGCATCATTATGTTGACCCATTCATTCCCAGACATCTGAAACACACCACTTTCTCTTGTCTCTCCCCATTCAAGATATTGTCTATTTTTTTCCTTCTACACTCTCCGCTTATCGTCTTAGCTTTACTTTTATTTGCGTTCACTATCATACTAAGTCTTGCCCTTCTGAATTAATTCACTAACATTTGATTTTTTTCTGAATTGGCAACATGAGTAATATTATCTGTAGATAGAAGCTGACACATTTCTTATGTCTCATTGAATTATCCGTCAACCTTGCAACTCTCTCCATCACCTTTGCCTTCTCCTTTCTCACTACAGTGACTACATCAACCATGAAAATATTAAACAGCCATAATTGCTGTAGGTTACACATCCTTGAGGACGGCTGACGTTCACAGACACCCAGCTCCCTCAGCCCGACAAATGTAAAATATGCCTCATTATACCTATAAAAACTGTGGACAACATTCACCAATTTACACAATACTCTTCCAGTATTTCCCACATCGAATTCCATTTACTATGCCACACGATTTCTTTTTTTTTCTGTATTCCTAAATGTTGCAAAGAAATTCTTCTCCTGATCCCTACAACCTCTTTCTTTTATGATCAAATTTTTATCTTTCTCTACTGTATACTTTGTTTTTGCTGTAGATCTTCACATAATAAGTTTATCAATCATTCTTATCAAATTTCCTTTATACTTGGAACTACACACAATCACCGCCGCTACTCTGGTACTCATTCCTCCATCATTCTTCTCGTGCACACTTTTACTATCCATTCTGTCACTATTCTGTCCACCATATCCTCAATAGCACGACTCTACCCCTAGTTCATCAATTTCATTTAGGAGTTTCTCAGTGTAATTTCTATAACTCCAATTTATTTCTTTATTCTGCAATATATTCCCGTTTCCATTAACTGCTATTTCCATTCGTTATCTTGATTTTCTCGTTCTATTTATTTCACTTCAAAATTTGTCAGCTTTCCAATTTTCTTTTCCGCCTCCATTAATTTTTTTAGCTCGTTCTTGCAATTGCCACTTAATATGTTCCTATCCTTACACACACACACACACACACATATACAGTATATATATATATATATATATATATATATATATATATATATATATATATATATATATATATATATATATATATATATATATATATATATTTCTGGTCCTGAACAAACATCTGTTTTCAAGGTGCCCCATTGCTTCCTTTTCCCAGTGCGTGATTTTATCCACGTTTTCTTGTGGTATCAGCATATATATATATATATATATATATATATATATATATATATATATATATATATATATATATATATACATATATATATATATATATATATACATATATATATATATATATATATATATATATATATATATATATATATATATATATATATATATGCTAAATCCCACTGCAGGTGACCAGATATAAAATGTTAACGACGAGCCAAAGGCCAGACTGCCTGTGGGTGAGCACCCGTACTCACCCCCTGAACATGTGAATACACGAAAGCGCCAGAACCCCTGTGTTTTTGTTTGTATATATATATATATATATATATATATATATATATATATATATATATATATATATATATATAAATATATATATATATATATATATATATATATATATATAAATATATATATATATATATATATATATATATATATATATATATATATATATATATATATATATATATATATATTTATTTATTTATATTTTGTTGAATATTAAAGATTACACAATTTCTACATACAATTATATGTAGAAGTCTGTGTGTTTACGCTAAAAATATTTTTTTCAAGTATGAAACCTTTTAACTGTTTTTTTTACTAACTTTAAGGTGCTGAATCCAAATCTGGATCTCAGATTTGCTCCACGTAACGTGCCAGAATTTACTGGAGCTAACAGAGATTGAGGATATAGACCGAATTCACCAGCCACTCGATCTTTTTCAAGCCATCTGGTGAAGAAGATCAGAAAAGCCAACGTTGTTTACTCAGTCAGAATTGAATGATCTGGTCAAGATCTAAATTTGCCAAACAGTCTGTTGAATTGTTAGCTTCCAGGCTCCAAGAGAAACGACTTAAAACCTGGCACGAGTGCTCCCTTTTAATCGCAACAGAAGAGAGCAACTGCGGGTACTTTCTTATCCATATGACCAGCTTGTTTGTAATGATGTAGAAGGACTTTTCTCCATGGGACTACCAGCATATGATAGGGTAAGGATTGGTGACTTTTTATTGAGTTCTAAAAGGAGCTTGAAATGTGTTTCTTCTTCATAACGGGAAACAAGTATGGTTCAATTCCAATCGACATTCTGTACAAATTAAAGAAGAGCAAGGAAACATTAAGACTGTTCTAGAGAGGCGTAAATAACATGCTCATGAATGTTAATTTGTGTGGACTTGAAAATGGCAACTTCTTCTATTGGGCCACAGCAAGGAGGGTACACAAAATACTCCCTGTTTTCTGTGCTATTGGGGACAAAGAGGGCTACAGCAGACCATTGGGTAGGGGAAAAAGAATTGGCCATCAAGATATAGTTTGACGCCTGGTGACAAGAATAACATCATTAACGATCCTCTGGGTTGACAGAAAAACATTGTCTTTCCTCTCTGCACACATAAAACTTGGCATCATGAAGCAATTCGTCAAGGCTCTGACTATAGTGGAGAGTGTTTCAGATATATGCTCACTTTCCAAGTCTTAGCGACGAGAAGAAAAAGGCAGGATTTTGATGGACCCCAAATAAGAACACTACTCAGAGATCTACACTTCTGCAGGTAACAATGAGACTGGAGTGCTACAGGGCAAGAACTTGGAATGCTTTTCTAATGTGGTGCGGAACTTTAGGGAACAAGAAGCGGACAACTCTATCAAGAAATTGTGGAAGATGTTTTGAGTTTCACAAGCACTTGGATGCAGAATGAGTATCAAGGTTCACTACTTACACAGTCAATTGGGACGAGTTTCCAGAAAATCTGGGAGAAGTGAGCGCGAGAGTGGTGAGCGCTTTCATCAAGACATTAAAGTAGTGGAAGAACGTTACCAAGGTCGATGGGACTCGAACATGATGGCGGACTACTGCTGAGTTTGGATGAGAAAGACATTCCCGAAGCTGTACATAAGAGATCGCCAAAAGAGAAGTTTATGTAACTGTAACTTGATCTTAATACTTGCACCTTTCGTAATATTAATTGTTTTTTTCAATTCTTCAATGTTACATTTAAATATTATATGCATTAACTTTCCAATTTGATAAGCCATCAATTCTTGGTTATAGAAAAATACAAATTATAATGTTGAAAAAATTTGGTAGTGTATGTTTAAACTGCAATTTTGATCCAAAAGTTTGATGCTTTCCCAGCAAAGTGCAATATGGTATATTCTCAAAAAACCTGATGTGATAGACAAACCAAAGTCATATTTGGATTCTGCACCCCAAATTTACTTAAAATCCGTTTAAAAAACCTTTGTGCCAGAAAAAAATTTGTTGACCGGTATCAATGATTTGTTTCGTTAGATTCGGTCCCACGGTTTTATATCAGACTATGGATTCATTTCATCCACCACCAGGACACTAAAAGAAGCCCCAGACTCTGTTATAGCTTCACACAAGTTCTGTTCAACGATGGCGGCGCCGTGAACCTCAAATGGGGACCACCTGAGGCTCGTGTTTGAAGCCGGATTGGTAAAACGTTGTTCTGATCACCTAAGAGGCACACCGGTGGCCCTTGCCGAGGTTCACGGCGCTATAAGCTGCTGGAATCAGAAACACTCTTGTGCAGTTATAACAGAATCTAGACTAGCCAAAGTCCTGGTGGCCCAGAAGTAGCGTTCCCCAGTCACAATTATAAGACCATGGGGTCTTGAACTCATATATATATATATATATATATATATATATATATATATATATATATATATATATATATATATATATATATATATATATATATATATATATATATATATATATATATATATATATATATATATATATATATATATATATATATATATATATATATATATATATATATATATAATTAAGCAGCTATGACACAAGTAACCTCACCCTCTGCATATTTTGATTTTACCAAAGAGAAGAGGGCAAAAATGATGTGTAAAAGTGTAATAATTGATTAAATGAAAAATGCCTGAAATATTGATGAATGAAAACATCCTTGGTGGTCCTAGCCCTGATCACAACAAACTTGAAGAAAATTAAGTCTGCTCGGGAAAGGTGAGGGGTATAAAGTCAGGAGCGTCAATAGTTGTGGTAATGACTAAATGTGGCACTTAATATACTATAGGAATAGCCGTGTGTGTGTGTGTGTGTCTGTTCTGGGCAACGGCACAATCGTTTTTCATCAAACTTGGTGGAAAAATCGCAAAAAAATATTCGTAGAGTGGAACAAACCTGGTTCCATGTCGATGGTTTCTTTAGGAAGGCATTAATTAACCATTTTGTTAATGTTCGCTGTCAGCCGGACGGCGGTTGCGCGCTAGCCAAGCACGAGCGTTCAAACTTTCACCGGGCACGAAGGGCCCGCGATCACTTGTTTTACACTAGAATACAAATCGTGGAAGATTATTTTTCGGGCAAAAAGTGAGTATAAGTGATAAGTTATTTTGAATGATTATGCCACAAAGAGTAATAAAGTTTGGGGAAAGTGTTATTAAATTATTTGAAAGTGTTTATGTGAGATACAGAGAGATAGTCGTGAGAGATTTAAATGTTAGAATGGGTGACAGGGAAAAGACAGACAGACGAATTTATTCGGCTCTGATTTCTACGAAGTATCCTGCACAGCTCCTCACAACAATAACATATCAAAATTACAATTTACAATTAATACATTTTCCTTATCCTCATGAACAGAAAAGGAGATACTGTTTACTGAACGATAAGCGTACTTGAAATTACTCACAAGTAAAATGCGGTTTAAGAAGAGGGAAATTCGGTAGTATACACAGCGAAAGGAGAACAGAAGTGATAAAGATTGTTAAACTGTCCCAGCAGCAGAAGGAATGCTAAATACAACAGATTTGAACGTTTTACGAGGAGCGACCCGTAGGGTGTCTGGCTATTACTTGGCAGAAATGAGAAGAATACCAATTGGAAAGTGAAAGTTGACGGAAAGTCAAATAAAAAACATTATAAAAAATAAAATACAAATATTAAAACAGGAATTAAAGAGGAATGGGAGCAGTTAGTAGTATTCTGCCAGGAAGCACAGCTAAAATGCAAGGAAGTAGTAATGAAAAACAAGAAGAGAAGATGGTGGGATGAGAGGTTAACAGTGTTAGTGAAGGAGAAGTGAGCATCAGTGATAAGTATGGATTGATGCAAGGAAGAAGTACAGGGATATTATAAGAATGAATGTGGATATGTCGTGGAAAATATCAATGGGAGATGATAAGGTAAAGGATTAGACGGGGAGAGAGAGACGGAGTTGACATAAGGATGTAGAGATATGAAAATCACTATATAAGCGACGACGCGAAAATAAAGTATTTTGGAGATGAAACGGATTACAATTAAAGATACTAATGAGAAGCGGCAGGAGTGGACGGAGTCGCTGCGAATTTAAGAATAAGAGGTGATGAAGGGATACGTGACAAGAGTATATATATATATATATATATATATATATATATATATATATATATATATATATATATATATATATATATATATATATATATATATATATATATATATATATATATATATATATATATATAGTAAGTACAGCTAGGTGAGGCAGAAGAAAGAGGTGAGGGTTGTTTTCGTATACTGTACAAGTCGTTGCCTTTTTGTACGCATGTTGGGGGATTGTTTCCTACACAAGACTTAGAATTAATAATGATAATAATAATAGTAATAATAATAATAATAATAATAATAATAATAATAATAATAATAACAATAATAATAATAATAATAATAATAATAATAATAATAATAATCTGGGCTAAGTTATGTTATGTTTACCATGCAAATTTAAATTACTGTACCTTGAACGTGTATTCAAACGAGTAGTCCGTTCACGAAACGACCTGGTAAAGTTGTGGTAGAATAGACTACGTTGCCGAGTTCTGTAGTTATATCTTCGTTATATCTAAAACTAAGAGAGAGTGGTTTTATAGGGTAAGATTGTAGACATAGAGGGATTATAATACAAAGTAATCAGATGCAGATACATTACGTCCTCACAAGTTGTGATATGACAAGAAGTTTCAATACACCAATGCCTGGCTCATGTGGTAGTTACCATTCTCTGACCTTTCCTGAAGTGGTGGCTTGGTGTGTCAGTGTACCGATACCAGGCTCGAGAATGATTTATACTTTCTCCGTGTCGTTATTATCAATGTGGTGAGGATTTTACATTCAGAGGTAAATGATACGAACTGAAGCTTCATTCAGTCTTGTCAATAAGTAGAATTATCCTCAAATGTTACTTTTGAGGAAGCTTTATTTTAGACTAATATGCTGTTGCTACTCACTTACTGTATAACCACCCTGCACCTACCATCAGCCAACAATGACATACTGTATGACAAGGTCTTATGCCATTTTCGAGAAATATGACAAAGTCTTATGCCATTTTCGAGAAAATTTCATTTTGCTGACCAAAATTCAATTATAACCGCACTGTGCTAGTGCGGTTATAATGGGGTTGTCCAATACCATATTACCTCCCGGATTTCAAAACACTTCAAGTGTTACAGATGTGACAGCCACACTTACCAGGTTTCTCTCCGTGAAATTTATTTTTCAAATAAAACCAAATTTACAGTATGTAAACATGTATTTCAAAGTGTATTGATAATAGTTGACCATTTATAACTAATATCTATAGTTTAATCTAGTTATATACATTTTTTTTTTATTGGGCACCCCCCTACATCCTTGTGTAAGGTGAAGCGCAGAAGCGTTTACAGCGCCCAACAGGGAAGCATGCTAAGTTCATGCTTGCCTCATGTCTCATGAGTTAAGGGCGTAGAAGCCTGAAGAGTCAAGGGCGTAGAAGCCTGAGGAGTCAATTGCTTATGTCTAAGCAAATTATTGGAAGCTCCAACAACTTGTCCTTGAATACGAATTCGCAACTTTCGATTTACAGCAGGTACCTACTTTGGTGCTAGGTGAACAGGGACCAAGGGGACTAGGAAGAGTGTCCAAACAACTTCCGCCGGCCCGGGAATCGAACCCGTGATATCTTGCTTAAGAGGCAAGAGCGGTACCGCTCTACCACCAGCGCCCCCCTTTTTTTTAACAACTAATAAAAGGGAATGTGAAAATAACCATTTTATTGTGTGATGTAAAATTCTGAAGAAAAAATAACTTTACCATATTAAAAACTTACTAGGCTCTCCTACACTATCTTTAATGCCAAGCTTACACTTATACTTACACCAGCTGTAACACCAGACCTACACTTATACCTACACCAGCTGTAACACCAGACCTACACCTACACCAGCTGTAACACCAGACGTACAATTACACCTACACCAGCTGTAACACCAGACCTACAATTACATCTACACCAGTTGCAACACCAGATCTACAATTGCACCTACACTAGCTGTAACACCAAACTTACAATTACACCTACACCAGCTGTAACACCAGACCTACAATTACACCTACACCAGCTGTAACACCAGACCTACAATTACACCTACACCAGCTGTAACACCAGACCTACAATTACACCTACACTAGCTGTAACACCAGACCTACAGTTACACCTACACCAGCTGTAACACCAGACCTACAGTTACACCTACACCAGCTGTAACACCAGACCTACAGTTACACCTACAACCTACCAGACCTGCAGTTACACCTACACCAGCTGTAACACCCCCTAACACGAAACCTTTACACCTACACCAGCTGTAACACCAGACCTACAGTTACACCTACCCAGCGTAACACCAGACCTACAGTTACACCTACACCAGCTGTAACACCAGACTACAGTTACACCTACACCAGCTGTAACACCAGACCTACAGTTACACCTACACCAGCTGTAACACCAGACCTACAGTTACACCTACACCAGCTGTAACACCAGACCTACAGTTACACCTACACCAGCTGTAACACCAGACCTACAGTTACACCTACACCAGCTGTAACACCAGACCTACAGTTACACCTACACCAGCTGTAACACCAGACCTACAGTTACACCTACACCAGCTGTAACACCAGACCTACAGTTACACCTACACCAGCTGTAACACCAGACCTACAGTTACACCTACACCAGCTGTAACACCAGACCTACAGTTACACCTACACCAGCTGTAACACCAGACCTACAGCTCTCCAGACCTACAGTTACACCTACACCAGCTTAACACCAGACCTACAGCTGTAACACCAGACCTACAGTTACACCTACACCAGCTGTAACACCAGACCTACAGTTACACCTACACCAGCTGTAACACCAGACCTACAGTTACACCTACACCAGCTGTAACACCAGACCTACAGTTACACCTACACCAGCTGTAACACCAGACCTACAGTTACACCTACACCAGCTGTAACACCAGACCTACAGTTACACCTACACCAGCTGTAACACCAGACCTACAGTTACACCTACACCAGCTGTAACACCAGACCTACAGTTACACCTACACCAGCTACATCTCAAACATTTTATTTGTACCCATCACATTCAAGTGAAATTAGGCACAAGAATTACATTTATATTATTTCAGAATATTTTCATAACAATACTTAATACCAATACACCTCACTAGTCACCCCAAATCAGCACCTGAAATTGTAAAGAATCACAAGGCTTAGGTCCTGCCTGTGTTACCAACCTATTTTTTTTCTCTCATTCCTTTCCCACGTTTGTGAGGGATGTAGAATCGACAAGAAAGGGATGCAAAAAGTAAGGAGACCGGTGCAAGACAAACGTGCAAAAGATTCATAGGAAATTGGCCCTTAAGTCTAACCCTTAGAAATTGTAACCCTACGATACTAGGCACATAAAATAAGTCTTATTATATCTTTCAGATAATTACTCGTTCATAGATAATTGAAAATCATGGGAAACATTGTTTTAACTATGTCCATCAATACCAGGTTTACTGCAAATTTCAATTTAGTGGAAATCTCACACATATCATATAAATAACTATTCGGAAATATAAATCTACAATTACATAATAACTATGACACATGAGTAGGTTTTTAAAAGTCATAATCTGCTTATTTATTTAGTGATTGTGTAATCTACTAAACTGGATGTTGTTATAAGAAGTGCAATTGTTCAATATTATGATTTTCCTTTCACATTTTCTGAAAGTATTACATAACACATACACATACATCTCCACATTTATCGTTTTATAAGAAAACGTTATCGGCCACATCCTCCTCCTCCTCTTCTCCATCTGAGCTGTCGTCTGTTTCTAAACCATCCTCATCGATATTTACACATAGCTGCGATCTATAGGGATAAGGATTGTGAACCCACCGCCTGGCGTGTTTTACTGTTTGCACTGTACATATCATGAGATCTAAGATCAACTCACTCTGTCGCTAATTTCCCTTATCCAAGGTCCAACCATTACCTGCTGCAGGAGCTGGAACAACGAGATACTTTTTTAAGACCTTTCCACGAGACAGCTGTTCAATAGTCTGCGCTGAATGCCTGATGCTGCAAGTTATGTTTATGTGGTGGCCAGACCTAAGGTGTCCTTTTCTGATTGCACACATACGTCAGATAACCTGCTGTGGCTGTTCGATTACTAACTAACAGGACCATGGTTAATTAACTCTATCACAGGCTGCAACATATCTAGTGATTAAATTAATGTTTCCAGCTTCCCTGCGTCATAATGTTAACAGTAAGTTGGATTTCGGCAACAAAGACCATACGTACAGAGTAAAACAAGACAAAGAATATTCTGCCTTGATGTGCAATTTTAATGAAACAGGAAAAGAATAAATTAAAACGAAACATGATAAAATTGGAATTCAATAAAAAAATATTAAAGAAAAAATCAGTACACAGCCCACGCAGACCTCTGTCAAAGTTCTTTCGTAACTGTAAATGTGACTTCAATTAACTCTACAGTACATGTTCCCATTACTAACGTGTTCCTACTGCGTCTGGTTCTCCTCTCCACACTGCACGTATTATTTCTAACTCTGACGTAAATGATATCAGCGACTGTGACAGACGAACATATCAGAGGTTGAGTGATAGCGCGACACACTCATAATTCAACGGGAAATATCATCGTGACACGTGACAGCCTCCGAGTTTCGTCCGCCCTGGTGATTTATAATACACCAAAGTGCACAACAGTACAGGCTGTAACAAAGTAAACAACAGTATGGATCGTAACAAAATGCACAACAGTAAGGGCTGTAACAAAATGCTCAACAGTATAGGCTGTAACAAAGAGGACAACAGTACGGGCTGTAACAAAGTGCACAGCAGTATGGGCTGTAACAGAGTGCACAACAGTACGGCTGCAACATAGTACACAACAGTATGGGCTGTAACATAGTGCGCAACAGTACGGGTTGTAAAAAAGTGCACAACAGTACGGGTTGTAACAAAGTGCACAACAGTACAGGTTGTAACAAAGTGCACAACAGTACGGCTGCAACATAGTGCACAACAGTATGGGCTGTAACATAGTGCACAACAGTACGGGTTGTAAAACAGTACACAACAGTACGGGGTGTAAAAAAATGCACAACAGTACGGCTGAACATAGTGCACAACAGTACGGGTTGTAAAAAAGTGCACAATAGTACGGTGTAACAATGTCATGAGTGTTTACCGCCTGAGTGTTCCCGCCAAGCATAAACCAATCGCAGTGACCTGTGAGGGTGAATGCCCTCGGCCTGAACCAATCAGAAAACCTGAGAGACGTGGGCGTGTGGGTGTCATCTCCTCACATGGCAGGATATAAAGTGAGTACCTTGTAGGTTTTATCCATTTTACGAAATGTATTGTGAATCAGGTGGCCTCTGGTTAGCTAGCTAGGAATATAGGTTATTGTTTTGAAGTGTAACTGTTCATTTTGAGTAACGTCGTTAATAAATGAAGAACCATAATGATTAGTTCTCAATTCCCTTGTGTATGGAATAGAGTATTGTCCTTTCTAAGTGTCTTTAGTGATATGCAGTAATACAGTTAGTCCTAAGTAATAACTATTTCATATTTCCCCTCTGTTAAGTGTTGTATCTTTGTTTCCAGTTATTCAGTCTCCCTCGGTCTCCCTTTGTTGGCGTGAGGGCTAGCGGTAGGCCTCACTAGTCTTACGGGTATAATGAACAGAGATGAAAAGATAGTAAAAATATATTAGAAGTTAAAGAGAAATAAAGAAATAAATAGAAATAAAGTATAGAAAAGGAAGGACAAAACCTTTTTTATATAATTATTGTTACAACGGGTTGTAACAAAGTGCACAACAGTACGGGCTGTAACAAAGTGCACAACAGTACGGGTTGTAACAAAGTGCACAACAGTACGGGCTGTAACAAAGTGCACAACAGTACGGGCTATATCAGTAACACCGTCATCCTAAAAACGGATTATCTGTATCATATTTTCCAGTGCAGCGCTTGAACATAATCAGAAAAAAACGGACGTATTATGTGCGTGTGTAAAATTCGCTTTTGAAGAAACTACTCGTGTAGTATAACACAAAATATCAACAATATAGATCTTGGATTTTTAAGTTAAAATGGTTTGGTGCTGCAAGTTCCTCTACACGAGACTTCCGTATTTCTAAAATATCTTTAAGATTATAATGACCATGGTAAAAAAAACATGTTTGGTGGCTCTTAGACATCTACACCGGATTCATATACAGTCTTGTACAAAGGGTTGGACAAGTCTTTATTATGTAGCAGGTTTCCTTATTTCATCGGTCAATAGGAGTGAAAGAGCGCCCATTATTAGGCCCTTTCTTGTTTTAGTGACTATACCTGTCCAATAATGGACTTTATATTTCTTACATCATTCCTAAAGCCAACATTTTGTTTTCCAAAAGTTGGCCGGGAACTTTGCTCTGAGTGATTCTAGTTTGGAAGATGAACCATTTCATAACCAAGAAATACTGGTTTCCTATATTATCTGATGTAATTTCAAACTATCCTACTATCTCCTCTGACTGTACTTGTTGGTTTGTGGCCTGCCTTGTGATACACCAATCAGGTCCACGTACTGTACAGTACATCTACTTCTATATGATTTAATGTTTGTGAGCCAGACGAGTATTTACGTCAAGCCAGTGTGTTATATCGTTATACTACAAGTATTAGCTTACACATTGCCTATCTAATGGTGATTCGAACCCAGGACCATTGATCTACCAGGCCAGCGAGTATGATAGCCAATCTACCAACTTTTTCTGTGGTTGGATGTTAGCCCTTATTGATATTATCAATGTTTACACTCGTATTATTATTTTCTTGTGTAATCTCGGTATCTTGATAATTATATAAATCCTTTAGTTACAACCAGGCCCCTTGGATGTCACTGCTAAGATTTTCCTGTCACTTCTTACTCATTCGTTTGTCTCAAACACTTTTCCCGGGTTGTATAAATCTTTATCATCGTTGAACACTTTGTCATAAAATACAGATAGCCTGTATGTTTACTGAATGATCTCATTACCTGAGCATGAAGTTCTTGGAGGTTCCAAATTGTCCGGAAAGATTTACCAAAGCAATCCAAGCCCTTAAGAAAAATACGGATTTGCATATTTCTAAAGCAGATAAAGCCAACACAGTTGTGACTTTGAACAAAGATGATTATCTATCTAAAATGAATGACCTTTTATGTGATGTTGCAACATATTCTAAGCTCATAAATAATCCTCTCAACACAGTTAACACTCGGTTTAATAAAAAACTTAAGTCTCTGTTGAGAGGTGAAGCTAATATCATTAAATAGTTTTCTTCAATGTCTCATTAACTGCCACACATGTACGGTCTTATCAAGGCCCACAAGCCAAATGACCTAGCTAGACCCATTATTAGCTCAGTATGGTCAATCACTTATTAGTTGTCTAAATAGCTAGTTTCTTTACTAAACCCCCTAGTTGGCAACATATCAAACTTTAATATTAAGAATAATGTGGATTAAATTGATAAACTCAATAACTTACATATTAATTATGATTTTAAGCTGGTTAGTTTTGATGAAACATCACTGTATATAAAGGTCCCAGTTGATGATTTGCTGAGTTCCTGACAGATTCACGGAAAATATTTCCTTGCCAGTCTTAAACAATCTTTTCATTGAATATTTAAGTTGAGCAACTTATATTTGGAATGCTTTGAGAAGAAACTATTTATTAAGTTATTTTATTTTATTTTTCTATTTTTTTACGGGGATTAGCCCACCCGGGCACAGGTCAACGACCCACCACGAGGCCTAGAGGGCAAACAAATAAGAATCGAAAAAAATTAAAAATAGAAAAGGAAAAGGATATATTAATCTACACCTTTTAAAGTGAGACAGATTGTATGAGTATTATTACGAAGCTTCATATAGAATATGCTTGAGAACCCGACTGGTACTTGACCATCGACCCGTGTTTGGCTGCTGCACGACCACTGCTCCACCCCCGTTACTCGATCTCCCGACTCGATGTTCTGGACCTCGAGTCATGGATCAGGGATACATTGGATGGTCCATAGCTTGGGCTCATGGTTAGGCTCTCCGGAGCTCCGTATCTGTGTTGTTCAGATCTTGAACGGAGTTGTAATGAAGCGGTGCACCAGGGAGGAGGGCAGAGCATTTCAGGATGGACGAGGGTGTGAAGCAGGTGTGTCGCTGGTCTGTGGTCGGCGGAGCAGGTTGAGGTTGATAACAAATTGTGTTACTCTAGTTTAGAATGTAATGTAAGTTTGTAATGTTTATGTATAGTTCTATGTGGTAGGATTAGGATGATTGTTAGAGTATTATTTTATATTTAAGTAACTGTTGTATGAGTGTGGCGATTGTTAATGTTTGATTATTGCTGGTTGCTGGTGTTTCTTGTTAATATATTGTGCATTCCAACATTGCGTTTGCTACTCCTCTCCAATAGTGATGTAGAATACCTGAGTAAGACTGAATAGTGCAGTAGCAATAGGCTAAACATGAGGTGAAATGTTAGTAAGCAAAACGTTCGAGTCTGTGGGGGTCTGTTACCGCCCGGTTCCTGGTAAGGTGTCCAGCTCAGGAACAAAAGTACGTGACAGTATGGAAACACAGAAAAAGACAGAGCATTTCACAGTTTGGCTCTGTGAGGAAAGAAGGATGCATTATAACGGGTCAACTATATTACAGTTTAGCTCAGAAAACTTAATGGTATATTTTAAACATGTTTGTCTCTTTGCCTTTAGTTATAAATTTGATACTTTCTGCTCTAAACTGCCTCTATGTACAGTTACGACGGGACTGATAAGATGTCACCAAATTATGTTGAACTTAATGTCTGAAGACATAAGCAGTCAGAGGTTATATGGTTGATCGTGGCTGGCACAGGCACAGATTAATTTCACCACAAAGTTACAAACATTATTGGCAGATCCACAATTAATCCTGGTAACTTTTACTATCTCTGTGCGGAGTTGAGTCAGATTTAATAAATACTGGATTAACTTTGTTAAAATTCATTGTCTAAACGTAAGCATAGATGTTGTGGAACATGACTGGTTATGTGCCTCGAGAGCAATGGTCCCTGTAAATTCGTATAATGCAATTGATTTGTTTAAAGCATAGTGAGAATTATTGCATAAAAGTAGTACCAACAGGTTATCTGGGTCATGGACGAAACACCTGGAACAGCAATATAGTAGACCACACACACATATCGTCTTGCACATCGTTCCCTCTTCCCCACTTTCCAGCTCCAGGTAACGCTCGAAGCGCGTGCCCGAGGATATGAGTTCCTAAAGACAGTGTAAGTTCTGTTTGCTTGTTTCTTGTTTGTTCGGGCAATATCTACTGCACTTTTTGGCTCAGGAGCGTGAAATTTGGTCACAGTGGGAACCAGGTGTATTGACATTTATTTACTTATTTATTTTTACTCATAGGCCTCTTCTAGGTGTTGCGTGAAGTAATACCGTATTCACTTGAAGGACCAATTATTTGAAATGATGAAACAAATTAACAATATAATATATAGATAAAAATGTAACTATACTTAAAAGATTCAAAACCCTTAATCTATATATGATGAAAGGGCCAGCCACTTCGATAAAGTTAAAAACATAACCTCTGAGATTGAAACATCTGCCCCGAGAACCAAGTAGTTACCATACCATCTCCGAGTCCCGGAGAGATGCGGCCTTCTAAGGTCCCCAGACTGAGACGCTCAACCAGCAAGTGGTTTACAGTCGAGGGGACTAGGGAGTCATCACATATTTGTCGGGGCTCCTGGTCCAATCATGTGGTCGGGAGCAAATATCATCAGATATATACTGTACACTGCATGAAAATAAATCCTAACCTTCGCATTATAAACATCATTTCATTCGAATTCACTGAGCAAAGTAAACTTAATCGTTTGACTCTGACATTTACACTATTGGGATGATCCACAGTCATGTTTTTACCAACTTTGAATGTAATATATCTTGAGCTTATTTTATTTTTACGTATAAAACCTTCCTTTCTCTTACTTGACCTCCCTCGTGCTCTCGTGCCCTTATTCAAGTCTATATATTTTTTTATCAATCTGTCACCTACTCTCCAGAAACTTTTCGACCCCAAACATTTTCCTTATATCCCCATTCCTCACTTTATCTGAACTTCCTGAATATTCTGCACACTTATCATCTCTACTATTTCTTCATCTGTCATTACTGTCAAACACCAAAGCTTCACATGTAATAAGACAGTCCCTCGTGCACTATATCTTCGCACTTCCCATTAATGAATGCTCTCTAATATTTTCCATTCACATTTTGTAACCATTGTTCCTAAATACTTATTTCATTAATTTTATAACCCCCTAAACTTAGACTGTCAAGAACTATAAATATGCTAATCCAGCGAACACTTCAGTATCTTTCTCCTGTAACATCATGAAGGTGTACTACTTATCTGTATTATTTGTACACTGTATATATATGACATATTCTTCCCTCACCACATTTCACTTCTATCACAATTTTATTCTTACTTAATGTTGTCGTATTGTTCTGGCCATACAGGCATTGATATCACACAGCAGTCATGCGATCCCTAACAATGTGTTTCAGGGCCCATACACCACTGCTAATTCTCACACAAGCGCTACTTCCACCATGAAGACTCTTGACAGTCCTCCATATACTCGAATAACCCATTTAAGTGTCGCCTTAAAGACCTTCCTATTTATCTTTTCAGATTTTTTTTTAAATTCATAAAAGTATTTTCCATTACAAATCCTAGACTTTTTGGTTTAATTACAGGTAATATACAAGAAAAACGAAACGTAACATAGCATTACAATTTAAAACCACTAAAAATGACGGGAGATCTAAGTACAACACTTTGTATTGATACAAAGCTTCCATTATGAGGAGGTCCGTCTCACAGTTACTCCTGCCAGGAACTGAGAAATCAGACTGCGAGAACGGATGGTCATGCTGGTGGGCATGGTTGTGGATAGCTGAATGGCGTGGTTGTGTGATTAACTGGCCTGTTCAGACGGAACGGCCCAAGTGCTCATGGATGCGAGTTTTCAAGTGTCTTTTTGTTTTACCCATATATGCTGCCCTACAGCTAGCACATGCAAATTGATAAACAACTGAGGATTGCAAATGTGTGGGTGTGGTGTCTTCAGCTTTAAAGATTTTTTTAACTGAACTCTGGGTTTTGATTAGAAATCTCAGAGAAATTTGTGGATAGAACTCATTGAAAAGCTTCTTAAGTTTGTTTCTTAGGATGAAGCTGAATGGGCCTGTGTAAGGGATGGTGAAATAGATAGAATATTTAAGAACAGTGTGGATCTAAGGCAATGTGGGACCAACAATCCTGTTAAGGGTTTTGCCGATATGAGTATCTGTAAATCTATTTAGGAAACCATTGCTAAAGAGTAGTTCCTTTATATATTTCAATTCAATATGCAGTTGGAAATAGCATGAATATATATTAAAGGTTTTGTCGACTTATTATGAAGACCGTGGATATTATTATCAAGAAAGGGCAGAATGTTGTTATTTTCAAATTTACAGGTAAATTTGATGTTGCCATGTTTCGAATTTAGGTAATTTTCCCTGGTTCTCCTCTTCATTATGAAACTATGCTTTCCACATAACAAATCCATTGCTAAAGTTATATATATATATATATATATATATATATATATATATATCTTGATAAAATCACACGGGAAAATGGAAACAACGGAGTACCTTAGCTTTCGTCTTTATTCAAGACATCTTCAGAGGCAACTAGATTACATGGACAGAGAGAGGCTTAAATATACAGGGTGACCTAAAAACATGAGGTCAGGTCATAATGATGACATCCACTAATCCCCACACCAACACAACCGTAGAGGAGCTTAAGAGAAGGGTGGTGACGTGACTAGACAGGTCAGGTCAGAAAAAAGGGACCCACAAAATAACTGTCATACATCAAGATCAAAGGTTTTCAAAGCAGTTTTAACCTTGGGCCACTGACAAATAAATTTATGTAACATATTATCAGTTTTGAACTGACCATCACTAAGGTTTATTGATTTTAATTCCTTAATCAAACTAGCTTCAACCAGAAGTCTTTCTGTGACACAAGATGATTTGAATACTTCTAAGCTTTTTTCCCAAGCAATGGGGTGATTATTATTCCTAACATGAACGAACAAGGCACTGCTTTCAGATGCAGTTCTGATATTATACTTATGTTGTTTAATTCTGAGCTGCAGTGTTTTTCCTGTCTGACCTACATAATTACAATTACATTGGCTACATGGAATACAATAAACACTTCCATTTACATTCAAACTTGGGCTATTCCTTATTAACATATTGGTAATGGTTGAGTCATACTTGAAAACAACATTAATATTTAGAAGCTTGAGGGACCGAACTAAAGGGACAAATTCATCACGATAGGGCAGAGTCAAAATATTCTTAAGTGTAGGAACTTGTCTGGTTACAGAGGAATGAAAGGATTTTTTAGCCCTTTTAAAGCAACGATCAACAAACACAGAAGGGTACCCAAGTTTCTGTGCAATAGAACGAATGTGTTTAAATTCGTCGTCAATAAATTCACGTTTTCATTGTGGATTTACATGAAATATATATATATATATATATATATATATATATATATATATATATATATATATATATATATATATATATATATATATATATATATATATATATATATAAAATCAACAACCTCACCAGCCAGGACTCGAACACCCTCGACCTTATGCGTGTGACCAGGGATTGCTACCAACCACGCCACAAGGACACTAAAAGCAATCCTAGACTTTGTTATATTTCACACAAAGCCTGTACATCTTGCTTATGGCGCCGTGAACCTCCATCTGGGATTGCCCATGCCACTTATGTGGTTGGAGTAGCATTTTTAAAGAATCCAGCATCGAAACACAAGGTTCCAGAAGGTCGAGGGCTCGAGTCCTGGCTGGTGAGGTTGTTGATTATATGTTGAAGTCTGTGTGCTATATGGACTAATAAAATATATATATATATATATATATATATATATATATATATATATATATAATATATATATATATATATATATATATATATATATATATATATATATATATATATATATATATATATATATATATATAATATATATATATATATATATATATATACAGTATATATATATATATATATATATATATATATATATATATATATATATATATATATATATATATATATATATATATATATATATATATATATATATATATATATATATATATATATATATACAGAGGTTGACAACCCTTTATCCGAAATTCCGAAAACCGAAAAGCTCTAAAAACCGATTTTTTTTTTAACAGGGATTAGACCACCCGGGCATAAATCACTGACACATCTGGGCCTGGTGGGTGAAAATGGAATAGTAATAATAATTATAATAATAATAATAATTATTCATAGTAAATAAGATTTTTAATTAAAATACTGTACACCAAAATAAAATAAAAATGATAACAATAATAATAATAGTAATAATAAAATATAATAATAAAATTAATAATAATAATAATAATCAATAATACTGTAATAATAAAATAATAATAATAATAAAGAAATACAAGAATGAAAAAAAGATCAAAAGTGAGAAACACGACCTAGACCTATGAATTATTATTACAGTATTATTATTATTACATTATTATTATTATAATATTTCGCCCCCCAGGCCCGATGTGGGTCAGTGATCTATGCCCGGGTGGGCTTTAAAAAAAAAAAAAAAAACTAACCATTCTGAAAACAGAAAAATTCCAAAATCCGAAATGCCTCTGGCCCCAAGGGTTTCGGATAAGGGATTGTCAAGATATATATATATATATATATATATATATATATATATATATATATATATATATATATATATATATATATATATATATATATATATATTTGCGTTTGGATTTTACCTTAACCTAATCTAAGGCGTTGTGGTTGTTTGAAAAATAACCAGAAGCGAGATTTTGCTGTAGGTTAGGTTAGGTTAGTTTGGATTGGGTTAGGATAGGTTAGGTTAGTTTGCATTGGGTTAGGTTAGGGTAAAATCCAAAGGTAAAGTTTAGAACGCTGGTCTGAAACCGCACAAAGGTTTAAACCAATGATTGGGCGAAGATTGAAGATTGTTGGTATTCAGATTGGACCAACAAAATGATTCAAACCAGGTTGGAGATCGGAGTTGTCGATCCTCGCATTAATCCAGCCTGGAGTCAGGTTTAGCGGTCGATTCTTCATTCAAGATAGGAAGTCAGAAGGAATTTTGACAGCTAGCGCGCTTTTTGGTGATATCGTCAAATTGGAAATTTTGTAGAGAAAAGACAGATGGTAGATGAGCAGAATCCTGTCAAATTTATGGTGACACGCAATTCAGACAACGATATAGGTTCAGCAAGGGAGATTCCCTTGATATGTTCTATGATCTGGAGCATCTACTTGACAGACCTGTTGCCCATGGACCATTATTATTTATTATATACATAAACGACATAGATATCGGCATTGACAGCAACATAAGTAAATTTGCTGACGACACTAAAATAGGACGTGTAATTAAATCTGACGAGGACTCCACAAAACTACAGGAAGATCTAAACAAATTTTTCGAATGGTCTGAAAAATGGCAGATGAAATTGAATGTGGACAAATGTAAAGTACTCAGTATAGGAGATGTAAACAGGGAAACCAGTTACCAGATGAACAACGATGCTACTGTGAAATCCGACTGCGAGAGAGATTTAGGAGTAATGACAAGTAGGAATCTTAAGCCAAGTAAACAATGTGTTTTTGCTGGTAACAAGGCTAATAAAGTACTTGGGTTCATACAAAGGAGTGTTAGTTACAAGACTAGCGAGGTCATCTTAAGATTATATCTTGAGCTTGTGAGACCTCACCTGGATTATGCATTTCAGTTCTGGTCACCGTATTACAGAATGGATATAGAATCCTTGGAAAGAATCCAGAGGAGAATGACAAGACAAATCCAGGGCATTAGGAACCTTGAGTACAGAGACAGGTTAAAGCATCTTAATTTGCACTCCCTCGAGAGATGTAGAGTAAGGGGCGACATGATAGAGGTGTATAAATGGAAGTCAGGGCGAAACAAAGTGGACATTACAAAGGTACTTAAACTATAGAACCAGGAGCGAACTCGTAACAATGGTTTTAAATTAGACAAATTTAAATTTAGGGGCGAAATAGGTAAACACTGGTTTGGAACAGAGTAGTGGATGAATGGAACAAGTTACCAAATATCATCATTAACTCGAATATGCTGGATAGCTTCAAACATAGGTTGGATGCTTATATGAGCAATAGGGGTTGGGTGTAAATGGGACTGCCCAGTATGGGCCAATATGCCCGCTGCGGTTTCCTCCATTCTTATGTCCTTATGTTCTTATCAGCTGATGATTGCTTTGAGATTCTTTTCACTGAATATTGTTCAGGTAAGAAGGATTCTGGTTACTGAATGAGTTATGGTAACGTGTTACAACACTTTTGTGTTTGGGGTCTATGACGATCAAGTGGGTAAATATAAAGAACGCTGACGCTTTTTTATTTTGAATGTTTTTCTTTTGGAAAACTATTTTGATGTAATTTCAATATAATTGAATCAATACTGAGTGCATTTTGATTTTAATGTATTAATAAAGGAAAGTTTTTTCTTTACATTACTAATTTGGGGAAATGTGGGGTCAAAAGAACAGAAAGAAATCTAACCTAACCGAACCTAGCTAGGATACTACGCCCTGCATTGATTCATCTTGCTTTGGTTATGAATATTGACACCTGTCTCGGATTATATCTACAATTTGGTGTAATTGTTCTATCTCTGAATTTTTTTGTTATCATATAACAACACAGCCACGTTTAACAAATTACCACAAATCATTATAATTTGATGATAATTCCATTATAATTATAGTAACAAAAGTCACTTATGATGTGCAAGAAGAGGTTTCTCCTCCTCTGTAAAAACTCGTCCAGTCATAGTTGCCGCCATAAGCTTGTAAACATTACTCACGATGGTGATTGGCTGTCGTAATGATGTAACTGAAACGTGATTGGCTGGAATTTCAGTGTTTGAAGCCTTGCTCGTAATTGACGAAAATGCAACAGTTTTCAAGATCCAGGGTTCAAGCCGATGTTCTGAATATGGGTAATCCACTAAAGGAAATCTTGGATCTAGGAATCCCGATTTGCAAGCCTGAGCCGAGCTCAAATCCCAGACTCAAACCAGCGTTCTGAATTCGGGCCTAAGTGACCAGCTGGCGGCCACGAGGTCTAAGAAACGTATTTGATCAAATTATTTCATACATTGTTGAAAAATTTTCAAGCCAACTATAATATTAACAAAAGTTATCTTTGATAATTTGCCGTCGAGAATATGCTACTTGTGTCTGTAGAAAATAATTAAGATATGAGAAGAATGCCATCATGTGCTTTACGAAAAATTTAAATAATTACTGGAAAGCCGAGGGGGAACGTTCGTGTCCTGGAGTAAAGACGTAAGTAAATACTAGAATAGTGTTAGTCTTTCCTCCAAAAAGAAAAAAAAGGACGATCAATTCAGAATTGGAAATTTAAGAAAAGTTAAGTAGTTCCCTAAAAGCGGGTAGGCCCAGGGCCTGTGCTATAGCACCACCATCACTACCATCACTACTACCACCATCATCATTACCACCACTACTACCACCATAATCATTACCACCACCATCATTACCACTACTATCAATCAGTCTCTTCCACCACCACTATCACCACAAACATGCCGCTATCACCATCACCACCACTACCACTGTCACTACCACCGTCACCACCACCACCACTACATATAACACCATCCATCATCACTACATATAACACCATCCATCATCACTACATATAACACCATCTATCATCACTACAGATCGGTAACGTAGTTTCCGAGATTCTCGTGTGGACACAAACAAAAACACACACACACACACACAAACATACAGACATACTTCTTTGTTTTATATAGATAGATAAGATATATATATATATATATATATATATATATATATATATATATATATATATATATATATATATATATATATATATATATTGTTACGACCGTGTCGTATTTTTCTATTTTTTATATATATAACATGCTCCCATGTTGTTTCATATTATTCCTGTAATGATGTGTTAAATTTACTATTATATATTCTAGTCACCTTACCCTGTGCTGTTAAGGTTTTAACTGTCATTATTTGTTCAAGCCCATCATATTTCTTTATTTAGTATTGTAACAAGCATTCTTTGTTCTCTAACGACCATCTGCATCGTTAAACGACCCACCTGCTGGTTTTTGGCGGGAATTGGCCTTATATATAGGACCCACCAACTGACGGAGTTTAGTTCAGTCCTCTTGTCATACAGTTCACACCCTTTGAGTGACACTCGTCACCTGTTACTTATACTTAATTTCTTTGTGTTGTTCCTGTCGCCACCAATGTGGTATATCTATGTGAGTACCTATTTATGTCTCTATTTATGTCCATCAGTATTTGCTTAGTTACATTTAAGTAATTCAGTGTTGTTTCACGTTAGTTAATTTCAGTGTTAATTTTTTTATGTTTATGCAGTGTTAACGTAATCCAATGCTTTATTTTTATTCTTTTGATGTTTCGATGTTTAGTATCACTTGTGTCTTAAAAGTTTCGATGGTGAATCAATTTGTTGTGACAGCCTACGAGGCTCATTATTGTGTTAATATTTAATTAATTAAATTCTTAAAGGTTTACTTTATTTATTTTTATTCCCTTTTAATTTACTTCACTTTTTTGTTTGGTTACTCCAAGAACCTGGATATTTAAGTAAATTAAGAGACGGCGTAACTATATATATATAGTTACAGTATATATATATATACATATATACATACAGTATATATATATATATATAATCAACACCTCAACCCGCCAGGATTCGAACCCACGGCTAACAAGCCTATGACTGTGACCGGGGAACGCTACTCTGACCACCTAAGTGATACGGGTGGTCCCCATTAGAGGTTCACGGTGCCATAAGCTCGTTGAACAGCTTTGTGTGAAATATAGCAAAGTCTAGGACTGCTTTTAGTATCCTGGTGGTCCAGCGGTTAGCGTTCCCCGGTCACAGTCATAGGCTTGCGGGCCGTGGGTTCGAATCCTGGCGGGTTGAGGTGTTGATTGTATGTAGAAGTCCGCGTGCTTTATTGGGCTAATGAAATATATATATATATATATATATATATATATATATATATGTGATAGATTCAGCATCTTCCTTTCCGAACACCTCCTTGTTCTTTTACTAAGAGTGACTGTGTGGTGCATCTTACAAAATGAGAACCCAACATCTTACCATACAAGTGAAGGTGAAAGTAGGTCTCTTAGGCACGACTGCCCGTTAGGGACAGTGTGGATACACTAAGCCGGTTACAGTCCAACTCGGCCCAAGTCCAACTCGTACCATCTCGGATAACCATCTCGGACCACTTAAGTTAATGAACTCGGAGTAAAATTTAAAAGTAAAAGTTTACACATTTTTGCATGAATGATAACAGAACAATGATAAAAAGCAACATAGAGTATAAGGGGGAGGGGGTGGATTTATTTGTTATTATCTATCTTTTCATTCTATCTTATTAATATATTAATGTACCTATGTGGAAGAGGTGATCTTTTTTCTTTTATATATATAATTTTATATTTATATTCAGTTTACAATTAAGATCACTTTACCTGGAGACCTGACAACGACATCCTCACAAAATATGACGGTTCCCAAATAGGGTGGTAGATGAGTGGAACAAGCTTAGCAACTTTGTAGTAAGTGCTGGAGAGCTGGAAACTTTTAAAAGGAGGCTAGATAGATTCATGGATGATAGAGACTGGTAGTAACTCTCGACAGGAGCTGCCATGCACAGGCCAACCGGCCTATTGCAGACTCCTTATTTTCTTATGTTCTTATGTATAACCTGATCACGAGATTATTTAAAGAATATCATTGGCCAAAGGAAGGCTATAGGTTGGAGAAATAAATCGTGAAGTTTACCTCCGAAATTATTATAAGGTTTTGGCCGGTAGGGCTAAGACCCAGATAAGAAAAGCAAAGCGGAATAATGAACTGAAGGTAGCAAGGGAAGCGAAGTCAAACCCCAAGGGTTTCTTTCAAATGTATCAAAATAAAACACGAGACAAGATTAGACCAAAACCGGCGAGCTAACGGATAACGACGGATAAATGAGCAATAATCTGAACGGGTATTTTTCAACAGTTTTCACCACCGAAAATTTAAACATGATACCCGAGGCACCGACTATATACAGAGATAGTGAAGAAATAGATTAAGCGAGATTGTAGTGACTAATAACGATGTTAGTAAGTAAATAGACAAGCTTATGCCCAATAAGTGACCAGGCAGTTGCCAAAGTATTAAAAGAATGTTAGGAAGAGCTTTGTATGCCCTTAGCAAATGTGTTTAACATGTCATTAAAAACGGGTGTAATGCCAGAATCCTGGAGGATAGCGAATGTAATACCGATTTTCAAGAAGGAAGATAGATCACTATCCTCTAACTACTGTCCAATCAGTTTAACATCAATTGTAGACAAATTGCTGGAAGCAATAATTTCAAACTATTCGAAATCACCTGGAGAAGCACAGGTTACAAATGTGAATCAGGGTTCATTGATCAAGTTCTAATAACGTAAACTCATAAAATTCGTCCTTCATGCCGATTGAACCCTCGGTATTCACTCATTCACACTCATCGTATTTCAGTGAACCAAAAGAGACATAAAGCATATCTCAAACTCATTCCTGAACCTCTATTCAGCTACTTGTTTGAAGTGTGTAAGGTGGGCCGGGTTAGTAATGTGTGGGCCGAGTTATTAATGTGTGGGTAGAATTAGTATTGTGTGGGCCGAGTTGGAAATGGGCCCAGCCTTCGCACAAGGAGGCAGCGCAGCTGGCTCTGCACTCGTCTACCTTCATATTACAAACTGTAAAGTTAGATCCTTACTTACTGCTGGGATGACTGGGAGTGTTCCGGGATCGAACTAGGAGCCTTTGGAACTGTAAAACCTCTTAATAGAGAACTTAGTGATGCAGTGGGATATCGCTAATGTGAGAGTTTCAGCTAAATAGAAGTGGTGTGCATTAAAAAGAGAGGAACAAAACTCAGTGTAGAGTTAAATATTGTGGTTACTGATGATCGCACAATATATGCTCACTGTACAGTTCATGCAATATTGTAAGTCGTGGTCAACAGATAGTGTGGAAATCTATGTTTTTTTCTGGATCGGCATTCTAGCTCTTACAACTTCCCCATTGACCATTTCCTTTGTTGCGCTATTTTAAGCACGTATTTGGTACTAACACAGCACTCCACAACTCAAAGTGTCGTTTACTGAGTGTCACTAGTATTTTTGAGAACTTTGCACAATATTTTCATGTAAAAATGTTTGAACTCCTCACAAAAACACTAAGAGCACGGGGCAACGCTAGGCTCCTTTTTCGTAATAGTCCACAATAGAGTTGCCTCTCATGACTGTTGATGGAATAGTGTACTTACCAAATTATTTGCGCTCTTGATAACGTTAGAAAGTGAGGCACAGTAATAACTTTATAATACCAACAACATTATACGAGTGATGCAAACTGCGCGTCGCTTGCCCACAAGATCCGTTCTAGACGAGCAGAACATTGGTTGTTCATAGCGAAAACACACTTTCTCCTGGTGGATTTCAAGATTAAGAGGCAACCCGGGTCACATGGAAAATTTGATAACAGAAAAGAATTTCTCATCTGCTAATTTTACCCTTGATAGTTTCTGTTGGCAGACAATACTAGTGGACTGAAACAAATACGCTTGTGGGAGGAATACGTTAACGCAGAGTCCGTTAACGGCATAGTCAACTGAAACCTCAAAGTTGTTGCCCTTATATTGCACTAAAAGCCTTACTTACCTTTTCTCAAACTCATTACCATTAGCCTTACTTCTTCTTTAGTCATATTTCTTCACTACATCCATTCGTTCTCTCATTGTTTGTTTTTATTATCCCTTCCACTCCCATCACTTCCATAAATTGCACTAATTCCTTTGTCTCCCATCGTCATCCTGCCTTTCCTAGCACCCCCCAAAAAAAAAAAAACACTCTCCTGGCACATCCTGTATCTCAATTGTTATTTATGTCTTTCCTAATCAGATTACCATTCCAAAATAATATTCCTTCATCCTCTTGTCAAAATTAATTTACCATATTTCTTCACTTTTACCACCTTCTACATATTCGTATTCATAATTTTATACTTTTCTTTCATTGTCTTATACTGTATTGCACATTACCATAAACAAGTTTAACGCCTCTTTCCTTATTTCTTTACTCTGCAGATGTCTAAAGATCTTTACTCACCATATTGCTCCTCTTCCACATCCCATTTTATTCTGCTACATACTTCTATAACAGTCCCCAACAAGACATTGTCATGTCCCCTTAGCTCTTCTTCGTTCTGTAGGGGCGATGAATAGCCCCTTCCAGAACTCAATAACGCGCCTTCGTATTTATCACCCATTTACATTATTCACTTCCTTACCCATGTTTTTTCTTTAAACCTAAACATTTATGCTCTCACATTTTAACATCTCTACTGACCATATTCTTTCTTTCAAAGAATTCACAGCTATCATACTTCCTTGTATTTATTCCTGTACTGTTCGGTGTATGCAGTGTGTCGTGACACACATAAGCCCACTAACACACACACAAGAGTACACGTATTCTTACTCCATTTTTATAATTCCGTCACTTCATCACTTGACACTTATCCAGCTACAACCAGTTTCTCCCTATCCTTTCTCTCCCAAAAGTTATGTTTTACTTTAGCATTCCTGTCGTTAAATGGGATCTACAGAGCAATCAGATGTAGCTTCCCTTATCCATTTTGAATCTTGTAATCAACACTCTAGAGTTTAATATCTAAGCGCCAATACTGTGTCCCGTGCTGTACAGTAATGTTCTGTACACCCCAGTGGTGCTGTGTCCCGTGCTGTACAGTAATGTTCTGTACACCCCAGTGGTGTTGTGTCCCGTGCTGTACAGTAATGTTCTGTACACCCCAGTGGTGTTGTGTCCCGTGCTGTACAGTAATGTTCTGTACACCCCAGTGGTGTTGTGTCCCGTGCTGTACAGTAATGTTCTGTACACCCCAGTGGTGCTGTGTCCCGTGCTGTACAGTAATGTTCTGTACACCCCAGTGGTGCTGTGTCCCGTGCTGTACAGTAATGTTCTGTACCCCAGTAGTGCTGTGTCCCGTGCTGTACAGTAATGTTCTGTACACTGTGTCCCGTGCTGTACAGTAATGTTCTGTACACCCCAGTAGTGCTGTGTCCCGTGCTGTACAGTAATGTTCTGTACACCCCAGTAGTGCTGTGTCCCGTGCTGTACAGTAATGTTCTGTACACCCCAGTGCTGTGTCCCGTGTACAGTAATGTTCTGTACACCCCTGTGTCCCGTGCCAGTGTGTCGTGCTGTACAGTAATGTTCTGTACAATGTCTTGTAGTGTGCTGTGTGTGCCACACCCCAGTAGTGCTGTGTGTACAGTGTTCTGTACACCCCAGTAGTGCTGTGTCCCGTGGTAATGTACACCAGTAGTGCTGTGTTCGTGCTGTACAGTAATGTTCTGTACACCCCAGTGGTGTGTCCTGTGCTGTACAGTAATGTTCTGTACACCCCAGTAGTGCTGTGTCCCGTGCTCTACAGTAATGTTCTGTACACCCCAGTAGTGCTGTGTCCCGTGCTCTACAGTAATGTTCTGTACACCCCAGTAGTGCTGTGTCCCGTGCTGTACAGTAATGTTCTCTACGGAGTTTTAGATCGATGATTCTCACACGACATTACCCACCAACATGCGTGAGCCGCCGCTCTGTCGCCTCTACACTGCGCTACAGTCTCCACCACACTCCATTCTGGCACACCTACCACCACCGTCACCACTGTTATCTCCTACACCATCAGTAATTACTTCAACACCATTCCCTTACTGCCTCCACCAATACAACCACACCCCGTCACCAACACAACCATAACCCATCACCAACACAACCACAACCCGTAACCACGACAACCACAATCCCTCATCAACACCACCACAAACCGTCAACCACATTACGACAACTCCTCACCAACACCACAACAAACCGTTACCAACACAACCACAACCCGTCATCAACACCATCACAGCCCGTCACCAACACCACCACAGCCTGTCACCAACACAACCATAACCCATTGCCAACACCACCCTAACCCCTCACCATCACCACAACCCGTCACCAACATCACCACAACCCGTCACTAACACTACCACAAACCGTCACTAACACTACCACAAACCGTCACTAACACTACCACAAACCGTCACTAACACAGCCCATCACTAACACAACCGGTCACCAACACAGACACAATCCCTATCATCACCACAATACACCAACTCCCTTACCAAAACCATTATACTGTTAGTAATGGTTACGAACGCCACCATTCCTCCCACACTAACGCCACCATTCCTCCCACACTAACACCACCATTCCTCCCACACTAACACCACCACTCCAAGTCACCAACACCACCACCATTACTCATGTCACTAACACCATCATTACCCCTTGCACTCACACCTTTGCTCTCCCTGATGTATACATTATCGTGTTTTTAAGACACACACACACACACACACACACACACACACACATAAATAAACTAATTAAAATAAAATAAAATAGATGATCGGGCCAGCCGGGTGTTCTGTGACAGTTCACATATTATGATATCCGAGTGTGTGTTTGTGTGTGTGTGTGTGTGTGTGTGTGTGTGTGTGTGTGCGTGTGTAATAATAATAATAATAATAATTATAAACTGTTTATTAATAGAGTTGCTGCCGGTGGCTGAAAATATACAAACTTACATGTGATTTAGACATAATAATATACGTTCAATACGTTTACAGGGCTGTACAGTACATAAATTAGGAGCTATTTTAACAATAGTTGGGATGGTGATATTATATCTATCAGTGCTGGCTTTTATGGGCTGAATTTTGTTGTAGTGGCGGACTGCGCGAGGTGGGCGGGGTACTGCTGGAGGTAGTAAGTGGCGTTGACGAGAATGGTGCAGTAGTCCACTGCCAAACCCTACTAGTGTGTGGTGGTGGTCACAAGGGATGGCATTTCGAGGGTGGAGAGAGCGTTGCTGTAGCCCTAACTTCGTCAGGGATACATTAAAATGTTGTATTAATAATTAAAAAAAAAAGGTGAAATAGGAACCGAGTCTGTATGGGTAGAAATTGCAGAAGGAAGAGAATAACTAATTATGGGAGTGATTTACAGGCCCCCAAGTCATGGGAAAGAAGCAGCTCAGCCCATATTGCAGGAAATGAGTAGGGCAGCAAAATACAACAACCTGTGCATTATGGGGATTTTCAACTTCAGAAATATTGACTGGGACAACATTTTAGGTGACTATGAATCTGAAGACTTCCTAGACGCAATACAGGAAATTTTTTTTAAAACAACTAATTACAGAACCTACTAGAGGTGACAATATATTAGACCTAGTATTAACAAATAAAGAAAATATTTTCAGAGATATCACAGTAGGGGAAGAACTAGGTAACAGTGATCACAGAGAAATCAGGTTCACCCTAAATTGGGAAACGAAAAACATAAGAACATAAGAACATAAGAAAATAAGGAGTCTGCAATAGGCGGGTTGGCCTGTGCATGGCAGCTCCTGTCGAGAGTTACTACCACTCTCTTTCATCCATGAATCTATCTAGCCTCCTTTTGAAACTTTCCAGAGTTCCCGCACTTACTACAAAGTTGCTAAGCTTGTTCCACTCGTCCACCACCCTATTTGTGAACCAGTTTCTTCCTATCTCCCTCCTAAACCTAAACTTATCCAACTTGAATCCGTTGCTCCGAGTCCTATCCTGCTCGGATATTATAAGAACTTTATCTATATCCCTTTATTGATTCCTTTCACCCACTTAAATACTTCTATCATATCTCCCGCACTCTTCGTCTTTCTAGGGAATGCAAGTTAAGTTTCTTTAACCTATCCTGATATGGAAGGTTTCTAAGTCCCTGAATCATTTTTGTCATTCTTCGCTGCACCGACTCTAGTGAATTTATATCCATTCTATAATAGGGGCACCAGAACTGAACCGCATAATCGAGGTGCGGCCTAACTAGCGCAAGATATAGTTGCAATAAGACCTCTGCACTCTTGTTACTTACACTTCTAGATATAAAACCCAATACTCTGTTTGCCTTATTTCGAACATTAACGCACTGTTTTCTAGGCCGTAGGTCCGGGCTTACAAGTACCCCTAGGTCTCTTTCACAAGTCGACTTCTCTAGGTTGATGTTGTTCAGGCTGTATACATTATAAGTATTTGTTCTTCCAATATTAAGTACGCTGCACTTGCTGGTGTTGAATTTCATTTGCCATTTTTCAGACCACCCCTGCAGTTTATTTAGATCCTCCTGTAATGCATTTGCATCCTGCCCTGAATTAATTTGCCGCCCTATTTTGGTGTCATCCGCAAACTTGCTTATGTCACTGCTGATCCCAGTATCTAAATCGTTTATGTAGATTATGAACAAGAGTGGGCCTAGTACTGACCCCTGGGGAACCCCACTGGTTACACGGCCCCACTCAGATTTAACACCATCTACGCTGACCTCTGCATTCTATCGGTGAGCCATGATTTTATCCAATTTAAAACTTTCCCCTCGATACCATGAGCCTTAATTTTTCTCAGAAGCCTCTGATGCGGTACTCTGTCAAATGCTTTGCTAAAGTCTAAGTAAATAACATCGTAATTTTCGTCATTATCTACTACCTCGAAGACTTTCCTAAAAAACGTTAGCAGATTTGTTAGACAAGATTTTCCCTTTGTAAACCCATGTTGAGAGTCGTAGATTAATTTGCTTTTCTCTAGATGCGATCGGATGCTATCTGCTATAAATGATTCAAGAAATTTCCCCACTACTGACGTCAAACTGATCGGCCGGTAATTTGACGCTGATGCTCTGTCTCCCTTTTTAAATATGGGTACTACATTTGCCTGTTTCCACAACTCTGGCACAACTCCAGTGTCTAATGATTTTGTAAATAAGTTTACGAGGGGTCCGCTAATCTGTTCCCTACACTCTTTCAAGACTCGAGGAAAAATTTGATCCGGCTTTGGGGATTTTGTGTTCTTTAGTTTATTTATCTTCTTAAGAACATCCTCATTTCTGATAGTGATATTCTTTAATTTCTCTTCTTCCTTTCCCTTAAATATCAGTTCCACCTCCGGAATTTCATCGCAAATTTATTCTGTGAAAACTGATAAGAAGTAGCTGTTTAATGCTTTGCTCATGTCTTCACTGCCATTTATCAATTCTCCCCTCCCTGACTTTAAAGGGCCAACTTTGTCCTTGACCTTTGTCCTATATACCTGGAAAAATCCCTTGGGATTCGCCTTGGATTCTCTTGCTATTTTGATTTCATAGTCTCTCTTTGCTTTCCTTACATTTTTCTTAACATTCCTAGATAGTTCATTATACCTGTTTCTGAGCTGCTCCTCCCCTCCCTTTAATTTCTTATATATTCCTTTCTTTATTCCTATGTCATGTTTAAGTTTTTTTCTTGCTCATTCTTATTTGTCTGTGTGGTATATCCACGAATATATTATAGTCATGATATTGTTGTGTCATCTATGACCTCACCCCTTCCTACTGGGAACTGACGTGACTGTTCCCAGGTGACCTCACCTAGGTACCTTCTTAACCCCTGATAATCCGCCAACCGAAAGTTTGGGACTCTGACCATATTGTCATTGTTTTTCGTTTCCCAATTTAGGGTGAACCTAATTTCTCTGTGATCACTGTTACCTAGTTCTTCCCCTACTGTGATATCTCTGATAATATTTTCTTTATTTGTTATTACTAGGTCTAATATAGTGTCACCTCTAGTAGGTTCTGTAATTAGTTGTTTCAAAAAATTGTCCTCTACTGCGTCTAGGAAGTCTTCAGATTCATAGTCGCCTACAATGTTGTCCCAGTCAATATTTCTGAAGTTGAAATCCCCCATAATGCATAGGTTGTTATATTTTGCTGCCCTACTCATTTCCTGCCATATGGGCTGAGCTGCTTCTTTGCTAAGACTTGGGGGCCTGTAAATCACTCCCATAATTAGTTTTTCTCTTCCTTCCGTGATTTCTACCCACACAGACTCGGTTCCTATATCACCCTTTATTGAATTATTAGTACAACATTTTAATGTATCCTTGACGAAGAGTGCGACCCCTCCCCCCTTCCTACCTTCCCTGTCCTTGTGAAAAAGGTTGTACCCTTCTATGTGGTACTCTGATAAAAAAATTTTGCTCGCCAGATTCATCCAAGTTTCGGTGATTGCTATGACGTCTACATTCTCGGTACATACAACCGCTCTCAGCAAGTCTATTTTATTTCTAACCCTCCTACTGTTTGTATAGTATACATTTAAACCTACTCTTCCCTGGTCCTGTTTTACCCCTTGTCCTGAACAACTAATTTTACTTCCCAGGACCTGCTTGTTTTTTGACTCCCACTTTCCCCGACCCCTCTCTACTGGCGAAACCTCCCCTTCGGAGTGACAATTTCACGCTCCAGGGATGCAGACAACGTCTTTACCCCCTCACGAGACAAGTGTACTCCGTCGCGACAGTACAGGTAGTCGTTGCCAGTTATCAATGAATGCGCAACCATTGTTTGCACAATGTTTTTCCAGTCGGCAATTAATAGCAATTGCCCTGGACAGCCATTCACGACCAACCCTTCTTCTAGGCAAGACACCACATACTATCGGGATCCCTCCCCTATCTCTAATCTTCCCCAGCGCCTCCCTATACCTCTTGAAAAGTTCCTCACTCCTAACCTTACCTATGTCGTTTCCTCCCACACTAAGACACACTACTGGATTGGTACCCTCCCCTGACAAAACCCTGTCTAACCTCTCGGCTACATGCCCTATCCCAGCCCCAGGAAAACACACCCTAGTCCTACGTTTCCTATCTCTCGCACAAAAAGCCCTATCCATAAACCTCACCTGGCTGTCACCAACTACCACGACCTTACCTGTGGGCAGGGTTTGTACAACTGCCCTTTCCTCTCCTTGATCCATACCGTCCTGCCTCTTCTCTTCCTCTCCAGCTTCCTGCAGCACCTGGTAAGGGTTTCTGCACTCCACACCCTGGTCAGCTTTCCTGAGCCTGACCCTAGTCCCCTTGAAGACAACCACTCTCCACGCCTGCTCCTCCTTCGCAGGTGTCCTGCTAGGCAGGACACCTACCTGAAGGAGTTCCGTCCTGAGGGCTTCATTTTCCCCCTTTAGAGTGTCAACCTCACTCCTCAACTGCCCCAGCTGCCTTAACAGCGTGGCAAGGAGGTCGTCCTTCCCCACACTCCCCTCCTCTTCCCCCACGACACAACGATCCAATGCGGCCATTTTCCTTGGTCTCTAACGGGAGCACGATCGGCACGACCTTCTCCAAGCTGGGTCAGAGGTCAACTGAGAGCTGGGTCAGAGGTCAACTGAGAGCTGGGTCAGAGGTCAACTGACAATATGGTCAGAGTCCCAAACTTTCGATCGGCAGATTATGAGGGGTTAAGAAGGTACCTAGGTGAGGTCGCCTGGAAACAATCAGGTCAGTCCCGGTAGGATCGGATGAGGTCACCAGCGACACAGCAATTGATCATGACATGATATATTCACTAGTATACTACGTAAAGCACAAGAACAAAATATACCATACAGAAAAGCTAAGTCAAATAAGAATGAGCCAAGGTGGATGACCAAAAAACTTAAACATGACATAGGAATCAAGAAACGAATTTATAAGAAATTAAAGGGAGGGGGGGGGGGGCAAGATTAAAGAAAATATCACTATCAGAAAAGAGGATGTTCTTAAGAATATAAATAAATTAAAGAAGACAAAATCCCCAGGGCCGGAAGAAATTTTCCCTTAAGTTTTGAAAGAGTGTATGGAACAGATTAGCGGACCCCTCGTAAATTTATTTACAAAATCATTAGACACGGGAGTTGTGCCAGGCTTGTGGAAACAGGCAAATGTAGTACCCATATTCAAAAAGGGAGACAGAGCATCAGCGTCAAATTACCGGCCGATTAGTTTGACGTAAGTAGTGGGGAAATTTCTTGAATCAAATATAGCAAATAGTATCCGATCGCATTTAGAGAAAACAAATTAATCTACGACTCTCAACATGGTAATATTGAGGAGGCATTGCATTGACTGGGATAACGCCTCCTCAATATTACCATGTAATTCAATTGATAGTAGGAACATCATAGAATCTAGTCTTATTAAACATACCGAAGCATTCAACATGAATTTGAGTAACGGCATGTACAAGCTGGACAATTTTGTAATTTAGAAGATTTGTAACCAGGAGAGAAGGTCGGGTCACCTGACCATCTGACCTGACCACCAACCGTTGTGTGCTATTTAAAAATTAGTAGGGTCATTACATAATACCTGACCATTGTGGACCTGGTCTCACCCTCCTCTGTATATATACACCTTGATTTGTATTTCTCTCTCTAGTCTGTACTCACCCCTGAAGATGTAAGACACACAGCCTTAGGAACTTGTGTTTCTTCTTTTCATGTGATTTATCAGCATATATATATAAATATATATATATATATATATATATATATATATATATATATATATATATATATATATATATATATGCATCAATAATATGTAGGTATCTTTATATGATAACCACAAGGAAAGAAGAAAACACGAAGTTCCAAGCGCTGTAATTCAAAACCAGGGGTACAGACTAGAGAGAGAAATACAAAGGTGTATATATACAGAGGAGGGTGAGACCAGGTCCACAATGGTCAGGTATAGTAATGACCTACTAATCTTTAAATAGACACAATGGATTCCACGCCACTTCTTCATCTCTCTACAAGCTGTCTGGACTGTCTCTCTTTCGTTACTGAATACCCCTTCGATGACCAGTGAAAAAGTTATGCCTAGCTCAATCCTCCCATAACGTGTCCTGAAGATGTCTGATCTGCCCCTTTGATGAGTTCCAAGAAATCATCCTTAAGAAACATTTTGAAATAAAGAAAATTGAAGTGGATGAAGCCTTCCGTATTGTTAGGACAAAAAAGCGTGCTTTTAATATGACCATACCGAGTTGTTGAAAGTTCATGTTGACTACTGTTTGATAACCTGAGACGTGAGCGTTCTGATCTTTCAGGCCAAGATAGACCACAAATTGGCACCCTTATTAGGCCAGTGATTGACCAAGGATGCCAATAACAACTGTGTAGTAAATCTCTCTAAACAACTAGACAATGATACCTTGTGTGCCCTCGGCTATGGTTTAAGTTTTGATGGTTCTAACAAGGAGTCGACAGTGTTGACATAGCCAGAGATTTGCAATTTGGAGAAATTCAGTAATTTGGACAAGTGAAGAAGTGAACATGTGTAAAGGTGTTGTGTGTATGCATCTATGTCCAAGCCTTTGCATTCCAAACTGTCCAGAAAGATTCACCAAAGCAATCCAAGCTCCTTAAGAAAAATAAGATCTACATGTCACTAAAGCAGATAAAGCCAACACAGTAGTGATTTTAAAACAAAGATGACTATATCTCTAAAATGAATGACCTTTTATGTGATACTGACAACATATTCTAAACTCATAAATAATCCTCTCTCAACACCACTGTCAACACTCCAGTTCAACAAAAACTGAAGTCCCTAATATTGAGAGGCAAGGCTACTTCATTAAACATCTTACTCAACGTCCCTCCACTGCCATACATGTACGGTGTAATCAAGACCCACAAGCCCAATAACCCAGCAAGACCCATCATTAGCTCAGTTGGGTCAATCCTTTATAAACTATCTAAATGGCTAGTTTTTACTAAACTCCCCTAGCGCAACATTTCTAACTCCAATTTCAAGAATAATATGGATCTGGCTGATAAACTCAATAACTTACACATTAATTATGATTTTAAACTGGTCAGCTTTTGATGTAACATCACTTTACAGGTCCCAGTTGATGATTTACTAGGAGTTCTCATATAGATTCCTGGATGATATTTCACTGCCTGTCTCGAAAGACGACTTCATCGAACTCATCAAACTATGTATTAAGGATTGCAAATTGAATTCAATTGAGAATATTATGCTCAAAAATTTGGTATGGCAATGGGTAATCTACTCTCACCTGCATATAACCTATATATGGAATTCTTTGAAAAGAAACAATTAAGTAATATTTACCACCCTCAGCAGTCTGTTTAGATATGTTGATGATGTATTATGTCTCTGGCCATGTAATGAGGACCCAAAGCTTCTGCCAACTTAACAACTTAGCCCCTCGATCAAATTCACTGTGAATTAGAGCAAGACTGTAAATTGCCATTCTAGACTGCCTGATACACAGAATAGGTAACACTTTTAAGTCCAGTATTTATAGAAAAAACCAACTAATGTGTGTTCATACATTCATTATTATTCTGCCCAATATATTAAAAGTCAAATAATAAGTATTTTCAACAATGTTTTTACGTGCCTTGAGAATTTGCAGTCCGGAATTCATCGATGAGGAATATAAATATATATATAATATTGGCTCAAACCTTAAATACCCTAAATCTTTCATAGACAAATGCCTAAACAATACTAAGAAAAACTTTTTATAGAACTGACCCAAGCCCACCCATGACCATAAGAATATCTTAATATTACCATATTTCACAAAAAATTTTCACACATTCCTTCACAACTAAAAAACCTGAACGTCACTGTGGCATTTAAAACTCATGCACTGTTAAACAAATGTTAATCAAGAACTCCCCCAACAACACAATTGGTTGCATTTATAAAGTTCCTTGCAAGGAATGTAATATGTTTTACTTAGGCCAGACAGGTAAAGATCTTGCAACTAGAATTAAACAACACAAATACAGTGTTAGGACAGGCCAGGAATCCAATGCTCTGTTTGTTCATTTGAGGGATAACAAGCATTGCATTGACTGGGATAATGCCTCCTCAATATTACCATGTAATTCAATTGATAGTAGGAACATCATAGAATCTAGTCTTATTAAACATACCGAAGCATTCAACACGAATTTGAGTAACAGCATGTACAAGCTGGACAATTTTGTAATTAAGAAGATTTGTAATCAGGTGAGAAGGTCGGGTCACCTGACCATCTGACCTGACCACCAACCATTGTGTGCTATTTAAAGATTAGTAGGGTCATTACCTAATACCTGACCATTGTGGACCTGGTCTCACCCTCCTCTGTATATATCCACCTTGATTTGTATTTCTCTCTCTAGTCTGTACTCACCCCTGAAGATGTGAATTACACGAAAGCGCTTGGGAACTTCGTGTTTTTTTCTTTCCTTGTGGTTATCAGCATATATATATATATATATATATATATATATATATATATATATATATATATATATATATATATATATATATATATATATATATATATATATATATATATATATATATATATATATATATATGAATAACAAGACAACTACAACCAGACTAACAAACAAAACCAGGCAAACAGCAAAAGATGGACAAAAAACAACAACCAAGCCAAAAACAGCAGCAACATCAACAACAATACAACTCTGCCTCACACACAATTGCAGGGTCTCAATTGTTTCTCTTACTATTGGCAACACAACATACATATAATGTTTTTCACTCTTGATCTTTTTCCTTTTTGTATTTATTATTATTATTATTATTATTATAATTAATTAGTGTTATTATTATTATTATCATTATTTGATTATTTTATTTTTAATTTTGTATTTTCTATTAAAATTTTATTTACTATGAATTATTATTAATATTATTATTATTATTTTTATTTATTACATTTTCGCCCCCGAAGCCCCGATGTGGGTCAGTGACCTGTGCCCAGGTGGGATAATTCCTGTAAAAAAAAATACAATAGCCAAAACACAGCAACAAAATAAATAACAAAAACCAAGGCAGCAATAATCACACAAACAACAACAACAACAACCAAACATACAAAAACGACCAAGCCAACAACAATCAGACAAACATAAGAACAACATAAGAACATAAGAATGGAGGAAACTGCAGCGGGCCTATTGGCCCATACTGGGCAGTCCCGTTTACACCCAACCCCTATTGCTCATATAAGCATCCAACCTATGTTTGAAGCAATTCAGCGTATTCGAGTTAATGATGATATTTGGTAACTTGTTCCATTCATCCACTACTCTGTTTCCAAACCAGTGTTTACCTATTTCACGCCTAAATCTAAATTTGTCTAATTTAAAACCATTATTACGAGTTCGCTCCTGGTTGGATAGTTTGAGTACCTTTGTAATGTCCCTTTGTTTAGCCCTGCCTTCCACTTATACACCTCTATCAGGTCGCCCCTCGCTCTACGTCTCTCGAGGGAGTGCAAATTAAGATGCTTTAACCTGTCTCTATACTCAAGGTTCTAATGCCCGGGATTAGTCTTGTCATTCTCTCTAAATTCTTTCAAAGGATTCTATGTCATTCTGTAATACCACGGTGACCCAGAACTGAACTGCATAATCCAGGTGTGGTCTCCACAAGAACAAGATACAGTTTTAGGATGACCTCGCTAGTCTTGTAACTAACACTCCCCTTTGTGAACCCAAGTACTTTATTAGCCTTGTTTGCCGAGAGCAAAAACACATTGTTTACTTGGCTTAAGGTTCCTACTTATCATTACTCCTAAATATCTTTCGCAGTCGGATTTCTCTATGGCATCGTTGTTCATCTGGTATCTGGTTTCCCTGTTTACATCTCCTATACTGAGTACTTTACATTTGTCGACGTTGAATTTCATCTGCCATTTTTCAGACCATTCGAAATTTTTTTTTAGATCTTCCTGTAGTTTTGCCGAGTCCTCGTCAGATTTGATAACACGTCCTATTTTAGTGTCATTAGCAAATTTACTTATGTTGCTGTCAATGCCGATATCTATGTCGTTTATGTATATAATAAATAATAATGGTCCAAGTACTGAGCCTTGTGGAACTCCACTTGTGACGTTGCTCCAATGGGACTTAGTGCCGTATGCTCTCTCGCTGCTTCTGTCCTGTAACCACGCCTAATCCATTTTAAGGATGTCACCTTTGATGCCATGAGCTTCTACCTTTCTAATTAGTCTTTCGTGGGGCACTCTGTCGAAGGCTTTGCTAAAGTCGAGATATACCACATCATAATTGTGCCCCTCGTCCACTGATTCGAAAACTGATGAAAAGAATGTTAATAGATTAGTTAGGCAAGAACGTCCGCTTGTGAAGCCATGCTGGGAATCATTGATCAATCTGTGCTTCGCCAGGTGATTTCGAATAGAGTTTGAACTATTGCTTCCAGTAATTTGCCTACTATTGATGTTAGACTGATTGGTCGGTAGTTAGAGGATAGTGATCTATCCTGCTTCTTGAAAATCGGTATTACATTCTCTATCCTCCAGGATTCTGGTACTACACCTGTTCTTAATGACATGTTAAACAACTTTGCTAAGGGCATACTAAGCTCTTCCTTACATTCCTTTAATACTCTGGCAAATATCTCATCGGGACCAGGTGACTTATTAGGCTTTAGTTTGTCTATTTGCTTACTAATATCGTTACTAGTCACTACTATCTCACTTAATTTGTTTCTTCACTATCTCTGAATAGAGTCGGTGCCTCGGGTATCATGTTTAAATTTTCGGTGGTGAAAACTGTTGAAAAATATTTATTCAAATTATTGCTCATTTCTCCGTCGTTATCAGTGAGCTTGCCGAAGTCTGACCGTCAATAACAAGCAGACCATTAACAACAACTAGAAAAACAAGAATAATAATTAGAAAAACAACAACTATAACCAGAAAAAAACAACAACAAAAATAATCAAAAACACAATAGCAACTATATAGACAACAATAAGCATTAAAATTACAACAACCAGACAAAAAACAATCAGGCAAACGAAAACAACCAGACCAATAACAACAACAAAAATATTAGACTAACAACTGCAAGAACAGCAATCAAATTAACAAAAACAACAAAAGCAACAACAGAATAACAACATCTTAGAAAAACAAAGCAACAATAACAAGAGCAGTAACAAATACAACTACTCCAACAAAAAAGACTAAAAAAACAATAATTCGACCACTACTACCAACAACAACACCAACTTCACTAACAACAGCAACGCCAACCAAACTAAGACAAAAGCAACAACAATAATTACACCAGCAATAACAGCAAGAGAAGAAGCTCCGTCAGTAACAGGAATAGTAGCACCACAACAACAGTCACGACATGAACACCACAACAACAGTCACGGCATGAACCACCTAACAACAGTCACAACATGAACACCTAACAACAGTCACAACATGAACACCTAACAACAGTCACAACATGAACACCAAACAGCAGTCACGACATGAACACCTAACAACAGTCACAACATGAACACCTAACAACAGTCACAACATGAACACCAAACAGCAGTCACGACATGAACACCACAACAACAGTCACAACATGAACACCCCCAACAGCAGTCACGACACCAGACACCACAACAACAGTCTAGCATAAACACCTAACAACATAAACACCTAACAACAATTAAGACATGAACACCACAACAACAGTCACAACATGAACGCACCCCAACAACAGTCACGACATGAACACCACAACAACAGTCGACATGAACACCACAACAACAGTCACGACATGAACACCCCAACAACAGTCACGACATGAACCTTACCACAACAAACAGTCACAACATGAACACCCCAACAACAGTCACGACATGAAGACACCACAACAACAGTCTGTATGAACACCCCAACAACAACAGTCACGACATAGACACCACAACAACAGTCACAACATGAACACCCCAACAACAGTCACGACATGAACACCACAACAACAGTCACGACATGAACACCACAACAACAGTCACGACGCAGAACCACCTAACAACAGTCACAACGCAGAACACACCTAACAACAGTCACAACACTTGAACACCTAACAACAGTCACAACGCCAGACACCAAACAGCAGTCACGACATGAACACCACAACTTAACAGTCCTAACGCAGACACCCCAACAACAGTCACGACATGAACACCCCAACAACAGTCACGACATGAACACCACAACAACAGTCACGACACCCAGACACTAACAACAGTCAGAACTTGAACACCCCAACAACAGTCACAACACCAAACACTTAACAACAGTCATGACATGAACACCCCAACAACAGTCACAATATGAACACCCCAACAACAGTCCACAACATAGACATAACCAGTCATAACGCGAACACCCCCAACAACAGTCACAACATAAACCTTAACAGCAGTCATGACGCCAGACACCTAACAACAGTCCACAACATTAACTTTACCTAACAACAGTCACAACACTTGAACACACCTAACAACAGTCACGACATAGACACCACACCAACAGTCACAACGCAAACACACTAACAACAGTCACGACATGAACACCCCCAACAACAGTCACAACATAAACACCTAACAGTCACAACATAAACACACCACAGCTTAACCAGTCATGACATGAACACCCCAACAACAGTCATAACATGAACACTTAACAACAGTCACAACATAAACACCTAACAACAGTCATGACATGAACACCCCAACAACAGTCATAACATGAACACTTAACAACAGTCACAACATAAACACCTAACAACAGTCACAACATAAACACCACAACAACAGTCATGACATGAACACCCCAACAACAGTCATAACATGAACACTTAACAACAGTCACAACATGAACACCTAACAACAGTCAAGACATGAACACCACAACAACAGTCACAGCATCACCACCCCAACAACAGTCACGACATGAACACCACAACATCAGTCACAGCATCATCACCCCAACAACAGTCACGACATGAACACCACAACAACAGTCACGACATGAACACCTAACAACAGTCATGACATGAACACCCCAACAACAGTCATAACATGAACACTTAACAACAGTCACGACATGAACACCACAACAACAGTCACAACATCATCACCTAACAACAGTCACAACATCACCACCGAACAGGCAGTCACACATGACACCTAACAAAGTCACAACATAAACACTAACAACAGTCACGACATGAACACCTAACAAAAGTCACAACATGAACACCTAACAAAGTCACAACATGAACACCTAACAACAGTCACGACATGAACACTAACAAAAGTCACAACATAAACACCTAACAAAAGTCACAACATGAACACCTAACAACAGTCACAACATAAACACCGAACAACAGTCACGACATGAACACCTAACAAAAGTCACAACATGAACACCTAACAAAAGTCACAACATGAACACCTAACAACAGTCACAACATAAACACCTAACAACAGTCACGACATGAACACCTAACAAAAGTCACAACATAAACACCTAACAAAAGTCACAACATGAACACCTAACAAAAGTCACAACATAAACACCTAACAAAAGTCACAACATGAACACCTAACAACAGTCACAACATGAACACCTAACAAAAGTCACAACATGAACACCGAACAACAGTCACGACATGAACACCTAACAAAAGTCACAACATGAACACCTAACAAAAGTCACAACATGAACACCTAACAACAGTCACAACATAAACACCTAACAACAGTGCGACATCACCACCACGAACAGGCAGTCACAACATGAACACCTAACAAAAGTCACAACATAAACACCTAACAACAGTCACGACATGAACACCTAACAAAAGTCACAACATGAACACCTAACAAAAGTCACAACATGAACACCTAACAACAGTCACGACATGAACACCTAACAAAAGTCACAACATAAACACCTAACAAAAGTCACAACATGAACACCTAACAACAGTCACAACATAAACACCGAACAACAGTCACGACATGAACACCTAACAAAAGTCACAACATGAACACCTAACAAAAGTCACAACATGAACACCTAACAACAGTCACAACATAAACACCTAACAACAGTCACGACATGAACATTCTAACAAAAACACAAACATAAACACCTAACAAATAGTCAGACATGGCAACGCAATAAAAGTCACAAATATGAACACCAACAAAGTCACAACATAAACACTATAACAAAAAGTCACAACATAAACACTCCAACAAAAAGTCACAGCAACATAAACACGAAGAACAGTCATGACATCACTACTCAAAACAGGCAGTCACAACATGAACACCAACAAAAGTCACAACATAAACACTCACAAAAAGTCAACATAAAACACCCCAACAAAAGTCACAACATAAACACCTAACAACAGTCATGACATCATTTCACGAAACAGGCATGCAAACATGAACACCTACCAAAAAGTCACAAATTATGAACACCCCTAACAAAAGTCACAACATAAAACACTCCAACAACAGTCACAGCCATAAACACCTAACAACAGTCACAAACATGAATAATTTTACAAAAAGTCACAATAAACACCCAATGCGTCAGCCACATGAACACCCAACAAAAAGTCACAACATGAAATACCTAACAACAGAAATACGACATGAATACCGAATAGGCAGTCACAAACATAAACACCCCAACAACAGTCACAACATGAACACTCTAACAAAAGTCACAACATAAACACTCCAACACAGTCAGCTAAATATGAACACTCTTAACAAAAAGCCACGACATAAAACACCTAACAACAGTCACAAGATGCATGAACACCTAACAAAAAGTCACAACATAAACACTCCAACAACAGCTGGATACAACACCCTAACAAAAGTCACATGATAAACACTAAACAAGAACAAGATGAACACATACAATTGCAGCCGAACATGAACACTCTAACAGCAGTCACGACATGAACACTACAACAACAGTCACAAATATTGAAACACTTGTCAACAGTCACAAGGAGGAAATATACAATCTGCAGTCGGAATATAAACACCTAACAGCAGTCACGACATGAAATACCACAAATAACAGCCAACAACAGTCATAACATGAACACTTAACAACAGTCACAACATAAACACCTAACAACAGTCATGACATGAACACCCCAACAACAGTCATAACATGAACACTTAACAACAGTCACAACATAAACACCTAACAACAGTCACAACATAAACACCACAACAACAGTCATGACATGAACACCCCAACAACAGTCATAACATGAACACTTAACAACAGTCACAACATGAACACCTAACAACAGTCAAGACATGAACACCACAACAACAGTCACAGCATCACCACCCCAACAACAGTCACGACATGAACACCACAACATCAGTCACAGCATCATCACCCCAACAACAGTCACGACATGAACACCACAACAACAGTCACGACATGAACACCTAACAACAGTCATGACATGAACACCCCAACAACAGTCATAACATGAACACTTAACAACAGTCACGACATGAACACCACAACAACAGTCACAACATCATCACCTAACAACAGTCACAACATCACCACCGAACAACAGTCACAACATGAACACATAACCGCAGTCAGAACATGAACACCTAACAGCAGTCACGACATGAACACCACAACAAGAGTCACAACATGAACACTCTAACAACAAAGTCACGACATGAACACCTAACAAGAGTCACAACATGAAAACACCTAACAACAGCTCACTGCATGAACACCCAACAACAGTCACGACATGAACACCTAACAAATGTAGTCACAACATGAACACCCAACAACAGTCATGACATGAACACCCAAAAGTCTCAGCATGAACACCTAACAACATTCACTGCATCATCACCCCAACAACAGTCACAGCATCACCACCCCACAACAGTCACAGCATCATCACCCCAACAACAGTCACAGCATCAAATTGTAATTCCCCACAACAGTCACAGCATCATCACCCCCAACAACAGTCACAGCATCACCACCCCACAACAGTCACAGCATCATCACCCCAACAACAGTCACAGCATCACCACCCCAATAACAGTCACAGCATCATCACCCCAACAACAGTCACAGCATCACCACCCCACAACAGTCACAGAATCATCACCCCAACAACAGTCACATCATCACCCCACCAACAGTCACAGCATCACTACCCCACAACAGTCACAGCATCACCACCTCAACAACAGTCACAGCATCATCACCCCAACAACAGTCACAGCATTAGCAAACAATAACATTCACAGCATCATCACCCCAACAACAGTCACAGTATCACCACCCCACAACAGTCACAGCATCACCACCCCAACAACAGTCACAGCATCACCACCCCAACAACAGTCACAGCATCATCACCCCAACAACAGTCACAGCATTAGCAACCAACAACAGTCACATCATGATCACCCCAACAACAGTCACAGCATCAGCACCCAACAAGACACTGTAACACCACCCTGTTGCAAAATGTCAGGAGTAGGCACAGCATGACCTAGCAGAAAGAATATCAATAGGGGAAACACCCCATGAATAGTGGGAGTCTTGTAGGTACACATACGGTTATTACAGAGAGCGGGTCACTATGACATCATTAAGCCTACTGGTGAGGTGTTAGGAGGGACAGCTCACACGCCACACTTGAGGAAGTTCCCCTCCCCCACGTGGAGTCGATGACAAGATTTGCTTGAAAGAGGTTTCTTTTTTAATTATATATGAATGAAGGAAAAATACTGTAGCGTGATAAACGTAAATAACGGGGTCCCTAGTTGGCTACATGTAATATTAGAAGAGACTGTACTGGGTTAGGAGGAAGTAGGCTTGGTTGATGCTGTGTGCAAGAAGTGGATGGAGACTCAGTGAGGTTGGTGATTCTGATTTTGCAAATATTTCATGTAGGGAAGAATAATTTATTTTTGTAATACATAGTAGTCCCGTTTAGTACACGCCGTATCACCATCATTACTAACCAACACTCATGTTAAGGAAAATATTTATAATATCTGGAGAACGTTTAAAGCACCATAATTCTCAGAGCTCAGAGTTTACTAAAAAGCAAGAGGTAGTATATGGCTATGTGTCACGTTATGACACTGCTCCTTATATGTTAGTCTCCACATTTCCTGGATTATTAATTTTCCTCTCGTAACTTACAAGATGTCTTACGCAATTCTAGAATACAACACAAACAATCACAATTAATATAGTATTATCACAGGAGAAACGACGCTTTTTAATTGTAGAATAAATCAATCATAAAACATAGTTTATTGCCTCCTGGAATAACGTGGCTCGGTGACCTTTCTTCTACTTCGTATCCTATTTTATCAGAGTACCGCATCAGAGGCTTTTGAGAAAAGTTAAGGCTCATGGTATCGAGGGGAAAGTTCAAAGCTAACAGAGAATTTCGTGAACTCAAAGGTCAGGTGAGAAACACCTATTGGGAAGAATTCTTACAGGGGATTAATAGAACAACCACTCTAGCAGAAGTGTGGAACAAAATTAGAGCCATTACCAAGTCACCCACCCCAGTCCAGCTTCATCACAGCCCTGCAGAATATGCTGACATGCTATTAGACCAATGGTCTAGTGTGTCACAAATCACTTCCCTGCCTCCTGACATACAACAATATCTTAACACCACACACATTAATAGGGGTTTCAATATTGAAATAGCCTGTTCCTCACCAGACCTTACCGACCAGTTTCCTATAACGCACCACGAACTAACAACAGCACTAATGAAAGGTGAGTCATCCTCCCTTGGTGAGGATGGCATAACCTATAACACCCTGAGATTGTTGAATGAGATCCCTAACCATCCACTGCTTGACCTGTATCAAATGAGCCTCACACAGGGTATTCTGCCTAAGACATGGACTCATGGAAACATAGTTCCAATCCCTAAAGCTAATTCTCCAAACTTCAGGCCAATTTCACTCACATCCTGTTTGTGTAAAGTCCTTGAAAGAGTTGTTCTAAGCCGTCTCATGTTTCAAGTCAAAGAAAAACTCGCCCCTAATCTGTATGGGTTCATGCCCGGGCGTAGCACACAGACATACTTTGCAGAATATATTGTTCACTCAAAAGATAAGACACAAACAGCCTTCATAGACCTTAAATCAGCCTTTGATGTAGCTAATAGAGACATTATACTTGAGCAACTAGCTAATTTTGGCATCCAAGGTAACCTCCTGACATGGATAAAGGATTATCTGTCCAACAGGTATGCCAGTGTTCTGTTTAGGGGAGTTAAAAGTACCAGAATGAGATCATTTGAGCTTGGCACGCCACAGGGAGGGGTGTTAAGTCCTATGCTCTTTAATATACTGATGCACAAGCTTATTGCTGACATTCCAGTTCAGCCAAACGAAGCCGTAATATGCTATGCTGATGATATCTGCATTATGACATAAACCAAACTCAGGCTCCAAGCCTTGCTGGATGTATTTGCTCGGAGAACTGTTGAATGTGGTCTCATAATATCTGTTGACAAGACGAGGGTCCTCAATCCTCGTCCTGCTCACCCTCTGCCTCTTGACTATAACATTAACAGCATACCCTTGGAACTATGTAGCTCTTATAAATATCTTGGAATTTGTGTGAATGATGCAAACTTTGTCAGCAACCTTCGTGACAAACTAATGCAGCGTATTAAACCCCTCAGAACCCTTGTTGGCAAGGGCTATGGAATTAACATCACCTATGCTCGTACTTTCTATCTTCACTTCATTCGTTCTGTAGTTGACTATCATGCTCTCCATCTTGTGACTATTCCACCTAAACTACTCAACAGCCTTGAGGTAGTGCAAAATGAAGCCATGCGCATCATTGTAGGTTGCCCAAAATCAAACAGAATTGTAAACATGAGGAAAGAGCTCGGACTGCCCTCCCTATCTGAGAGGATAGCTCTACTTAATACCATGTTTTGTGTCAAAGTTTTGAAGAACAATGGTTCTCAAACTACAGCTCAAACTGAGTTGATGTTCTATCTAAGTAATCCCGACCATCTCGCCAACCTTCCACAAAAGACTCTCTTTGGGGCGTGGCTTCATAAAAGTGTTGCAGATCTCTTGAAACTGAATATCCCAATCACCCCAGACGAACCTATTAATGCCATTCCTCCTTGGCTGGACATATCAGTTCCTATTAATTACACTCCTGTTGGTAGTAAGCAAATGTTAAACACCGATGTGGTGAGATGTGTCACACTAGAAACTATTAACAGACACATAGAGAGTATTAAATCAAGTGAATGTTATGCTTTTACTGATGGTTCTGTGCAGACAAACACAGGTAGAACAGGCTGTGCAATTGTAATATATAAAGAAAAAGAGATGATAGTGTCAAACAAACAAAGGCTGAACAACTGGGCCAGCACAACACAAACTGAACTAACTGGAATCTACTTAGCCACAGACTACCTTAAAGAAAATGGAGGTGGGGTGATATTCTGTGACTCACAAAGTGCTTTGAAATCAATGAACAGCCCATCAGGCTCTATGTCTAAAGTTGTATGTGATATTAAAAGGAATGTGATAACTGCCAATGAGAACAACTTTCGTATCGAATTTGTGTGGCTTCCGTCCCATGTTGGAATTAGGTATCATGACTGTGCTGAAAGACTGGCCAATGAGGCATGTAAGAAAGAAAATGTTGACCGTGACCTTGGCCTGTCCAATGCTGTAATTAAAAACATTCAAGTCAGAATCATGAACTCTGATCTAGAAGAAGTGAGAAATGCAGAGAGACCTGACAGTTGTAGCATTAGTAAATATGACAAATTTTGTGACAAGAGGTACCGGTATGGCCAGCATAAGGACAGACTCAGAAAATGTAATGTAGTCGTGGCCAGAATTAGCCTAGGATACAGACACATCTGGCAAGTTAGTAACGCTGTACCCATACCGGAACACTCAGCATGTAAACTTTGTGATAAACCTTTAAAGCATACACTTTAACACTATATTATTGAATGTGACACTGTCAAAGACTTCAGGCCACCTGACTTATTGTATCTTGAACTATGTAATTACTTCATTGAATCAGGTGTGCTTGAGGACATTCTTGCTGTTTATCCCAAATTTGCTAGCTCACACTGATTAGTCTTCAATTAGAATATGACTCCAATGTATGTGATCCACTGACCTACATATATTGCTAATGAATATGATATATTTCCTTCTTTGTGTACGAACCTCTGTCCTGCATGGCAGTGAACAGTGGCATTACCCACAGGAATCTGACCTATATATAGTGTCAATGAATATGATGCATTCTTTGTGTACGAACCTCTGTCCTGTATGGCAGTGAAGAGTGACATTACCCACATGAATCTGACCGACGTATGTGTATGTATGTATGTGTACATATGTGTATATATGTGTACATGTATATGTGTATGTATATATGTATATGTATGTATATGTGTATGTGTGTGTGTACATATATGTATATGTACTGTCAATGAATATGATGCATCTCTTTGTGTACGAACCTCTGTCCTGCATGGCAGTGAACATTGACATTACCCATATGAATCTGACCTCTATACATTTATAGCTGTTAATGAATATGATGTATTTCTTTGTGTATGAACCTCTGTCCTGCGTGGCAGTGAGAAGTGATACCACCCTCAGTGTCAAGACCTGACTGAATTACTCAGAATAGGCAAACTGTACTACAAATTTTGTCAATAAATTTGTTAAACTAAAAAAAAAAAGAGGGGAAAGTTTTAAATTTGATAAAATCATGGCTCACCGATAGAACACAGAGGGTCAGCGTAGAGGGTTTTAAATCTGAGTGGGGCTGTGTAACTAGTGGGGTTGCCCAGGGGTCAGTACTGGGCCCACTCTTGTTCATAATCTACATAAACGATCTAGATACTGGGATCAGCAGTGACATAAGCAAGTTTGCGGATGACACCAAAATAGGGCGGCAGATTAATTTAGGGCAGGATGCAAATGCACTACAGGAGGATTTAAATAAACTGCAGGAGTGGTCAGTAAAATGGCAAATGATATTCAACACCAATAAGTGCAGCGTACTTAATATTGGAAGAACAAACACTGTCAATGTATACAGCCTTAACAACAACAACCTAGAGAAGTCGACTTGTGAAAGACTTAGGGGTACTTGTAAGCCCGGACATTCGGCTAAGAAAACATTGCGTTAATGTTCGAAATGAGGCAAACAGATTACTAGGTTTTATATCTAGAAGTGTAAGTAATAAGAGTGTGGAGGTCATATTGGAATTACTGTATATCTTGCGCTAGTCAGGCCGCACCTTGATTATGCTGTTCAGTTCTGGTGCCCTTATTATAGAATGGATATCAATTCACTGGAGTTGGTGCAGCGAAGAATGACGAAAATGATTCCGGGACTTAGAAACCTTCTATATCAAGATAGATTAAAGAAACTAAACTTGCATTCCCTAGAAAGACAAAGAGTGCGCGGATATATGATAGAAGTATTTAAGTGGGTGAAAGGAATCAATAAAGGTGATATAGATAAAGTTCTTATAATATCCGAGCAGGATAGGACTTTTAGCAACGTAATTTAGTTGGATAAGTTTAGGTTTAGGAGGGAGATGGGAAGAAACTGGTTCACAAATAAGGTGGTAGACGAGTGGAACAAGCTTAGCAACTTTGTAGTAAGTGCTGGAACGCTGGAAAGCTTTAAAAGGAGGCTAGATAGATTCATGGACGATAGAGTGGTTGTACCTCTAGACAGGAGCTGCCATGGACAGGCCAAGCGGCCTATTGCACACTCCTTATGTTCTTATGTTCTTATGTGCTTGTGTTCTCTATAAACCTAATTAACACAGACACTCACATTGGATTTCCTTCCATATGGGCAAACCTCGTCTTCTCTTCGTCTTTCAATTAATCCAATATACTGTACAATTTTCTACCTTACGTCTCTTTATCCCTCATCAGGTTTTTAACATTTAATAAAATATACGTATATCGTAATTATTGTAGACAACACCAATAAGTAATGTATTTTACATTTTACTTTACTTGTTCAACACTCAACAAAAGATGATGGACCACTACGTCTGAGCCATGACGTTACACCTGTCAAAATAGGATCGAGATATTTTATGAACGTATTCCCGATTGTGCTGTTTCAAATTGAGAGTATAACTTTGGATCTTCCTTCTTTGGGGAAAATCAGATTAGATCTATGAAACATTGAAATAAAATATTAATAAACTTAGATACTGGACCATATAATTTAACAATAATTACATTAATTTAAGGAAGAGTGTTGACTTTGTACAAATTTGCCTTATCTAAACCCACTAACAACCTTGATGCCTAATGTAAGCTTAATATGCAATGAATGAATGAAGCAAACATTGTGCAGTGGATCAATGCCACACAATGTACGAGAAATAACAAGAATTTATGTATTTGTAAGTTAAAGACAACTGTCTAACAACACTTGCCCCTCCTATTTAACTATTCACTTTTCGTATGAAAAATATTTCATTGCATAATATTGTCTTACATATTAGATAGTGAAGATACCTTGTCATGATTCATGTCATCCTGTCTTGTACGCTTAGTAAGCACGCAAAATGTTATTATCTTCAGCATGAACAATTACCATGTTGGAAGAATTCGTTTTTTAACACCCCCTCCCCCACGCCACCCTTCCGTTTCCAGGTGTCGCATAAGGCTCTTGCACCTATGCTGGTTGTTCCTTTTTTTTTCTTGCCTGTCTGGGCAATACCACTGCCACTTTTTGAGTTAGGAATATAAAATTTGGAAACAATAGTGACCTAGTGCTTTGTCAAATTTAGTTTTTGACTCACATAATACACTACCTCACCTTCCAGTTGTTGTGTCAAGTGCGGGCGGTGTACTGCACTGTATAATTATTGAAGATAGAGTATTACATTGTGTTGCTTTCTATTTCTTATAGTTATTATACTATATTTTCATACATGATTAAAAAAAGCAAAATGTATACATGTAGACGGGATGCAGATATTATGCAGAAAGTCTACCACTGGCCACAAACACCACTCAACAACCTCAGGGAGAGTTACACCATAGCCACCAACACCACTCAACAACTCTAGGGAGAGTTACACCCAAGGCACCATCACGACTCAACAACTCTTGGATGAGTTACACCACCGCCACCAACACCACTCAACAACCCTAGGGAGAGTTACACCACAGACACCATCACGTCTCAACAACCCTAGGGAGAGTTACACCACAGGCACCATCACCACTGGCTAGCTCAGGAACAAATTTCCTAGTTCTACGTTTGTATTATGTCTGACTCTGTATGTGTTTATCTCGCTTTATATTCATAATTAAATATTTCACACACACACACATACATAGATAGATAGATTTAATTTTTGAGTTACACTTTATTTTATATTTTCGTGTAAACTGATATCGTGTACAAGACGTTGAAAAAAAAACTGATCCGTGATAACAGTGTTAACCATATAACTACTGGTGTGAGCCTCAGTCTGAGTGCGGGATTTTATTTTTAAGACTTTTTTCAATGAGTCTTACACTTCCGTAAACTAAACTTTTTAAATCGGTTATCCATCTGATGGAAAATACCAACAATAATTTCAAAACATGTAAATGGAGTCAGCCTTCGGCGCTACTGTCGTAACCGTGAAAGTTTGAGTGCACGACGAGGTGAGGAGGTGAGGTCGACGCCAGGGTGAGGAAAAGAGCTCATTGTTGTCTTCCAAACCTCTCGAGCTAATAATAGTTGAGAACTGTAAGTAGGGAGACTGTCACACAAGACAAAGAATAAACTGAACAAAAGGCTAAACTGTGGTGGAGACATAAAGGGACGCACTGAGTGTAGTGGCAACAGTGAGAGAACATTAATTTATGTTGACTGATAATAACATCATGCTGAAGTGAACATCTTAGTAGGATGAACAATGTGTCAGTAAACAGCAAACGATGGAAACGAATGGATGGGTCAAGGAATGGAAAAAAAAATGAAAATACACTGTTCATTAATTAAAGAAAGTGAAAGTGGATTTGGAAAGAGGTATAAATAATACTAGAGAAAACAACGAACAACTTCATTCGGAAACGAAAGTGTAAGAGAATATGATGGTACTTGTATGTGTGTGTGTGGGGGTGAGAGTAGGGAGATTTCTAAATGACAGCAAGGAATGAAGTAAGCGTGTGAATATAATAATAATAATAATAATAATAATAATAATAATAATAATAATAATAATTATTGGTTTATTGAAAGAGCATGGCAGCCGGAAGGCTGAAAATATACAATTATATAATTGGGGAATGGGTCTCTTGCTTTACAAATGATATACAAGTAATATAAGTGATACAAATATGATATATAATAATTAGGTGGGGAGAAGCTCAAACTACAGGGCAATTCAACATAGTGACAGTGCGAAAAGCAAGATTGACTGGGAGTGAATACACTGGTTGATTACAAGTTATTGATAATTTTTACAATGGTTGGGACTGGGCTGTTCTTATAGCGACCAGTTCGTGCTCGTATGGGCTGGATGCGGTTGTGGGGTCAAACAGCAATTCTCGGACGAGGGGGGTGGTAGTAGGAGCCGCTGTCGAGGATGGTGCAGAAGCTTCTCACCAAATTTGCAGATGAGGTCGTGGCATTACGGGAGGAAGACCAGGTAGGGGAGGCATAGGTGAGCTTGGGAAGTATGAATGTTGAGTAAACACTGAGGAGCTCGGGCGCAGGAACTCCGAGGGACTTGAGTCGGCGGAGTAGGTGGAGACGGAAACTGGAGGATTTGACCACTTCACTGACGTGTGGTTTCCAATTTAGTTTGTTGTCTTTGGTGACGCCGAGGAGCTTAGTGGAATCTAAGCAGGAAGAAGAGAATGGAGTGCATAAACTAGAATGGTAAAATTATAGCGATCGGAATACAGTGAACTACAGTACAATGTGAAGGTCGGGAGGTGTAAATGGAGTGGTTTTAGGGGGGTAAAAAGAGATTTAATTTTGTGTATTATTTTATCCTTCCTTTTCTACTGTATATGAATTTTTTTCTTAACATATTTTTATGTATTTTTAGTTATTTTTGTATTACCGTAGGGTAGTTTATTTCTTTCTTTTATTTACAATTGCTTCTATATTTTATTTTCTAATTCAAATTCTCAAAGTATTTTGTTTTCTGTTACCTTTCCCTTATGTAACAACAAATATTCTGATCTGGGCTTATCTGGGAAACCCCCCCTGTTACTTTACAATCTTTAATACTCACTGTAGCTGCCACCTACCAGGTTTCTGTATCAGAACATACTGTATGACATAACATTAACCTCTTAAACAATGTGGTAGTAACATGACACGTAGGTGGTAGTAACGTGGCAAGTGCTAGGCTCGTGGGTTCTAATGTATTCAATGGCGCAAATTATGAGGGAGAATAAAAGGTGGATACTGCAGTGGTAATACTAACACCAAAAGCATTAAGACAATTTATTGCAATGAAGTTGAGTATAGGAACTCTTCAATAAAACACAAACACATAAACCATTCCTTGGGGTTCACTCTAGATTTGTCCAAACATACGTTAATACTGATACAAATCATAAGGACCACTTGGCCTTACTTCCAGCTTAGCAAAAACAAGTTTTTAAATTTAACAGAAGCAATGTTCCTTCGAAAATACTTCTGCTTAGACCTTGGGTCTAAACAGTGGCGTTCGTTCACACTCAGTGAATCCGAGGCCGAGCTGGCTTTTAATCTGAGTCTTGGCTTCGGTCTGTACACCCGCACTCCCCTTCACAGGTCGACCTATTTGGCTCGCTCCCTGGAGCGCCCACTCAAACCCAATCTCGATTTACTCAGTACATCCTGCCTGCACTGGCTACCGACCCTCGGCAGCCCCAGCAACACATACGCATCTGTTATACAGATAATAAGGTGCTCAGAGTCATATAAAGTCAAAGCACAACTCTTACAAAATATGTCTTATGCAAGAAAACAATTTAATGTGCATGAATACTTAACACCCAAGACATTATGTTACGTTAAAGCAGGAACACTGATAAGAGGCGCCTAGAAAGGGAATGGCGTATCTCTAAAACGCCTGTTTTGAGTAAATCGCATTTAAAGTTTTAAGTTTATGTACCATGGAAACTACTGCATGGATTTCAATGAAACTTTCCACAAGAGTTGGACCGTATAAGGGATGTTGGCTGTGGAAAATTGAGCCCCATATGCCACATCCCCGAAAGCCCCCCCACCCTTAAAATAAAAAATAAATCAATAAATATCACCAAATTTTCACGAAACTGAGTATATTAGTTACGTGTAATTTGCTGAGTGTTTGTGCTCTTCCAAAGGAATTCTCGACCTTGCGGCGGCGTAAGCGACACTCAGTCAGGCTTGATCATGTCGAACAAATGCCAGTGAACACGCAAGTGGCCATATCTCCAAATCGTGATTTTGGTGCTTAGGCCACTCCCATCCTAGGCGCCTCATATCTTCAACAAACTTCAACTAAGTTATATCTACTTACTATGATGGTGTCAGACAGGGAGTAACATATCTGTTAAACAGAGAATACGGCGCTCAAAGTGAGCTCTCGTGGCTGCGCCCTCTATTTTATACTTCAGGGTTACATTGTCGGGATTTTTACAGACATATTTATGGATCTCAGTTAAGGTACACATTGGCTTATGAAAATTAGCACTATGGGTCTACAGTAATTCTTAAGGCTAATCCTTTTAATCTAATCAAATTTTAAACTTGGTCACAAATACTCAGATTGGCATATACATTTCTTGTAAAGTCATCATTTAAGATATATGTCATGAATTACTCGTAGCCGTAGACTTCAGGACTGGAGGCTTTGACAGGTTCTGATAAATGATTAATGAGTTTCTTTAATACAAAAATTACAATCACTTCAATACAATCATCATATTCTCTGATGGCTGTGAATCAAAGAAATATAATTTCAGTTTTGAATGGATATCTCGTAACTTCACTAGAGGCAAAAACAGTTATTATAGATTTGGCTGGTGTCGCGATCCCACTTCCCTTTATACCTGGGGAGTGAAACCTACCCCAAGTTATTAACAAATAAAGGAACAAATAGGGAACACGGCAATAATTATCCCCACAAAAACCTACTCAACTAAATGTACTTAAATAAGTAAGAACAGTTGAAATAAGTGAATCACAAAAGGGAAGATAATTAATTAATTCAATTTATGTTCTAAAGGGAGTACTGACTATAGCAAACAAGAATTTAAGGGAATAAGTAATTGTATATTAAAATAAGAGTGATGCCGGAAGGGTGAAAATATACCTTTAAGGAGTTAGACCAAACGAATATTACTTAACATAACTATATTACACAGACATACAAAATATATACAATCCCTACAAAATAGTTATTTCCTACCAAACAGGAGATTCCTTACCACCAGGATCCCTTCCTAGGCCTAACTAAACGTGTCACTAATACCTGATACCCCTAGGGCATTGCAGAAGACTGGACAAGGCACTAGACAAGGGTCAAGGCTAGAGAACGAATGGACACGTCCACCATATGCCACGGTTTTTCGCTACTGGGGAAACGTGGGGCACGCTGAGGAGCGCGTCTCATATCACGTGATCCTGGACATTTGCTGGATAGTTTATATAATTAATTAATACTACTCGTGAATTGACTTAACAGAGTAACACAATGATGCATATTAATAACATACATAAATATACAATTAACCTAAGTAACTAAGAACAATAATAATATAATAAGTACAATTAACAAGTTAATAGCTTGTGTGAAATGTAGGCGTGAACATATGCCTCACGCTATGCGAGTTCCCGAGCACTCAGGCACGTGACACCTCCCCCAAAAAAGTGAGCTTACAACTAACTGGAAGCGAAAATGGATATACAGCTACATAGTGAAAGTAATAACTTACACAATCAGTTTAAATCAATATGAAGCAAAATAATTCATAATATAAACACAAGGTACTCAATGACAATAAAACAAAGAAATAATTTGCATATAGACATAGTTTCTAAATAATCAGACTCGAGAAAGTGCATCAGCCAACACGTTCTCTTTTCCGCGGATATGGGAAATGTTCAAGTTATAGGGCTGAAGTGATAGAGCCCACCTCAAAAGTCTTTGGTTGGTATGTTTCATCTTGTCAACAAAATTAAGTGGGTTATGATCAGTGAACACTTGAACGGGATAAGCAGTGCTGCCAATATATACTTTGAAGTTTTCTAGTGCCATGATCAGTGATAAAGCCTCCTTTTCAATGGTGGCATAGTTTCTTTGATATTTGTTAAATTTTCTAGAAAAATAGCACAGCGGATGAAGCACTTGATCACTCTCACCCTCTTGCAGAAGCACAGCACCGGCGCCAATTTCACTGTTTCTGGAGGTCAGGTGCAAGTAGTACAGGAGCATTTGCCAGCAGGGATTTAAGATTCTCAAAAGATTCCTGGCAAGCCGTAGACCACTTGAAGGTTTTCTTGCCACTCAGCAGGTCAGTCATGGGAGAGGCAACGGAGGAAAAGTTTGGACAAAAACGGCGGTAGTACCCCGCCATACCCAGCAACCTCATCACACTCTTCTTATCGCCTGGCACTGGATACTGTTGAATTGCCTCAATTTTGGCTGCTATAGGCTGGACTTCCCCTTGTCCGACCACATGCCCCAAGAAAGTGACGTGGGCATGGCCGAACTCAGTTTTGACGAGGTTCACCGTCAGCTTGCTTGCAGCTAGTACGGAGAAGAGGGCTTGTAGACGACTCATGTGAGCTTCCCAGGAACTGCTGAAGACGATGAGGTCATCTAGGTAACAGAGGACACCTTCCAGACCAGACGTGATGAATTACATGAGGCGTTGAAAGGTTGCAGTGGCGTTCCGCATACCAAACGGAAGGACTGTGAATTGGTACAACCCCTCAGGAGTGACAAAAGCAAAGATGGCCCTGGAGCGTTCAGTCAGTCTTATCTGGTAGTAGCCCTGGAGGAGATCCAACTTGGTCACGTACCTTGCCTGTCCAAGATCGTCGATCACGTGGTCGATGCGTGGCAAGGGATAACCATCGGGTTCAGTGACAGCATTCACCTTGAGATAATCCACACACAGCCGCATTGACCCATTCGGCTTTGGAACTAGAACAACAGGGGATGCCCATGGACTGATGCTGGGTTCGACGAGGCCTAGCTCTTGAAGACGCTGTACCTCGGCTCGCACACACTCCCGCTTGAAGGCATTAAGACGGTAGGGACGCTGTCGGATTGGCTTGGCTTCCCTGGTCTCAACGTCATGCTCCAGCACTGAACAGGAGAGTGGGTAATCACCAACTAAAATAAGATACTCCTGTAATAGAGACTTTATATTATTGGCTTGGTCACTAGAGAGATGGCACAACTTAGCACTGGGGTCCTCCAAGATAGTCGAGTTTTCAACTTTTACACTAGACCCATTCATTATTTCAGAAAAACACTAATCTTTATCATCCTTACACTCTGGCACAATGATACAAGTTGGCAAGGATTGATCAACACAAGCAACTGCTTTTCCCAGGGTTTCGTTACGAACATGATATGACTTTAAAAGATTGACATGGATAAGGCGTTTTTTCTTATGCCGCTCAGGGGTGCTAATCACATAATTCACGGACCCCTGTTTTTCTAGTACTTCATATGGACCACTGTATTTGGATTTAAAAGGGTGATCATGTAAGGGCAGGAAGGCCAACACCTGCTCCCCCACTTGGAATTCTCTAGGTTTTGCCTGATGGGCCTTATCAAAATGCAGTTTCATTTTCACTTGAGCACACCTAAAGTTGGACTGGGCAAGTTCTACAGCCAGACGCAACTTCTCCTTGAATTGGACCACATATGAAGCTAAGGGCGTCGCGCTCTGATCACTCAACCAACATTCTTTTAACACCTTAAGAGGCCCTCGCGCCTCATGTCCATAGACGAGCTGGAAGGGCGAGAATCCTAGCGACTCTTGTTTACTGTCCCGAACAGCAAACAAAAGCAGGTCAACTCCCTCGTCCCAATCCTTCCCAGTCTCCAGACAGAAGGTGCGCAACATGAGTTTTAGTGTCTGGTGAAATCTCTCTACCACCCCCTGTGACTGAGGGTGATAGGCCGAAGACCTCAACTGCCGGACTCCCAGGGTTTGTATTACCTGATTAAACAACCGGGAAGTAAACTTGGAACCCTGATCTGACTGCACCACTGTAGGAAGGCCTACTTGAGTGAAGAAGTGGGTTAAGGCTTTGATAACATTCTTCGCTGTGATGCGGCGCAAGGGAATGGCTTGAGGATAACGGGTTGCACAATCAATAATGGTTAGCAAGAACTGATGACCACGAGGGGTCTTAGGTAAGGGACCGACACAATCTATGACCACCTTACTAAAGGGCTCTTCAATGACTGGGATAGGCTGCAGAGGGAATGGTTTAACACTGGGGTTCGGTTTCCCCGCTACCTGACAATCATGGCAAGTGCGACAGTAAGAGCTGACGTCTTTCTTCATCCTAGGCCAAAAGAACTGGGATACAATTTTTGCATAGGTCTTCCTAACTCCTAAATGACCACCCACCCCATCATGAGCGATACTAAGTACGTCCTGCCGCAAAGGTTTGGGAATAACAACTTGATGATGAACTAACCAAGGGTGATTGACAGGAGAATTGGAGGGACGGAACTTGCGCATTAATACACCAGACCTAGTGTAGTAGCAATTTGATTTTTGCTCAGCTTCTGTCTCAGTAACTGACCTATTGGGAAAACCTACCAGCTCAGGATTCCCTGCTTGTAGCTCAATAAACTTACTCCTAGTGATGGGAGAGGAACCAAAACTAGTGACATCTGGGTTCCTATCTCCATCAGAATTAATGTGGAGGTTATCTGGTTGTGGGGAATCCTCAAAAAATTCACTGAGACCAAGATCAGTATGGTCCGGCTGGATAAGATTATCCTCGGACTTCTCACAGTCCTGGAGGGAAACTTCATCAACTTCACTAGTCTCTTCTACCTCTGTACTGCGGCTCATGCTACGGGTCACAGCACACGCAGGGAACAACCCTGGAAAGTCTACTTCTAACTGCACAGTATTATTCTCGGCAGTGGGACAAGATGAGATCACAACATTAGGGAACATCATGTCGCCAACGAGGTCATTTCCTATCAATAGAGAGACCCCTTCCACAGGCAAGCTATCTACTTCTCCTAACGTGACATAGCCTGACTTTATGGATGACCGCAGGTACACTTGACACAGGGGAATACGCGACCCACCGGTCAAACCGTTCACCAGCACCCAGCTACCAGTATAGCATGAATCCAGGAATGGAGCAGCTTCTTTAGTAACAAGAGATAAGGCTGAGCCTGTGTCTCTCAAGAGTTTAACAGAAATGGGTTGACTGAATTGATCCAAAGCTAAGGAACCAGGAGAACAAAATGGTTCAAAGGTTGATATCACAGAAGAGGGGGAAGCATCCAGGGCAACAGTCTGACTGAGGGCAGTGACACAGGGCTCCAATAATTTCTCCGATTGCTCGGCCACCCTGACCAAAAGAGCAGGGGATCCTTGGTGAGAGGAATTTCTTTTCTTTAACTTGAGACAGTCGCTGATGACATGTCCTGGCTTCTTACAGTACCTGCAACTAGAGTTTCTCTCACCAGTAGGAGTAGATCCACCTGTCCCATGGACCATGGGCTCACCCGGGGTAGATGATGCAGAACCTGAGGGTCGGGTCGGTATGACAAGAGGCAGGGACCCCGATGTAGATGTTGGTGTGGGCCGCTTGAAGGAAGTGAAGGACTGGGACATGGGAGCATAAGACCTGGAATTTACATTTCTATTAGTTAAGGAATAATGGTCAGCCACTGGACCAGCATCAGCCAGGGTACAGATACCTCTCTGATCCAAGTGTGCTCGAATGTCGCCTGGGATACACTTTCTAACCTCCTCTAGCAGGATTAGTTCAACAAGCTTGTCATGTTCTACATGGGCAGACTCACTTTCAATCCACCTCCGACAAAGGACCTGTTTCTGCCTGAAGAACTCCACAAATGTTTGTTTGTCAGTCTTCCGGCAGTTACGGAACTGTTGCCGGTAGGCTTCAGGAACAAGTTTATAAGCGCTCAAAACCGCGGACTTAAGAAGGGCATAGTCTAGACATTGATCCTCAGAGAGGGCAGAAAACACATCTAATACTTTACCAGTGAAAGATCTATAAATAAGTTGAGACCATTGAGAAACAGGCCACTTGTTAAGTCACGCAATTTTCTCAAAAAGAGAGAAGAATTTGTCTGGTTCTTCCTCATTAAACTTAGGAACACTGTTGAGACATTTGTCTACACTGAATGTTGAAGTATTACTACCCTGAGCCAAACCTCGTTGTTTGAGAGTTTCCAGCTCCACCTAGAGTCTCTTGAGTTCAACTTGTAAGGCCAAATTACTTGGTGTAACAATTTCCTCTGAATTTCCCGACGGTTGGGCTATGATCTCATTGTCAATAAGGTAGTTGAGGACAGCCTCTTCTAACCTAGCCTTATTCATGGAAGAGCGGCCTTCTACTTCATAATAAGCAGCGAGGGATTGCCACTCTGCCTTAGTAAGCCCCTTCAGTACTTCGGCTGAAGGTGAAGCCAAAGAGATTTCCAGGTCAAACATGTTGAACTCAAAATCGTGTAGCGAAAAAAAATAACAGTGGCAGCTAAGCTAACTAGCTAGCTAATTAATGATATCAAAATGCAATCAACTGTGAAACACAGCAAGGGATTAACCAAACACCTGGTACACAAGATAAGGGTTAACTCACCAGTAGCTTAAGCAATAACAGGAGCAATATAAATGAACACTGTAAACACAGCAACTTGCATCCAAAAATACTTAGCGATGAAACAACACCTGGCGAGTAACAACACTTGATATGACACAACAATGGTGGTTAGCTCCCGGACAGGCCCCCACTTGTCGCGATCCCACTACCCTTTATACCTGGGGAGTGAAACCTACCCCAAGTTATTAACAAATAAAGGAACAAATAGGGAACACGGCAATAATTATCCCCACAAAAACCTACTCAACTAAATGTACTTGAAAAAGTATGAACAGTTGAAATAAGTGAATCACAAAAGGGAAGATAATTAATTAATTCAATTTATGTTCTAAAGGGAGTACTGACTATAGCAAACAAGAATTTAAGGGAATAAGTAATTGTATATTTAAATAAGAGTGATGCCGGAAGGGTGAAAATATACCGTTAAGGAGTTAGACCAAACGAATATTACTTAACATAACTATATTACACAGACATACAAAATATATACAATCCCTACAAAATAGTTATTTCCTACCAAACAGGAGATTCCTTACCACCAGGATCCCTTCCTAGGCCTAACTAAACGTGTCACTAATACCTGATACCCCTAGGGCATTGCAGAAGACTGGACAAGGCACTAGACAAGGGTCAAGGCTAGAGAACGAATGGACACGTCCACCATATGCCACGGTTTTTCGCTACTGGGGAAACGTGGGGCACGCTGAGGAGCGCGTCTCATATCACGTGATCCAGGACATTTGCTGGATAGTTTATATAATTAATTAATACTACTCTTGAGTTGACTTAACAGAGTAACACAATGATGCATATTAATAACATACATAAATATACAATTAACCTAAGTAACTAATGAAAGTTACTAGTGTGCCCTGAAGAATGCAGTGATGGGTAGGGAAACACTGCGTAACACTGAGTCCGTTTATTATGGATGAGAGAAATACAAGTGGTGACTCGCGTGTGCCATGCACGGCTCACACAGTCAGACTAAGGCTGCCTTGCCATATGGCAGCCTCGGGGCAATGTTGCCACATAACGTGCAGTGCTGCCACGTGATGATATATATAAATGCTACTCGGCACAGTAGCTTATATACAGGGTTGCTACTCGGCACAGTAGCTTATATACAGGGTTGCTACTCGGCACAGTAGCTTATATACATAACCTACATCTCCCTCACCCCTCACGCTCATAGTCTTTGTCTTGAGCGGACTTCTTAGTCCTAAGTCGCTCCGAGCGTCGAGGTGCACTGTGGGGCGGATATTCGTGAGGTGTAGGTGACTCGTCCTCGGTCAGGGGGCAAGCAGCAGGGGGTGGGACTGGCCGGAGGAAGCGGCGGTTCCTCCAGCAGACACGGCCGCTCGGCATCCTGACCTTGTAGTCCCGCGACCGGCCGACGCCCATCACTATGCCCACCTTGCCCCAACGTGTCGTCGTCGGGTCCTCGACGCGGGCAAGGGCACCAATCTCCAGTGGCTGAAGAGGGCGGGCACGGTCGTCATACCGAGCCTTGGCGTCCTGGGCACGTGAAGCGGCGCGGCGGTCGCAGCTCTCGGCTCTGGTCTGCCACTCCTTCGCAAAGGCCTTGGCGTGTGCAGGAACGCAAGAGCGGAGAGGGTGACCATACAGGATCTGGGCAGGGGAGCGCCCTGTGTGGGTGGGAGTATTACGTAACTCCAGGAGTCCTTTGTCAAACGCCTCACAGTCTATGTTGCCTGAAGGGGCCACCTTGAGGATGAGGTGCTTGACTGTCTTGACCGCAGCCTCAGCATGGCCGTTTGACTGTGGGTAGTGGGGTGTTGACACGATGTGGCGGACTCCCCAACGCTCCAGGAATCCTGTGAAGTCCCGGCTGGTGAACTGTGGCCCACCATCCGTCCGCAGACGTACGGGGACGCCCAGGTCACGAAAGAGGTGCCGGAAGTGGCGAATGGTGGCCGCGGACGTCGTGTCCGAGCCACAGATTACCATCACAGGCCAGCCAGAGAGTCGGTCGGCGACAACTAGGAAATGTTTCCCAGCTGTGCTGAAGAAATCAGCCGACACGGACTCGAAGGGCCTGGTGGGTTCGTCGTCGCACAAGAGGGGCTCTTGCTGTTGACTGGGCTGCATGATCTGGCACGGCTCACAGACACGGACCGTATTGACGATAACCGCGTCAATGTCGGGCCAGTACACAGCCTGCCTTGCGCGGCGTTTGATGGCCTCTACTCCACGATGGCTGTCGTGTAAGCGGGTCAGAACGCGACGACGGAGAGCTGCAGGGACGACCACACGGGCACCGTACAGGACGAGGTCCCCATCTGCGTAGAGGTCCTCACGTATCTTCCAATACGGGCGTAGGGTGTTGTGGATGTCAAAACGGTCGCGAGGGAACCCAGTCCTCACACTCTTCAAGAGCTGAGTGTAGGAGGGGTCGTCGCGTGCCGCGGTCAGTAGTTCCTCAAGGGCCAGATCGCTGTCGGATGGCGACACTGAGGCCTGGGTGCTGGCGAGGGACTGTACGGCCTGCAAGGTGACGATGTTGCTGACGGAGAAACCGGCCTCGGTGCTGAGCATCTCGCCTTCAGGTGTAGGGCGGCTGACTGGGGAGCGGGAGAGGGCATCCGGGATGCACAGCTCCTTACCTGCGCGCCAAGCCGCGGTGAAGACGAAGGCCAAAATCTTCTCCTTCAGGCGCTGGAGGCGGGGATTCTCGATGGCGTCCAGCGAATAGTGGTTAAGAATGGGGACCAAGGGCCTGTGGTCTGTGATGAGGTCGAAGTGCTGTAGGCCAATCAAGTAGAACTTGCACTTCGATAAGGCCCATACCACTGCCAGCAGCTCCAGCTCGATGGTAGCGTAGCGAGACTCAGCATCGGTGAGGAAGCGAGAGCCACACTGTACGAGCCGGTACTTTCCTCCACCGTGATCCTGGAGAAGGGCGTAACCAACCCCGTACAGGCGCGAGGCGTCTGTCTGGAGGACGGTGGGGAGCGCTGGGTCGAAAGTAGCGAGGATAGGTGGACTTGACAGGGCCTCCTTCACCTTATGAAAGGCGAGGTCGTGGTCAGGGGTCCACGTGAACGTCCTCTTGGGGCTCATCAGGGGGCGGAGAGGCCCGGCAGCGGCGGAGACGTCAGGGGAAAATTCTGCCAGCTGGTTCACCAGGCCCATGAAAGACCTGAGATCCGTAAGGTTGGCAGGTTTCGCAAAGTCCGCTATGGCGCGAACTTTCTCCGGGTCCGCAGCAATGCCATCCCTTGAAAGTCGGTAGCCGCAGAAAGACACTGCAGGTGCGGCCAAGACGAACTTCTCGGCATTCAGAGTGATGCCGTGCGTCCTACACCTGGTCAGTACCTCGTTGATGCGGCGAAGATGCGTCAGGTAGTCCTCATCGTAGAGTAGGACGTCGTCCACTACCTTCACGCAGTTGGTCACGCCTTGAAGTGCCATGTCACCACGGAGACAGAAGGCGTCCCCCGTAGCAGCGAATCCCATAGGGCCAAGGCAGTAGCGGAAGCGTCTGTAAGGCGTGATGAAAGTGGTCAGTGGCTGATCCTCCTTCTTCAGTGGGATCTGCCAGTAACCACAGAGGGCATCCATCGTCGAGAAGTGCCGTACCTTCAGATCCACACTCCGTATAGCTGCAAAAGGTGTGGGTGAAGGGTGGGCGGGACGGGACACCTGGCTGTTAAGCTTAGACAAGTCGGTAGTAATCCGCACTTCACCGTTAGTCTTAGCCACAGCGACTAGAGGGTGGCACCAAGGGGATGGGTCGTCACCAACGGGTACGATGACACCCTGGGCCACCATGGAATCCAGTTCCTTCTTGACTGAATCCCTGAAGGCGAGAGGAATCAACCGGGGAGTGTGTATGGCAAACGGCTGTGCATCTTCCCGCAGGTGTATCCTCATAGGCGGACCCGCCATAGCCTTCAGTGGCGCGGTCCGTAGGGCCTCCTTCGTCACCAGCACATCCGAGTACTCCTTCAGGAAGTAGGCCCTTGCGGCTGAAGGAGACGTCTCGCTGTGAAGAGGAAGCAGCCGTGACTTGGGTGGAGGCGGGGAGGGAGTGGACGCGGGTTCTGGGCAGCTCTGTGTGGCAGCGCCAGGCGCGTCGCTCGTCGACTCACGCACCCTGCTGGCGGTGTAACGAGCAGCTGGGATCTGCTCGGGAAAGTCTCTGGGCACCACGCCTAACTCCTTGCAGTGCTCCCACGACAACAAGGGTGTAGCGAGAGTAGGCTGCACGTCGATCCATCCATGACACGACCTGTCGCCGTAGGTGATCTCTGCTTGAAAGGAGCCCACAGCGTCCGGCATCTGGTAACCGTCCGCATTGTAGTACTGCAGCTGCGGCGGTGGTCCCAGCCGCGTTTGGTGAGGCCCAGTTTCTGGAGGTGCTTCAACCCAATCACCGTAGTATCGGTGTCGGTGTTCGGTATCACCTCGATGTGACCCGACACATCACCGTGTGTGACGGCGACGCGGATAGTAGGGGAAGGGGTAGCCCTGGGGCGTGTGGTCGATTCCACCCTCCTGATGTGACTCCGCTGCTGCTTGGGGCTGCGTGGGCCATCTGGAGGGGGCTGCGTGCGAACCACCCCGAGGGAAGTGCGCTGCTGTCCTCCTCGTCTCGGGCTTTTGGGCTTGGGTTGGCGGCAGCACTTGTCGTAGTGTCCATAGCGACTGCAGGCCTGACACTTGTGGCCTCGTGCAGGGCACCTGTCTGTGTTAGACCAGTGGCCCTTACGGTCACATCCACGACACAGTGCGTCGGCGGCCGGGCAAGTCTTGGGGCTGTGCTGCTTTCCACAGCTGCCACAGGAAGCACTAGGCAGAGGCGTGGAAGAACGTGTGGCAGCCTTCGCGTTGTTGGCCGCCTTCTTATCCTTCTTGTATTGTGAGATAGCTCTCACAGCAGGTGGGGCCCGTAAGGCAGAGGTGGCGGACTTGGTGGCCTCGTATGACCGACATTCAGTCACTACCACCTGGAGTGTGGAGGAAGCGTCCAGGGGGATGAGTCGCTGCATCAACTCTTCGTGCCTGACACCTGTCAAGATCCCGTGCTTGATCCAGGCTTCCTCACATTCCCGGCTGTGCGCCTTGCAGACGTCGATCTCCTCTGACAAACTCTTCAAACGTACAAAAAAGTCGTCAAAGGATTCGTTCTCCGCCTGCTTGCAGCTGGTGAAGGCATGGCGACGCAAAGCCTCGTTGTTCCGACCCTTAACATGCTCCTGTAAAAGGTCGAGCACATCCGTCACTGAAGAGGTAGAATCGGGAGGCACTTGCAACGTGTGCTCCAAAACTCTCTGGGTCTCCAGCGACAAACACATCCGCAGTTGGATGAGCTGTTTGTTTGGAGGCATGCTGTCAAGGTCCACCATCGTGGAGTAATCTGTCCAACGCCGCCTCCACTCACGAAAAAGCTGAAACGTGACGTCTGGTGAGAGGGCGGGTGGGGGTTGAACAGATGCCTTGGGAGCTGTTTGTTTGGAGGCAAGAGTACCTGGAGGACGCTGGTGTGGTGGAGGAGGGAGTGTACTGGCGCCTTGAAGCGCGCTACCTGCGAGTGAGGGAGGGTGGGTTAGCGCCAGGGTCGCCAATAGTGCCTCAAAACGCAACTTTTCCTCCTCTCTTCGTGTCTCCTCCCTCTGAAGTTCCATCTCTCTGCGTCTCTCGTCCCGGTCGTCCATCCACCTCAGAATTGTGGCAATGTCCGTCACTGGAAGTGGAGGATGAGAGTCTGCGCCCGGTGGAGGAGAAGGTGGTGGGGAGTCGTGTCTCCCATCTTGACGTTGTCCCTTCTTACCTCCCATCTTTGTGTGTGCGTGGACTGCCCTGTTTAATATATAAAGTGGCGCCTCATCAGCTCGAACCACATATATATGACATAAACAGCGCAGAAATCACGCATATGGTCCACTGTTCTGTCCGTGAGTGAGTGCGTGCGTGTGTGTGTGTGAGAGAGCGGAGCGTGGTCCGGCAAGACCGTCAGTGTCCCCCGGATGTCGCACGAGAAGGGTGTACGCCTGCGTGCTCCGTGGGTACCACAAAAAACAGGCCAATGCTCAACTCTCAGCTCTAGACACACACTAATACACTGACACTAACACTGCCACCGTCACTAAAACGCACTGTGACGGCCCAACACTGCACATCGCGGCGAAACACAGCGCAACACAACACAACACACTATGAGTCGACGCGTCACCGGCAGACGTAACTGTCTCGGCACCGTTCACACACTTTGTAAGTCCACAGATCCTAGACACTGCGCCATGAAAGTTACTAGTGTTCCCTGAAGAATGCAGTGATGTGTAGGGAAACACTGTGTAACACTGAGTCCGTTTATTATGGATGAGAGAAATACAAGTGGTGACTCGCGTGTGCCATGCACGGCTCACACAGTCAGACTAAGGCTGCCTTGCCATATGGCAGCCTCGGGGCAATGTTGCCACATAACGTGCAGTGTTGCCACGTGATGATATATATAAATGCTACTCGGCACAGTAGCTTATATACAGGGATGCTACTCGGCACAGTAGCTTATATACATAACCTACAACTAAGAACAATAATAATATAATAAGTACAATTAACAAGTTAATAGCTTGTGTGAAATGTAGGCGTGAACATATGCCTCACGCTATGCGAGTTCCCCTAGCGCTCAGGCACGTGGCACTGGGCATTCACATACAGTCAACAAAAGATGCACTGGGCCCACCCTGGGTCTCGTACTCTCAATTTTACCTGGCAATACTTGGTAAAGTAGAGCTGTATGTAAAGGTGATTGTGATTGGTGAATATATTTTCGGCTGTATCACTGTCAGGATAAATATTAAGCAAACCAAAGGTAACACTTTTATAATGATAAACCATTCATCATTATTTTAGAATTTAGATCATGAGAAGTTTCCAAATGACTGTATATTTGCTTAAATAATGAAGAAATTTTGATGTGAAAATCTTGTGGCAGCTGTGGTTGTAGTTGAGTTGCCAATTCATTAATATAACTTTCTTAGTTTAAGCAAATATACGAACATTTGGAAACTTCTCATGACCAAAAATAATAATGAACAGTTTATTATTATAAAAAATGCTACCTTTGGTTTGTTTAATATTTATCCTGACAGTGATACAGCCGAAAATAGATCCACCAATTACAATCAGTACCGGTCTTGCCTCGCAAGCGAGATGTCACGGGTTCGAATCCCGGGCCGGTGGAAAGTTTTTCGGACACACTTCCCAGCCTCCCTTGGTCCCTGTTCACCTAGCAGCAAAGTAGGTACCTGCTGTAAATCGAAAGTTGCGAATTCGTATTCAGGGAAAGTTGTTGGAGCTTCCAATAACTTGCTTAGACGTAAAACCATTGACTCTTCAGGCTTCTACACCCTTGATTCTTCAGACTTCTACACCCTTTACTCATGAGACATAAAGGCAAGCATGAACTTAGCATGCTACCCTGTTGGGCGCTGTAAACGCTTCTGCGCTTCACCTTCCACAAGGATGTAGGGGGGAGGAGGGGGGGTGCCCAATAAAAAAAAAATCACAATCACCATTACATACAGCCTTACTTTACCAAGTATTGCCAGGTAAAATTGCGAATTGATTTTTTTTTGCCGCTTGCAGAGGTTAGTTTATTGTGCATCCCATACTGTGAGCAGTAGCGCAAAAAGGATTACAGAGTATGGTTTACAAAGGGTCAGAATAATTAACCCCCGTGGTCAGGATATTATGGCACTAAATATTACACAGTATTTCAAATACATTATTTGTTTAGTTCTATACACAAAGGGTAACTTATTCACAATTGCGTGAGTACAGCAGAGTAAGGCAGTGTGTCTGGCCTCACACTTTGTTATTCACGTTTGCGTAAGAGGTATTCAAGCACTTTATGTATTTGGTTCTATGGATGGGAACTGATATATCTACTAAGTGCAAAAAAGTGGATACAATCTTAATATGTCGGCTATATTGCCATTAGAGATGAAGTGTTGTGCCATTTCACACACAGTGTGCTTGGACTTGTCCCTAAAAGTTTCGATCTTCACACAGTCGAGGACGTAGTGTTCAAGTATGTGGCCATATGTCTGGCCACACACTTTACATTTAGTTTTGTTTACATCTGCTTGAGGAACATACTGCCAGAGGTACTTATATCCTAATCTCAGTCTAGCGGTTACAACATCTTGTAATCTAGTGATCTTGTTACCTGCTCCATATGCATGTTTCATTTGATACATCTCACCATGGTAAACTGTGGATCGACTAGTGCCTGTTTGTACTTGTCTACTTGCATTAAATTCATCATTAAGTTCCTTCCTAATTACAGTTTTAAGGGTTCTTTTTGACAGACCCAGATTGTATTCAACAGTGTCTTTGTTAGACGCTTGTTTGGCGAGGGCATCAACTCTGTCGTGTTCTTTGAGGCCTATGTGAGAGGGGATCCACACCAGTTTATTTTTGACACTCGGTCAACAAGGTACGCATATTTGTGTCTGGCTTCAGAGACAAGCGCGTGACAACTTGAGTTGAGGGTGTCAAGGGCATATAGTGAGGATAGAGAGTCAGTGATGCTGAGACTGTCAGTGACAGTGGTTTCAATGAATTTGATAGCTGTGAGTATGGCAACTAATTAAGTTTGTCGAGTGGATGCCCAGTTGCTAATTCTAACTCCTTTCTCAATTGTATTACCATTAGGTTGAGTCACAACGATAACACTTCCAGCCCTCCCACAGGCGGTGTTAAGAGATCCATCAGTGTAGATGGTCTGTGTGATATTATCATCAGTCTGTATGGTGTGTATGTGTTCAAGAGCTCTCACTTTGGCAGTGTGTTGGAGATAAATATTTTGTATAATTATTCTTTTTCGGGTGGTCTAGTTCAAACATCTTCATATGTGTAGCTGTAGTTTGGATCCATTTAGACTCACCGGTCCCATGGATCATGCATTCTAGCAATTTTATGGAAACAATGTAATCAGGATCACCATGCAGAAGCCTCAGGGCTATCACGAGGTTGACTTCAATTATTCTATCTTTGACACTGGGTATACCTAGTTCTTTCCTCATATTAAATACTTTAGTGCTCATGGGACATTCTAGGATAATTCTGAGTGCGTTATTTTTCATTTTTTCGAGCTTGTCAATGTCTTTCCCGTCACGATGGAACAGGGATGGTGCGTGGTAATCTAGGTACATTGTTTTAACAATTCTAATATTAGCATCATAATGTGGGCTGTACCCCGATACACTTCTAAGAGGTTTCATTCTGTCAGTACATTGGTGGGTTAGTTGTTGTATGGCAGGTAAGGTACAAGGGACGGAGACACCAAGAAATTTAAAGGAAGAGACATACGCCCGTATTATTAGACAACATCTTCCCTTGAAAAGGGTCGTCGTGTTTCAACCCGAGTTTTAAACTAAATGAGTCCTGAGAGACACCGCAGTACTGTACTTAACGGGGTGGTGTGGCGGTAAGATTAACTAATTCCAATATTATAAATTAATTTTATTGGAATTAGTTAATTTTACCGCCACACCACCCCGTTAAGTACAGTACTGCGGTGTCCCTCAGGACTCATTTAGTTTAAAACTCGGGTTGAAACACGACGACCCTCTTCAAGGGAAGATGTTGTTTAATAATACGGGCCTTAGTCAATAGTGTTGTTACCTGTCTTTAACTTGGCGGGGACCCGTTTTCGGTTGCCAGCTTGTTTGTTGAGCACCTTAGTTTTCTCAGTGGAGATAATAAGACTGAGGAACTCAGACGCTGCATGTACTGTACATGGTTCAAGGTGGTTTCCATTTCACGATAAGTTTTAGTATGTATAAGAATATCATCAGCATAGCTGATTGTGATATTGCTGGGGTTATCTGGTAATAAATTTAATAATGACTTCATAAGAACATTGAACAAAGTAGGGCTAAGTACTCCGTCTTGAGGGTTACCAAGTTGCATATCTTTAACTTCACTCTTGTAACCCTGAAACAATTCAGCAGCCCTTCTGTTGGTTAAGTAACCACTTATCCAGTGTAACAGCCTACCTCCTATATCCATTTTGGCTAGTTCGTACAATATCAGTTGCCTATTGACAATATCAAATGCAGCTTTTAGGTCAAGAAATGTGGTGTATCTGTGCCTTTCATTACCTTGCAGAGTTAGGAATGTGGTGATGCAACTATGTACACCTTTACCCTGGGTGAAGCCATTTATGTTAGGAGACATGTGTTCTCTGATTCTATATAAGAGTCTGGCAGCAGGTTAGTGAAGAGGGACGAAAAGCATCAGGCTGTCCTGGTTTCGGTATTGGTACAACAATAATGTTGGTCCATGATGTTGGTCCATGACTCATATTGTACAATGCCAATAATGGATTGCCCGGCACACGCCTTAGTAGTCTAACGATGTTGTAGGTGACTCCGTCCTCTCCAGTGGCAGTAGACTTACCTCTGGCGAGGGTGGCGTCAAGCTCCCACTCAGCATATGGAACATAACACTCATCGTGCTGTTTGCCCACCATAAAGTTATTAAGATTACTTATCTCTACAGACTTCGCATCAAGGAGTCCTCGAGTCCTAGTTGGTAACATGTCATCATGTCATAGTTAGCGACATGACTCAGCCGACTTTGTTATTAGCTCATTCGACTTTTGCAGCTGGTTTGGATGGGAGACGTGTTTACTGTTTTTACTTCAGATTGTGTTTATATCTTTTCAGGCTTTGTTGAGGGATGTGTGTTGGTTCAGGCTGTTGACATATGCCTCCCATGCATTTTGTCTGAGTTCGTTTACACGTTCCCTGGCTGCAGCAAGGGAAGCTTGGTACAATTGTAACATTTGAGGTGTTCTAATTTGCTTGAAACCCTAACCCACCCTCCTGACTCTAGCCCTGAGTTTTTTTTCAGTTTGGGGTCATCATAGCACTGATGTTGCTTGCTCCCATGATGGTGACCACGTTTTTTCCTTTTTTTTGGTGGAGGCATTGTTGGTGAACTATGGAAACTTTGGTAGATGTCAGGCTTGCAGTCCGTATACCAGTCATGGATGAAGTCGATGAACTGGCTTTCATGTTCTTGCTTGACTGTGAGTCTAAGTTTGTTGAGTTTACCGCCAGTGGGGGTGTCATTGGCTACATGTATACCAGCTTGGATTGGGCTGTGGTCAGACATTAGATCAGTGACAACATCAGAGCTATGAGTTGTGTATGATAGATTAAAACCAATAAACTTGTCTAGAGCCCTGCCATAGATGTGTGTTGGTTCATTATTACCTATAATTTGAGCATCTTTATATGGGCTGAGAAGTGAGATAAGTCTCCAACCATTGGTGTTAGTGGTGGGGTCACCTAATTTCTTGTGTCCAGTATTCAGGTCACCTATCAGGACAGTGGGCTCAGTGTGTAAAAAGTCTGAGAGATCTGTGTATTGAAACTGATCTGAAGGAGCATAGGCGTTTAGCACGTTGAGTGTGGAGTTGCCCAGTTGGATAGTTATCCCATGGTACTGAAAGTTGGTAGTCTTTTTGGATACAAGAGGTACATGCGGTAGTGACTTCTTAACATACATCAAACATGTGTGAGTAGAACTTGGATCATAATACACATAATTGGGCAGACTGGGTGGGGGCTTACCATTAGGTGCGAGACACTCCCGCAGACACACAATTTCGATATCCTCAGTCACAACTTTGTAGTGTAGGTCAGGGTATCGTTTTCTGAGGGACGAGATGTTCCAACTCATCACCTTCACCGCTCTGTATCTTTGTCAGGTATTGACACTGGGCATTATGTACTATATTTGGAAAGAAGAAAAAAGGCCCTGTATGATATAGTTTTTTTTTTCACGCTGCCTGTCCCTTCGGCAGGCAGTAGGCCTTTTAATCTTTTTGAGAAAAAAATTGAGCATGCACTGCTCAACAATTGTTGTATTTCAGTGGTAGACAAGAACACACTTTGGTTACACTCGACGTCACCACCATTTTCTGTTTGTATTTGTTCATCTTCACTGACCATGTCCACAGAGGCATCAGTAGAACTGTTACCAGTATCACCGTTTTCCTCTGCGTGGACACTAGTTCCTAATGGATCTCGAGTTTCCACATCTGGTACTGACATTTGAATGTCTTCAGTTTGATTTTATTCTTTCCATAGCTGCTGCACTGTGTTGGTGGTGTTCTTTTTCTGTAGTGCATCACAGAGGCTCTTTAACATATCACTTCGAGCTGCAAATTGAGCTTTGAGTGCTTCAATTAAATTTTACAAATCATTGATCTCTTCGCTTTGTGTATGTTCACTGGGTGTGTTGGCAACTACCTAAGAACATAAGAATGGAGGAAACTGCAGCGGGCCTATTGGCTCATACTGGGCAGTCCCGTTTACACCCAACCCCTATTGCTCATATGAGCATCCAACCTATGTTTGAAGCAATTCAGCGTATTCGAGTTAATGATGATATTTGGTAACTTGTTCCATTCATCCACTACTCTGTTTCCAAACCAGTGTTTACCTATTTCACGCCTAAATCTAAATTTGTCTAATTTAAAACCATTGTTACGAGTTCGCTCCTGGATGGATAATTTGAGTACCTTTGTAATGTCCCCTTTGTTTAGCCCTGCCTTCCACTTATACACCTCTATCAGGTCGCCCCTCGCTCTACGTCTCTCAAGGAGTGCAAATTAAGATGCTTTAACCTGTCTCTATACTCAAGGTTCCTAATGCCCGGGATTAGTCTTGTCATTCTCCTCTGAATTCTTTCCAAGGATTCTATATCCATTCTGTAATACGGTGACCAGAACTGAACTGCGTAATCCAGGTGTGGTCTCACAAGAGCAAGATACAGTTTTAGGATGACCTCGCTAGTCTTGTAACTAACACTCCTTTGTATGAACCCAAGTACTTTATTAGCATTGTTACGAGCAAAAACACATTGTTTACTTGGCTAAAGGTTCCTACTTATCATTACTCCTAAATCTCTCTCGCAGTCGGATTTCTCTATGGCATCGTTGTTCATCTGGTATCTGGTTTCCCTGTTTACATCTCCTATACTGAGTACTTTACATTTGTCGACGTTGAATTTCATCTGCCATTTTTCAGACCATTCGAAATTTTTTTTTAGATCTTCCTGTAGTTTTGCCGAGTCCTCGTCAGATTTGATAACACGTCCTATTTTAGTGTCATCAGCAAATTTACTTATGTTGCTGTCTATGACGATATCTATGTCGTTTATGTATATAATAAACAATAATGGTCCAAGTACTGAGCCTTGGGGAACTCCACTTGTGACGTTGCTCCAATGGGACTTAGTGCCGTTAATGCTCACTCGCTGTTTCCTGTCCTGTAACCACGCCCTAATCCATTTAAGGATGTCACCTTTGATGCCATGAGCTTCTACCTTTCTAATTATTCTTTCGTGGGGGACTCTGTCGAAGGCTTTGCTAAAGTCGAGATATACCACATCATAATTGTGCCCCTCGTCCACTGATTCGAAAACTGATGAAAAGAATGTTAATAGATTAGTTAGGCAAGAACGTCCGCTTGTGAAGCCATGCTGGGAATCATTGATCAATCTGTGCTTCTCCAGGTGATTTCGAATAGAGTTTGAAATAATTGCTTCCAGTAATTTGCCTACTATTGATGTTAGACTGATTGGGCGGTAGTTAGAGGATAGTGATCTATCCCCCTTCTTGAAAATCGGTATTACATTCGCTATCCTCCAGGATTCTGGTACTACACCTGTTTTTAAGGACATGTTAAACAACTTTGCTAAGGGCATACTAAGCTCTTCCTTACATTCCTTTAATACTCTGGCAAATATCTCATCGGGACCAGGTGACTTATTAGGCTTTAGTTTGTCTATTTGCTTACTAACATCGTTACTAGTCACTACTATCTCACTTAATTTGTTTTCTTCACTATCTCTGAATAGAGTCTGTGCCTCGGGTGGGTGGTTGTCAAATTATTGCTCCGTCGTTATCAGTGAGCTCGCTTGCTATCCTTACCTTTGGGGTTTGTCATTATTCCTCTTTGCTTTCCTTATCTCGGTTTTAACCCTACTTGCCAATACCCTATAATAGTCCCGGAGGTTAATTTCGCCACGATTTATCCTTCTACCTTTCGCCTTCCTTTGGCCAATGATGTTCTTTAAATAATTATTTATCCATTTAGGGTCATTGTTGTCTGATCTGAGTTTTTTGTATGGTATGTTCTGCCTTTGTGCATTAAGTAACTCACTATTTAAATTGTCGTGGAACTTGGCAATCTCAGATCTCGTTATCAGGTCAGTGTCATCTGTCAGGTTCACGGCCAAGCGCGACACCCCCTCTCTCAGCTGCCTCTTTAAACTGTCAAAGTTTGCCCTTCTGAAATCTGGTACTTTAGTGGAATTTTCCTTACGTCTGCCCTGAAAATCTAACTGGAATCGAATTTCTTTGTGATCTCTGTTTGCAAGTTCGTTCCCTACCTCGACATTGCTAATGAGGCCTGTTGTGTCAGTACGTCTGTGTTGCTCCATGCTGATCTTTCGTTGACTGCTGGTAATGAGCCTGGAGCTTTGGTGGAGAGGGTGGGCCAGGGTTTGGCCGTAGAAGCAGTAGTGTTTCTTGAGACCTGCCTGTGTGGTAGGTCTGGGCACTGAGGGGGTGTAGGAGCTCTAGGGCAGTCAGGGTGCCATACAGGAACTCCAACTGTTTTGCAGTTAATACACCTCTGTAGAATGACACCCCCTTGAGCAACTGTATCTCTGCAAGTCTGTGTTGCATGTTGTCTTGAGCAGAGACCACACCACGGCTTAGTAGAGTAGCATATTCGGGCCACATGGCCCCCAGTGTTGACACTTTTAACACCTCCGGGTAGAGGGTTGATAGAGAGTTATCTTCAGAGTCCGATAGATTGCGAGTACGAGACCCTGGGTGGGGTCAGTGCATCTTTGGATCACTGTACATCAACTGAGTACAAATTTCACTATGCTTGAATATAGTTCAAGCATTCAAAATATACATACTGAATCTTGAATGCTTCAGCTATTTGTAGGTATACATCACTTACTGCTACTCATACATGTTACATCATTATTTTAAATTTACGATACAGGGAAAGATTATAGGAATATATAGAAAATGAGCGGTATCTTTCACTATAGAAAACAAATCTTTCTCTAGGGGTAACTAGCTCGTTTCACACATGAATTATAGACGAAGGAGCTTAATTTGATAGGTGTGCAAATATTGCCAGTGCAACTGTGCCCATGACATGATGAGCGAGAAAGTTAAGAGTGGAGGATGTAATTGAAAAAGAAGAAAGGGAGAGTGTGTATGGGTGCGTGGCAGAGTGGTGGTGGTTTCAGATGACTGGGCGACACAACAAGGACCTGGGGCTATTCTGCCGCAGAAGCTAATCCATCAACCAGGAGGTTTCCAGCATCCAGGTCGTGTAAATGCAGGTAAACTTACTGCAAGAACTCAAATTTTGGTAGTAAAACATCAGGTTCTTAGGCTAGGAGTCGCTTAGGCTAGGTTAGGTCAGGAATAGGTTAGCTTAATAAGTTGTTGGCTCCGGCTCCGGATTCTAGTGAGTTGCCAGTTGGTGTTCACCCATGAGTGATATTTAGGCAACCTGTAAAGAGAGTGAGAATTATGCATGGTAGTATGGCAAAAGAGTCTCACATTATATAATTGTCAGTCTTCAGTCATATTGCTTACTCATTAGAACATGAATAAACATGAATACAGAATTAATTTTTTAGTTAATATATTTATTAATTAATTAATTTTTGAGGGGGATTGGGGAATAGTTCAAGAATTTGGAGTTCCGTTGTTCGATGTTTTGTAATGGCAGTAGATGGAGCTTCCTCACTACTGTACACTGGTATATGCTGTCCAGTTACTTTGTCTTTTAATGCATTTAGAAGAGTCATTCCCATTGCTCGTTTCACCTGAAAACTAACTATCCACGACCAAAACTCTAACTCCCTAAGAAAATTAAATCTAAGAAAATTTGTCTACGAGGAACGGTGAAAAAAATTTTTCACAGTGTATTATAAAAAGGCAGAACTAGAAATCATATTTTAGTGTGTATCTTCCCTGACTTAACTATCCATAGCCCACTTGTCCTTCACACTCATTCTACCAGTCCTATAGAAGTCTTCTTACTGTTCCTTTCACTATGTCTCAGTAGCCTCCTTCTGGCACATATCATCCTGAGGGTGGCTGTAGTGAGGGTGTATAAGGTGCTTGAAACCACAGTCATGAATAACCACATTCCCTGTTGTTTCCCCTTTGATGACGTCAAGTAGTTTTTGTATTTGGTTTATATAATAGCCACAATCTGGCGGCCAAAGAACTCGAGTGCTGCCATTCTATTTAATAAATCATAACTCGGGGTCTCAATGATAAATCTACTGTAGTTCTTATTACCAAACAGGATTGAAATTGGTTTGAACGGTTTCGTACAGTTCAGTGAGTTCGCGGCTTAGGACCATCCTCTGGTGTTGATCCTGAGAGATGAGTCTTAGGTGTATCCACCTTGCCTCAGCTTTAAGCAATTGGCTTTGATAAATCTGTCCACCAGATAGTTGTCCTATCAGTGGCATCTGAAGGCTGTCTTGATCAGAATTCATCCTTAAGACTTGTCTCGATGGCATAAAGAGGAAATATTTGTTCGCTACGTTCCCATCAGTAGATAAATTTCCTTTGCGAGGGAATTTAATTTTTTTGGAATTTCTTGACCCTTCTTAGACGTCACACTTTAAGTTCTCATTCTGAAATGGTAAAGTGTATTATATCAATCAAATTTGCTGAAACATTTAGCAAACCATTAATTTCATGTGCCAAATAATTAGAAGCCTCCCGTATTACTTTACCCTAAATTTCAAAAGATCATCTCTGCCCCTCGTATGTTTACTAAGTTATTCTAACTGCCACTATTGAGAGATATATTAAAGGACAGACTTGGGAAACCTCTTCACCAAAGCCCTCTGTAGTGTTCTGGAGATTACAATTTTACAAAGAGTAAGCGTTTAGATTGGTCTTAAAAAAAATCAGAGCTACATAATCCGGTCATGGAAACAAGCTGAGCCGTTGTTGACAGCACAAGAATGAGTAGATGTTGAGTGTTTCACCTCACTGACTTGTGGTAAGTGTAGCGCTACAGTTTTATTAATAATGATTTGTGAACTTTGATGATGAAAACCTAGATATCTGTTCTAGCATACTGGTCGTTCTTCAGACAAAGACTGAAATATAATGATCGGCACAACTTATCTATCGCTAGTATCAGTAACCTACCCCATATCTTTGGAAGAGTGTACACAACTATCTCATACAGTGATATTATTAGTAAGTAAAATAGACTGGGAAGTGTGTGAGAAAAACAGATAACAGTAGAACAACTAGTCTATAACAAGGATATCTACTCAAGAACACTGCTAGCAGTCTACTGTAGGCAGAGCGGAGATGATGACTCACCACGCACCAGATGACACAAAAAATTCTCAAATAAAGGATATTTTCTCTACTCCTACTCTTAACTCACTTCTTACACGTCTAGCTATCGTCACTCTGTCTTAAATGAATGTGTTTCAATCGGATATTTAGTATCTTGTGTGTCGCCTAGGTATACAGTATACAGTAATATGTGGTAACTGGTCGAGTACACAGAAAAGGCTTTCTCACATCATCACATTATTTCAGGCGTTAACAGAGTGTGTCTTAAAATCAACCTTCAGTTTCAAGGATTCTTGCAAAAACAAAACAAAACTGATATGGAGTTTAATTCGCCGTGAGATCTAACCTTTGTGAAGGTGTAGTTTTCCCTGTGACCCAGCCCATTGTCCTCCCCTTGTGACCCAGGCCCATTGTCCTCACTTCCCCTGTGACCAGCCCCTATTGTCCTCACTTCCCCTGTGACCCAGCCCCAGTGTTCTCCCCTATGACCCAGTGCTATTGTCCTCCCTCACACTGTGACCCAGCCTCATGTTCTCCCTCCAACTGTGATCCAGCCCCATTGTCCGCCCCCTGTGACCCAAACCCATTGTCCTCACCCCCCCCTGTGGTTCAGTGCCAGTGTCCTCCCTCGCCCTGTGACCCAGCCCATTGTCCTCCCTCCACCTGTGACCCAGCCCGTCACCATCTGTGCCTTCACCCTCTACGTAATACAACTCGCACAAGGCCAAGCACACCCACATATCCTGCCTGATAATTCCCTGATGAACAAAGTTCCTCTTCCCACACATCTAACAACTTCAAATTTACTTCTATACCCGACAGTAGCTTTAGTGTCTCATCATCTGTATGTACTTTTTTGTTTATATAATAATAATAATAATAATAATAATAATAATAATAATAATAATAATAATAATAATAATAATAATAATAATAATAATAATAATAATAATAATAATAATAATAATAATAATAATAATAATAATAATAATAATAATAATAATAATAATATTAATAATAATAATTGTAATAATAATAATTGTATTCAATAAAATCTCATAGTTTTATAATTGGGTATGCATATTTGTAAACTATGCAGCTATGCAGTGCAGCATGAATACTGTATAGACAATGTAGGTATATGGTGCACGAAGGCCATGAAGTATTATACAATTTTCTGTGTGCTGAAACCGTGCAGGTAAACAACAAAGGTAAACTGTAAGGCAACTTAACGAAGAATAGCCAACAAAGTTGTCAGGTTCTATCTCACCTGCATAACATTCCCGAACGTTCTCACTTTATTATTCAGTTTTTCGTCCAAAGTTTCGACTAATGTTTGCATTTCATTTTCCAGCTCCATAACATAAACAACACATCCATACCTATCATAATTCCCCCCCCCCCTTCCTGTGACTCAGCCCCATGTCCCCCCCCCTCCACCCCCTGTGACCGAGTGTCATTGCCCTCCCTTTCTCGTGACCCAGCCCCATTGTCGTCCTTCCCACTGTGACTCAGCCCCACAGGGGAGGAGATCTAACACCACACAGCGGGAGGATGTCTAACACCACACAGCGGGAGGATGTCTAACACCACACAGAGGAAGGAGGTCTAACACCACACATCGGGAGAGGGTCTAACACCACACAGCGGGAGGATGTCTAACACCACACAGAGGAAGGAGGTCTAACACCACACATCGGGAGAGGGTCTAACACCACACAGCGGGAGGATGTCTAACACCACACAGAGGAAGGAGGTCTAACACCACACAGCGCGGGAGGATGTCTAACACCACACAGAGGAAGGAGGTCTAACACCACACATCGGGAGAGGGTCTAACACCACACAGGGAGGATGTAACACCACACAGAGGAGGTCTAACACCACACATCGGGAGAGGGTCTAACACCATACAGGGGGTGGTCCACCACACAGTGGGAGGAGTCTAACACCACACAGCGGGAGGATGTCTAACACCACACAGAGGAAGGAGGTCTAACACCACACAACGGGAGAGGGTCTAACACCACACAGCGGGAGGATGTCTAACACCACACAGAGGAAGGAGGTCTAACACCACACATCGGGAGAGGGTCTAACACCACACATCGAGGAGAGTCTAACACCACACAGAGGAAGGAGGTCTAACACCACATATCGGGAGAGGGAACACCATACAGGGATGGAGGTATATCACCACACAGTGGGAGGAGGTCTAACACCACACAGCGGGAGGAGGTCTAACACCACACAGAGGAAGGAGGTCTCCACCACACAGAGTAAGAAGGTCTAACACCACACAGAGGAAGGAGGTCTAACACCACACACGGGAGAGGGTCTAACACCATACAGGGGATGGAGGTATATCACCACACAGCGGGAGGAGGTCTAACACCAAATATCGGGAGGAGGTCTAATACCACACAGAGTAAGAAGGTCTAACACCACACAGAGGAAGGAGGTCTAACACCACATATCGGGAGGGTCTAACACCATACAGGGGATGGAGTATATCACCACACAGTGGGAGGAGGTCTAACACCACACAGCGGAGGAGGTCTAACACCACATATCGGGAGGAGGTCCTAATACCACACAGAGTAAGAAGGTCTAACACCACACAGAGGAAGGAGGTCTAACACCACATCGGGAGAGGGTCTAACACCATACAGGGGATGGAGGTATATCACCACACAGTGGGAGGAGGTCTAACACCACACGGGAGGAGGTCTAACACCACATATCGGGAGGAGGTCTAATACCACACAGAGTAAGAAGGTCTAACACCACACAGAGGAAGGAGGTCTAACACCACATATCGGGAGAGGGTCTAACACCATACAGGGGATGGAGGTATATCACCACACAGTGGGAGGAGGTCTAACACCACACAGCGGGAGGAGGTCTAACACCACATATCGGGAGGAGGTCTAATACCACACAGAGTAAGAAGGTCTAACACCACACAGAGGAAGGAGGTCTAACACCTCACAGAGTAAGAAGGTCTAACACCACACAGAGGAAGGAGGTCTAACACCACACATCGGGAGAGGGTCTAACACCACACTGGGGGTGGAGGTATATCACCACACAGTGGGAGGAGGTCTAACACCACACAGCGGGAGGAGGTCTAATACCACATAGCGGGAGGAGGTTTAACACCACACAGGGGAAGGAGCTCTAACACCACACAGGGGGAGGAGGCCTAACACCACACAGGGGGAGGAGGTCTAACACCACAGGAAGTGTGCCTGGCAACACGTTTTAGCACCACCTAAACTGTGTTAATCGGTCCAGTAAATAGTGTAAAGTGACAGCTATGGGTTCGACTCTCGGTTGGGCGGACAATGCGTGGTGCTATTACCCTTCCTGTCTCCGGCACCAACGTGCAATCATGGCTGTTAATTAATAAATATAGTGTGTCGTGTGTGGCCGTGTTTCGTTAGTGAAATTGACAAACCGGTCGATTTTGTTTTTCTTTTTCCCTTGTCATTGCATATCACAACTCGCCAGTCTTGGAATGATTGATGTACTGGCGAGCACTTTCTACATATCAAAAAAGGAAATCTTGCCCACATATTATTAAGGATGAATCCTAGTATGTAAGAGACAAGCCTTTCAAGGGCAAGGAAACAAAGGAGGTCAGGCGCCGCCCGAAGAATTGGCTCAGCACTCCACTGAGACGACACATTCTTCTCACACTTTCAACAAGGTATTTATTAGTTTTCTTATGGAGTTTTCCCGGTGTGAAGTTTTGGACGGGCGAGGCTGCGCTGTCGCTAATTAAGTCTTAACGTCTTTGAATTTTACATATATATAGAAATATAACGAAAAATCTAAAACGAAAAGGTTACTATAACCAACTTGACAGTTGCATAGAAAATGGCATAGATCTTTTCCTTGTTTTTTAGTTCATCCTTACGAGAAGCTTGCGAACACGCTCCAACACTCCTGCTAAGTGTGACGCTGATTGTGTTACTATCACTGTAAGCATTAACGCTAGAGTTTGTGCCGAGGAAGGTGGCAGCGGATTGTTAACGTCGCCACCACAAACCAATTTAACTGGGTGAAATTCCCATTACCTATTAATTTACGAGTCATTGGTTGTAATTAGCGACGTGGCGCGAGTTGGCGAACAGTGTGGGTGTGCGCCCAGCGTGTGATGGCGGGTTCTAGTGTGCTGATAACCATACCACCCCTCACTCACGCTGACATGTAATTACGGTGGCGGGAGGCATCTACCCTCACCAATGATAATATTATTGATGATGGACGTTCTCATACACTTGATACTCCTATTCGTAAGCCGCTCCTCCTCCTCCTCCCCTCCCTTCAGCACTACCACAGTAACCCTCGCCTTGTGCTTCCAATCATGATATTTGACTCCCAATCATGATCTTGAACTCCCAATCATGATTCTGGACTCCCAATCATGATTCTGGACTCCCAATCATGATCGTGGACTCCCAATCATGATCCTGGGCTTCCAATCATAATCCTGGGCTTCCAATCATAATCCTGGGCTTGCAATCATGATCGTGGACTCCCAATCATGATCGTGGACTCACAATCATGATCCAGTGTGTCCAATCATGATCATGGGTTTCTAATCATATTCGTGGACTCCCAATTATGATTCTGGGCTTCTAATCATTATCCTGAGCTTCCAATCATGATCCTGAACTCCCAATCATGATCCTGGGCTTCCAAGCATGATCCCGGGCTTCCAATCATGACCCTGGGCTCCCAATCATGACTCTGGGCTCCCAATCATGATCCTGGGCTTCCAATTATGATCCTGAGCTCGCAATCAGGATCCTGGGCTCCCAATCATGATCATTGGCTCCCAATCATGATCCTTGGCTCCCAATCATGATCCTGGATTCCCAATCATGATATTGGACTCCCAAAAGGGATCCTGGGCTTCCAATCATAATCCTAGACTTCGAATCATGATCCTGGACTCTGAATCATGATTTTGGACTCCCAATCCTGATCGTGGGCTCCCAATCATAATCCTGGGCTTCCAATCATGATCCTAGATACCGAATCATGATCCTGGGCTCCCATTCATGATCCTGGGCTCCCAATCATGATCCAGGACTCCCAATCATGATATTGGACTCCCAAAAGTGATCCTGGGCTTCCAATCATAATCCTAGACTTCGAATCATGATCCTGGACTCTGAATCATGATTTTGGACTCCCAATCATGATATTGGACTCCCAAAAATGATCCTGGGCTTCCAATCATGATCCTAGACTCCGAATCATGATCCTGGACTCCGAATCATGAATTTTGGACTCCCAATCATGATCGTGGGCTCGCAATCATGATATTGAACTCCCAAGCATGATCCTGGACTCCGAATCATGATCCTGGATTCCCAATCATGATCCTGGGCTTCCAATCATGATCCTGGGCTTCCAATCACGATCCTGGGCTCTCAATCATGATCCTGGGTTTCCAATCATGATCCGATGTGTGCGTGTGTGTGTGTGTGTGTGTGTGTGTGTGTGTGTGTGTGTGTGTGTGTATGTGTGTGTGTGTGTGTGTGTGTGTGTGTGTGCCTTCTTCTGGAAGGGTAAGTCTGCTGAGGAGAGAAACCGTATTAATGGAGTTGGCTTTGCCATTCGCCAATCCATCCTTCATAGGCTAACTGAAATGCCTGTTGGGATAAACGAACGCCTCATGATGCTCCGAGTCCCACTGAATCACTCACGCCATGCTTTCTTCATCAGAAATATACGTCCCAACACTGGATGCAGAGAATGACATCAAGGAGGGCTTTTATGCAGACCTTGACAGAGTGCTAGCTTCTATCCCAAGAGAAGATAAGGCTACTTCATTGCCAGAGTTGGTAGAGATGCTGACATATGGCAGGGAACCATAGCAAGAAACGGAGTACTGTAGGCAAGTGTAATCCCAACGATCAACTTCTCATGAGAAAGTGCCCTGAACACAACCTCGCTATCACCAACACCTTGTTTAAGCAGGCTGACAAGTTCAAGGGTTCGTGGAAACCACCTGAGCCATTACATGGTTCAGACCACTGTGACACATATCATCTGCTCTTCAGAGCCAAACTCTCCCTTAATGTCGCCCCAAAACGCTGAAGGCAACAAGCCTCCAGGAGGGGTTCTAACACCAAGCGACTGAAGGATCAAGCGATAGCATATGCTTTCATAGAGCAGCTCGACCATGGACTGATAAACAACCCAACAGCAAACAACCCAAATCCCAGTGCCGAATGGTGTATTCTCGGCATTGTCATGACAAAAACCTGCAAAGAGACCCTCGGCCAGATCGAAAGAATACACCAAGACTGGTTTGACAAAAATGACCCGGAATTCAACGTACTCGTCGATGGCAAACTTGCTGCTTTAACTGACTAACAGAACAACCCTAATTCTTGGACCAAAGCTGTTACCTTCCACGAGAAGAAAACGGCGGCCCAGTGCAAACTTCGCAATCTAAAGAACAAATGGTGGAAAAATAAAGCGTGTGAAGTGCAAAAATATGCAGATCAACATAAGATGCACAAATTATTAAATTCCACTATGGTCCTCTCCACTCATCCGACGGTAACTACTTAATTAAAGACGGAAAAGGCATCCGTCAGCACTGCTCAACCGAAACACCGATGTAGATGTGTTGACTACCCAGCAGGTCCCTCAGCACCCAGAGCTGACCCACCTCAGCTGTCGTCCATCTCAAGAAGATGAAAAATAACAAAGTCACAGGGCCTGATGGAATCCCAGCCGAGGTGTATAAAGCAGGAGGAGGACCTCTGCTTACTAGCCGTCTCCACTCTCTCCTGGAAAATATATGAGAAAAGGAGGAAAATTCCTTAGCCTTTAACGACTCTTCCGGCGTCAACATTTATTAGAAGAAGGGAGACCAGTCAGACTGTGTCAACTACCATGGGATCTCGCTACTGTCCATAGCCAGCAAGAGTGTCGCTGGAGTCCACCTAAACAGACTTCTTCCTGAGACAGTAAACATTCTCCCAGAATCTCAATGTGGCCTTAGGCCATCACGTGGCACCACTGACATGATATTTGCTGCCCGCCAGATACAGTAAAAGTGCAGAGAATAGCATCGTGACTTGTATATGACCTCCTTTGACCTTACTAAGGCCTTCGACTCAGACAACAGGGAAGCCCTCTAGCAGACTCTCAGTCGTTTTGGCTGCCCACCAAAAATCATCGCCATGATAGCATGAACGGCAGTGTCCTGCATAATGGCACCCAATCTAAGTTCTTCCCCATCCAAACGGGGTTAAAATAAAAATGTGTACTGGCACCAACTCTCTTTTCCACTTTTTTTGTTGCCTTCCTTACTCGTGCAAGTGCTAATTTAGCCGGTGGGGTGGACAACCAGTATCGGATGAAGGGATTTTTTAACATAAGACGACTCCAAGCAGAACCAAAAGTTTCGGCCGCTTCTAATACTGAACTTCAGTATGCAGTCGACCTCACCCTCGTCGCTCACACTAAATGAGACCTACAGGAGATTCTGAACACTTATGGAGATTTCGGCCTTGAGGTGAATGGGTGTAGGACTCAGATTCTCTTTCAGCCTGCCCCTTGTTCGACCACACTTCCACCATCCACCCAGGTTAACGGTACTACCCTTTCTAGTGTTACCAACTCTCAGTACCTTAGCTTCCACCTGTCCTCCACTGCGGACATCGATGAAGAGATTCAACATCAGATCAGATGTGCATCTCAAACGTTTGACAGACTCAGTACCCGTGTCTTCAGCTGAAAAGAGCTGAAATTATCTACAAAGTTTCACAAATATCGAGCGGTGGTTCACACCACCCTGCTGTATGGCAGTGAGACATAGATCACACTGCAATAGGCACCTCAAAGCACTTGAAAACTTTCACCAACATAGTCGACGTTCCATCCTCGGAGTTCGCTGGGAAAACTAGAGAATAAATGCCAGTTTTGTCGCTGACGCCAACTCAAGGAGCATCTAGGCTACCATTATCCATGAACAACTACGTAGGACTGGCCGTGTTGCCTGCATGGGCGACAGTAGACAGTCATTTAACGAATGATAAACGTAACGCTGGCGGGCAACGGAACAGGTATAAGGATAGTCTTAAGACAAACCTGAAAAAGTGCCAAATCGACCCCCCTCACCTGGGAAGCGATCTCTCCACACCGTAATGCTCGGAGGAGCACCGCACGAGGTATCAATAATATCAAATAAACCCGACTGCATATCCAAGCTTACAAGCGCCTGTCGTCGTCCCCCCCGCACTAGATATATCCCTCCACATGTGCAACATCTGTGGACAGCCCTGCCGGTCCCTTATCGGCATCTCGAGTCACCTCAGGGCTCACCAACAAAGGTGACATTCTTAATAACTCATATCATTATATCATAGCTGAATGATCGCCATACTCTATTCCAAGTGCCAGAAAAGTACTACTAGTAGTAGTAGTGTGTGTGTGTGTGTGTGACTCCTTTCTTCCTTGTGAATTTCATAAACAGTCTGTTAATATGTGTTTGTTTGTTTTTCAGGACAAGTTTAACGATTTTTATTATGATGAAACCTTAATTTACTTATTATTTATTTACATTCCCATCATATCAATGAAAACAAAAAGATCTGTTTTTTGTAGATAACTTTAAATAACAGTACAAAATGCGTTATTGTATTTACCAAGAAATGCAATTATAATTGCCTTCAAATGCGAATAAAGGATAGTTTTTCAAATTCATATTTTTTATTAATTTGTGATGTAGATTATGTGTGTGTTATCTTAGAGAATGGCGGAGGATGAGTTCAGAGACAAGACAAATGGACGCCTTTATTCATATCAAAGGCCTCCATTGCTCGCCTGGTAACAGATGCGTTACACTACTGCACATGAACACCAGCAGTCGGAGAGAGTTCTCACAAGGATGCACTATGTATATCTTGTGTGATGATTTTAATGAACACTGTAACAATAATAACTGCTTTTATTTACCTTTTATTATTTTCTTTATTTATGTCTTCTTCTTATCTTTTTTTGTCTTTACTTATTTCCTTACTCTCTCTATTTTATTTGTATTGTATACTTGTAAGATGATGGAGGTTAGGGGTAGGAGGTTATAGAATGTGAAGTGAGGGGAGGGTGTGGGTTTGTGGTTAGCCTATGGTAGGCACTCACACCTTATATGAGGGAAGAATGCGAGGAAGGCTGACAACTGGGGACTAGAAATAACATACAACAACTTAAACAGAGGGGAAATATGAAATATTTATATTTGTACTTAGGAATCACTGTATTACTGCATGCCACCAAGATACTTACAACACACCAACCTTTCTCAATAAGGGGAGGGATGAATTAGGACTCTTATTAACGGTTACTGTATTTATTGAATACTTTCTATTAGGGTCTGACAATTACACTTCAAAACAATAAACCTATCTCCCTAGCTAGTAAAACAAGGGCCACATGAATCACAATACATTTCGTGAAATGGATAAAACCAGATGGGTACTCACATATACTGTAATTATATGCCGCCCTGTGGGGAAATGACACCCACATGCCCACACTTCACACTCGCCAAAACAGGACTGTTTTTTTCAAACACAGGCGTCCATAAAAGGCGCCACCTCTCCATGACGTTATAACAGTATTATAAATAAATAAGGTTTTATTATTCCCTTTCCAGTCTTTTATTTCTATTTATTTTCTTTACTTTTATTTACCTATTATTCTCTTTTCTTTCTTTATGCCTTACTGTCTGTATTTTCTTTGTGAGACGGGAGACTGGATAGGTAGAGGAAGGCTGATAGCTGGGGAGGAGGACTATTATTTTTAATGGGCCACTGTATTACTGCATAATACCAAAGACATGCATGACAATGTTTTACTCAACACAAGGGAATTGAGAACTAATCATGTATTGAATCACAATACATTTCGTGAAATGGATAAAGCCTAAACGGTACTCACATTATACCCCCCATGTGAGGAGATGACACCCACACGCATCCAAACTTAACGCTCCCAATAACCAGACTGACTTTTTCAAACTGCGTCGCCCACAAGGGACGCCACCTCTTCATGACGTCACTTCTCACAGATTCTCTTATTTGTTCAGGCCTAAGGCATTCACCCTCACAGGTCATTGCGATTGATTCATGCTTGGCAGGAAACATTCAGGCGGGAAACACTCATGACATAGTTACAATGCACACAAACACACACACACACACACACACACACACACAATACATTTAAGATGTTGTATTAATGAGAGTGAATTTGAAGTGAAACCCCCGTAGGTTATTGTAATCAGTTATTCACAGATCACTACAGTGTGACCCCTCTTTGTTACAACCTAAAGGAAATGTTCAAAGCTGCCCCATTCTGCCTCAATGCAGGCCTGTACACGTCATACCATTGATTGTCTGAGGCATTCCAGAATGCTTGGACTATGCTTAATTTGCTCGCACCTGTCACGAACACGTGGGCATATTTAGAATCTGGCATTTTACCACAGAGACATTGTGGTTTAGAATTATCCAAGGATCTCATCCTCCAAATTTATGTACTATTTGCTGAATCATCCTGTGTATGACGTGTACAGGCCTGCATTGAGGCAGAATGGGGCAGCTTTGAACATTTCCTTTAGGTTGTAACAAAGAGGGGTCACACTGTAGTGATCTGTGAATAAATGACTTCAATAACCTACGGGGGTTTCACTTCAAATTCACTCTCATTAATACAACATCTTAAATGTATTGTAACATGGAAACTATGCAGAAGCTGACATTTTACCATTGAGGCATTGTGGTTTTAGAATTATCCAAGGACTTCATCCTCCAATTTTTTGTACTCTTTGCTGAATCACCCTGTGTGTATATATATATATATATATATATATATATATATATATATATATATATATATATATATATATATATATATATATATATATATATATATATATATATATATATATATATATATATATCGATAAAACCACACAAGGAAAGGGAAACAATGGAACACCTTAGCTTTCGTCTTTATTCAAGACATCTTCAGAGGCAACTGAATTTACAGGGACTGAGTGAGGCTTATATACAAAAGGTGACCTTAGAAAACATCATGTCAGGTCAATAACATAGGATCCACTAATCCACACACCAACTCCACCGCACACGTTTCCATTATGGATCTACGTCGCCGTGGTCCTCGTTGTCGTGGTCCTCGTCTTTCTCGTAAATGTGGGACGATGTAGGAGTATTATAAGTGCCGCTACACCATCAAACGTCTTGTGTTGTTATTTGTGTCTGGAACGAAGGACACCTTTATAGAGAAAACTGTTTTCTGTGAACCACTGGAGGTCAGGAGATCTCTCACAGACTACGACGATTCGGACGATTCGGACGGCACCATTCCAGACGCTGGTGGTCTTCATCAGTCCTTAGCGACCGCTGTAGTTGGTGGAGAGAACCCGCTGGACTACAGTTTTGAGGGGCTGAGGAAGTTGAATTATCAGTTGCAATTACAGGTGGCAGGACTTCACATAACAATTGACTTTGATTCCATCCATCAAATAATTTTCGGTACGATCTGCGGCCTTTTTAACGAGGCATAACTCTCCTCCATCCTCAAGAAGAAACCATCAGGGACTCTTTTAATTCAAGTCTACTTAAAAATCACTCCTTGCATTACCACCGAGACAGGAGGAACATCAGAACACCGTTGCAATAAACATAATTGCCAACTAGACATAATCCTGAAAGCTCTGTCCTCTTGTTCAACCTTATTACTGTACAACCCAGGTTGTACTGCTCCTCCATTATACTTATGTTTTTAAATTCCACTCTAATTTATATGTATATGTGTATGTATATGTACATAAGAACATGAGAACATAAGAATGGAGGAAACTGCAGCGGGCCTATTGACCCATACTGGGCAGTCCCGTTTACACCCAACCCCTATTGCTCATATGAGCATCCAACCTATGTTTGAAGCAATTCAGCGTATTCGAGTTAATGATGATATTTGGTAACTTGTTCCATTCATCCACTACTCTGTTTCCAAACCAGTGTTTACCTGTTTCACGTCTAAATCTAAATTTGTCTAATTTAAAACCATTGTTACGAGTTCGCTCCTGGTTGGATAATTTGAGTACCTTTGTAATGTCCCCTTTGTTTAGCCCTGCCTTCCACTTATACACCTCTATCAGGTCGCCACTCGCTCTACGTCTCTCAAGGGAGTGCAAATTAAGATGCTTTAACCTGTCTCTATACTCAAGGTTCCTAGTGCCCGGGATTAGTCTTGTCATTCTCCTCTGAATTCTTTCCAAGGATTCTATATCCATTCTGTATTACGGTGACCCAGAACTGAACTGCGTAATCAGGTGTGGTCTCCCCTGAAGCAAGATACAGTTTAGGATGACCTCACTTTAGTCTTGTAACTAACACTGCTGTATGAACCTGATGCTTTATTAGCCTTGTTACGAGCAAAACACATTGTTTACTTGGCTTAAGGTTCCTACTTATCATTACTCCTAAATCTCTCTCGCAGTCGGATTTCTCTATGGCATCGTTGTTCATCTGGTATCTGGTTTCCCTGTTTACATCTCCTATACTGAGTACTTTACATTTGTCGACGTTGAATTTTATCTGCCATTTTTCAGACCATTCGAAAAATTTGTTTAGATCTTCCTGTAGTTTTGCCGAGTCCTCGTCAGATTTGATAACACGTCTGTTACAGTGTCATCAACAGAATTTACTTATGTTGCTGTCTATGCCGATATCTATGTCGTTTATGTATATAATAAACAATAATGGTCAAATGCTGAGCCTTGGGAACTCACTTGTGACGTTGCTCAATAGGACTTAGTGCCGTTAATGCTCACCGCTGTTTTCCTGTCCTGTAACCCGCGCTTCATCCGTTTAAGGATGTCACAGCACGATGCCATGAGCTTCTACCTTTCTAATTAATAATAATAATAATAATAATAATTAACGGTTTATTGAAAGAGCTTGCCAGCAGAAGGCTGAAAATATACAGTTACATATTTGGGGAATGGGTTACAATTACAAATAATATAAAAGTAACATAAGTGACACAAATAAGACATATAATAACTAGATGGGGAAAAGCTCAAACTACAGTTCATTTCAACATAGTGACAGTGCAAGGAGTAGTGTTTACTGGGGTGAATACACTGATTTATTACAAGTTATTGATAATTTTTACAATGGTTGGGACTGGGCTGTTCTTATAGCGATCAGTTCGTGCACGTATGGGCTGGATGCGGTTGTGGTGTCGAACAGCAATTCTCGGACTAGGGATATCAGGTGGTAGTAGGAGCTGGTGTCGGGGATGGTGTGAAGCTTCTTACCAAATTTGCAGATGAGGTCGTGGTGATGGTCAGTGAGAGTCGAAAGGGTCAGTGTGTTGAGCTCTTGATATGTGGAGTAGGAAGAGAATAATCTTGCATGCCCTCTTTTGCTTTTCTAGGTGTTTACGTTGTGTGGCATTTAGGGAAGACCAGGTGGGGGAGGCATAGGTGAGCTTGGAAGTATGAATGTTGTGTACTGAGGAGCTCGTGGGGACTCTGTCGAAGGCTTTATAAAGTCGAGTATACCATCATAATTGTGCCCCTGCCCGATTCGAAAACTGATGAAAATGTTAATAGATTAGTTAGGCAAGAACGTCCGCTTGGAAGCCATGCTGGGAATCATTGATCAATCGGTGCTTCTCCAGGTGATTTCGAATAGAGTTTGAAATGATTGCTTATAATTTGCCTGCTATATATATATATATATATATATATATATATATATATATATATATATATATGTGTGTGTGTGTGTGTGTGTGTGTATATGTATGTGTATATGTATGTATAAATAAATAAATAAATAAAAAATAAATAAATAAAAAATAATAAATAATAATAAAATAAATAAATATTGAAGTGATAACCGTGGTAACATTATGAGATGTACTTATTACTACCATGCTATTGTACTATTCCAGATGATACTAAATGTTACATAATACTTCCTTGAGATAAATGTATAGTATATAATCAGGTGCCTCAAAGAGAGCTCAGGTTCTCAACTGGCTCAGCCATTTTAATATTGTTATTATTATCCACTCTGTATCTGTATTTTTCTGGCTAAATAAAATGTTTCAATCAATCAAACTGTAAAGCTTACGGCAGCCTTCATTGAGCAAACAGCAAACAGTAGTTCGAAATGCGGCAAGTGAAGTAGACACCAATGAACTACACAAAATTCGACGTTCCAATACGACAGAACTACAGCACAACCAAAGTGAAAAACTTCAACAACTGACGAAACAACTGAGGAGAAATTTAAGATAAAAGTACCAGTTGCACATGAGGTGGGCGCCTCAAACTGGCTAACAACTTTACCGATAAGAGCATGGGGCTTCAGCCTCAACAAACAAGAATTCACAGACGCCATTTTTTCTAAAATACGATTGGCCAGTGGAATTAATGCACACCCAGTGAATGTGTGGAACCTCTTATGACATCCATGCTATGGTGTACAAGTCTGGAGATCTCGTATGCATGAGAGATGACAAAGTAAGAGACCTCACAGTGAATTTGTTGAAGGAGATATGCCACAACGTCACTGTGGAAACGCTTCCCATCCAATAGGAAGAGGGTGCCCTCCCATTGGATGGCAAGCGTTTCCATCACAGGACTGCCAATGCAACCAACAAAGCCCGTGTAAACGTCAGTGGTCGAGGATTCTGGACGAGGAGACAGAGAGCCTTCTTTGATATCACTGTGACCTGTCTCTCGCGGCTGCACACAGGAGGAACTAGAACGAAAAGAACAGAGGTTATGCAGAGAGAGAATCCCGAGCGTGGACTAAGGTAGCTTTATTCCTCTAATATTCACAACATCAGGCGGGATGGGACCTAGTGCAGGTGCTTCTATGCCACCAGTCATGGAATGCCACATAGATCGGAAGCTAAACTAACTCAGCTAGGGTAGATAATTTTGTATTAGTATAGTAAGGTACTAGAATGGTGGAAACGGTATGGCTATAAGAGGAGGCTGAAGGCCATATTATAATGAAAAAAAGGCAATAGTAGTAATTAAGGTGTAGTAATAGTAGTAATAGTAAAAATGGTGTAGTAACAGTAGCAGTACTGCAGAAGAAGTAGTAGTAGTAATAGTAGTAGTCAGAGGACACACACAAAGACTAAGCACAGAGAAAATGCGGCAGCAATGAAGAGAAGATTGGCAATGTGGCAGATTGGAGCCCTTGATGATCTACGTGAAGCAAGAACACTGCAGGAGAGACTAAAAATTACAGGTGACGGAAAGCAAAACATCGATGACGTAGCAAGAAAATTTGGAAACAAAATGAGTGTGGGAAAAGTGTCTCTGGCGGTAAGATCTCTCACAGAGGAATCCTCCGGTGGGGTTCTGCCAATAAACAGAGACATTAAAACTACTGAAAGAAAAACATCCCCCTGCAAGTGATGAAGAAGGCATTAGGATCCAGGGTGACTCTATCCCACCAAATGCTGTCCTGTTCGAGAAAATAACTGGAGAGATGGTGTGGAAAAGGCACTGAAGAATCGAGGAGGAGCCGGCCCTTCAGGTCTGGATGCAAACGGTTGGAGAGTCATCCTCAGCACAAACAAGTTTGGCCCTGTAGCAAGTGATCTTTGCACCGCCATTGCCGTTCTTGCAAGAAAGCTGGCACCCTCCTGCTACCATCACCTCCATGCTCTGACAGCCTGCCGCCTCATTCCCCTGGATAAGAATCCAGGATGTAGGCCTATAGGGGTGGGGGAAGTACTGAGGCGGATCATCGGAAAATGCATAATGGAGGTGGTAAAGGATGATGTCAGGGCAGCAGCAGGGAACCTGCAAGTGTGTGCTGGCCACCAGGCTGGCGGGGAAGACGCCACTCACGCCATGAGATTGATATTTGAGTAGCGTGATTGTGAGGATGTTCTCCTGGTGGATGCTTCAAACGCATTCAACATACTTAACCGCAAGGCCACACTGCACAACATCAAGATCAAGTGTCCAAGCTTTGCAATGTATGTTGAAAAGTCCAATAGGAATCCATCAGACACTCAATATAGTAAACAACAAGACTCTAAGAGGTGATACCATCTTACAGTCAACCGAGGGAACAACTCAGGGGGGACCCTGTACCAATGGCAATGTATGCAATAGGCCTATCAGTGCTCCAACAAGAAATAAAATTTAAAACAACTAAGGTCAAACAAGTGGCGTAAGCTGATGACCTCACAGGAGCAGGAAAAGTGGAGGACATCAAAAAGTGGTGGGACTTGGTAACATCACGAGGTCCACAAATAGGGTACCACCCAAACGCCAGCATGTCCTTCCTCATTGTGAAGCCAGAACATTATGAACGGGCAATGGAAGTGTTTGGCGGAAGTGAGGTCAAAATAACAAAGGATGGCCAAAGACATCTAGGCACAGTAATTGGCACAACGGACTTCAAGACCGAGTACAAAGCGGGAAAGGTGAATGAGTGGGTTAGGGAAATCCAAGCTCTGTCTGAGATTGCTAACACAGAGCCACATGCAGCTTTTGCGGCTTTCACCCATGGAGTCAAGCATTACTGGAACTACCTGATGCGTACTATCCCTGATATCAGACCCCTCCTCCACCCTCTGGAAGAAGCTATCAGTGTCAATTTCATTCCCAAATAAGTGAAACACCCCGTCTTTACCCCAGCAGAAAGACCACTCCTTGCACTTCCATCAAGACTGGGAGGAATGGGACTAACCAATCCAAAGGAGATTGCTGCCACCGAACATCAAAATTCAGCTAATCTCACGGCAACCCTCATGGACCACATAATAGCCCCGAACGCAACAGGGGAGGTGGATACCAGTGAAGTAAACAAGATTCGTAGGTACTTTACGACAGAACAACAGCAATGCCAAAGTGATAAGCTGCAGCAACTGTTGCTGCAGGTACCAGAGAATTTGAAGAAAAAAAAAGTAGCTACAGCGCAGGAGGTGGACTCCTTGAACTGGTTAACTACATTATCAATAAGGGCAAATGGTTTCAGTCACAATAAACAAAAATTTACAGATGCAATTGCTCTAAGGTACGGTTGGCCAGTAGAAGGGTTGCCCTCCCAATGCGTGTGTGGCTCTACCTATGACGTCGATCACGCCATGGTGTGCAAGAAAGGGGGCTTCATATGCATGAGGCATGACGAAGTAAGGGATCTCACAGCAAATATGTTGAAGGAAATCTGCCGTGATGTCATGGTAGAACCGACCCTTCTTCCATTGGACGGTGAGACTTTCCAACATAGGACTTCAAACGCATCCAAGGAAGCCCGTGTTGACGTCAGTGTTAGAGGATTCTGGACGCGGGGACAGCGAGCCTTCTTCGACATCAGGATTTTTGATCCCATGGCCGCATGTCACCATAACTTAGCTCTCAGTTAGGCATACAGTAGGAACGAGAACGACAAGATAAGGGCATACGGGGACAGAATTCAGAACGTTGATCAAGGCAACTTCACTCCTCTAGTGTTTACAACCTCTGGTTGGATGGGACCAAGTGCAAGATGTTTCTACGCCAGACTCGCAGAAGTGATCTTCGAACAGAAGCAGCAGCCCACTGAAGTTATGTTACAGCCTGGATGAGATGTCGACTGTCTTTCTCTCTCCTTCGGTCGGCTTTGCTCTGCCTCAGGGGAACGAGAGCTTCTGCCCCAAAGCCGACAACAGCTGCAGATATTGATTATGAGGCTACAGTCACTGAATGGCGCATAGATCTGCGGCTCAACTAACTGAACACAGCTAGGATAGCTACTTATGTATTAGGATACTTAATATTAAGGTAATAAAATGGTGGCGAAAGTGTGGGTATTGGTGGAGGCTGGAGGCCACATTAAAAAAAAAAGTAGTGGTAGTAGTAGTAGTAGTAGTAGTAGTAAGTAGAGAAAATAACAGGAGGGATGGTGTGGAAAAAGGGACTGAAGACACGAGGAGGTACCGGCCCTTCAGGTCTGGATGCAAACGGTTGGAGAATCATCCTCAGCACTAACAAGTTTGGCCTTGTTGCAAGTGATCTCTGCACTGCCATTGCCGTCCTTGCAAGAAAGCAGGCATCCTCGTGCTGTCAACACCTCCATGCTCTGACGGCCTGCCGCCTCATTCCCCTGGATAAGAATGTAGGCATATAGGGGTGGGGAAAGTGCTGAGGCGGATCATCGGAAAATGCATAATGGAGATGGTAAAGGATGATGTCAGGGTAGCAGCAGGGAACCTGCAAGTTTGTGCTGGCCACCAGGCTTTAGGGGAAGCTGCCATTCACGCCATGAGAACGATATTCGAGCAGGGTGATTGTAATGCCGTTCTCCTGGTGGACGCTTCAAACGCATTCAACATACTTAACCACAAGGCCGCACTGCACAACATCAAGATCAAGTGTCCAAGCTTTGCAATGTATGTTGAAAACTCCTATAGGAATCCATTAGACCTCTATATTGTAAACAACAAGGCTCTAAGAGGTAATACCATCATACAGTCAACCGAGGGAACAACACAGGGGGACCCTGTTGCAATGGCAATGTACACAATAGGCCTATCCGTGCCCCAACACAATAAAATTTGAAACAACTGAGGTCAAGCAAGTGGTGTACGCTGATGACCTTACAGAAGCAGGAAAAGTGGAGGACATCAAAAAGTGGTGGGACCTGGTAACATCACAAGGTCCATAAATAGGGTACCACCCAAACGCCAGCAAGTTCATCCTCATTGTGAAGCCAGAACATTATGAACGGGCAATGGAGGTGTTCGGTGGAAGTGAGGTCAAAATAACAAAGGATGGCCAAAGACATCTAGGCACAGTAATTGGCACAACGGACTTCAAGACCGAGTACAAAGCGGGAAAGGTGAATGAGTGGGTTAGGGAAATCCAAGCTCTGTCTGAGATTGCTAACACACCACATGCGGCATTTGTGGCATTCACCCATGGCGTGAAGCATCGCTGGAACTACCTGATGCACACTATCCCTGATATCGGACCCCTCCTCCACCCTCTGGAAAAAGTTATCAGTGTTAATTTCATCCCCAAATTAATGAAACACCCCCACTTAACCCCAGCAGAAAGATCGCTCCTTGCACTACCACCGAGACTGGGAGGAATGGGATTAACCAATCCAGAGGAGATTGCTGTCACCGAACATCATAACTCAGTTATGCTCACGGCAGCCCTCACTGACCACATAATAGCTCAGAACGCAACAGGGGAGGTGGATACCAGTGAAGTAAACAAGATTCGATGGTCCATTACAACAGAACGACAGCATGGCTAAAGTGATAAGTTGCAGCAACTGTTGCTGCAGGTACCAGAAAATTTGAAAAAAAAAGTAGCTATAGCACAGGAGGTGGGCGCCTCGAACTGGTTAACTACTTTACCGATAAGGACAAATGGTTTCAGTCTCAATAAACAAGAATTTACAGATGCCAATGCTCTAAGGTACGGTACGCCAGTAGAAGGTTTTCCCTCCCAGTGCGTGTGTGGCTCTTCCTATGACGTGGATCACGCCATAGTGTGCAAGAAAGGGGGCTTCATATGCATGAGGCATGATGAAGTAAGGGATCTCACAGCAAATATGTTGAAGAAAATCTGCCGTGATGTCAGGGTTCATCCAACCCTCCTTCCATTGGACAGTGAGGATTTCCAACATAGGATTTCAAACTCATCCAACGAAGCCCGTGTTGACGTCAATGCTCGAGGATTCTGGACGCTGGGACAGCAAGCCTTCTTCGATATGAGGATTTTTGGTCTATTGGCTGCATGTCACCGTAACTTAGCTCTCGATGCTGCCCACAGGAGGAATGAGAACGACAAGATAAGGGCATATGGGAAGAGAATTCAGAATGTTGATCAAGGCAGCTTCACTCCTCTAGTTTTCACAACCTCTGGTGGGATGGGACCAAGTGCAAGATGCTTCTACACCAGACTAGCGGAGGTGCTATCAGAACAGAAGCAGCAGCCCAGAATTTATGTTACAGCCTGGATGAGATGTCGACTGTCCTTCTCTCTCCTTAGGTCGGCTTTGCTATGCCTCAGGGGAACGAGAGCATCGGCCCTAAAGCCAACAACAGTTGCAGATATTGACTTTGAGGCAACAGTCACTGAATGCCGCATAGATCTGCGGCTCAACTAACTCAACACAGCTAGGATACTACTTATGTATTAGGATATTTAATTTTATGGGAATAAAATGGTGGCGAAATTATGGCTATAAGGGGAGGTTGGAGGCCATATAAAAAAAAAAGTAGTAAGTTGAAGTAGTAGTATTAGTAGTAGTAGTTCAACTAAGATTTTGCTCTAATTGCCATAGTAGCATCATGTGACATGAGGGCTCTTATAGAGAAATGTGGAACTGATCACTGTGACGCTTTGTCTGCGTTAGTTAAAGGTGCCTGTGCCCGGGACTCGATACTGCTTACCATGTGGAACTGTGTGAATCCTGGTGTCATGTGTGAATCCTGGTGTCATGTGTGAATCCTGGTGTCATGTGTGAATCCTGGTGCCCTGTGAATTCTGTTGTCATGTGTGAATCTTGTTGTCATGTGTGAATCTTGGTGTCATGTGTGAATCCTGTTTTCATCTGTGAATCTTGGTGTTATGTATGAATCCTGGTGTCATGTGTGAATCTTGGTTTCATGTGTGAACCCATATATCATATACTGTATATGGTAAATAAAACCTTTAATCAGCGTGACGCTTATTGTCGTATGGAGCTGTTATTGATCTTGGCGTGAGAGTACACGAGGAAGTCTGATGGTGACACACATGGAGGGAATAATATATGCATCTGTGTGTAATATGTTTGTGTGTGTTTTTGTGTTTGCATTATTATCCTGAATGCATTAACTGATATAAGAATGTACACATATATGCTGATGCGTGTGTGTATGTGTGTTTGTTGTTCTGTGTGTCTTTGATTATGCATTTGTGTGTGTGTGTCTGCGTGTGTGTGTGTGTGTGTGTGTGTGTGTGTGTGTGTGTACATTCTTATCTGTTGTTTAATCCCTTTGTGAAAAAAGTAATGATCTCACTCTCCTCGCTGTAGTGTTTACGGAGAATAGCCCAGAGTAGAGTGTGACGAATCTGTAGTTTATATACGAGAATCTTCATCACGGGGACCAGTAGGGAACTTCATCGTAAGCTCGTGTGTGTATAGTAGGGTGTGAGGGAGGGCTGGGAATGTGTTGGAAGATATTTCATCGGGGGCCTGTGAGCGGCGCCGCGCTGCTTCACAAGGGACACGGTCAATATGTGTACGGTTAGAAGGTGGTCCCTCGTACAGCCACCAGGGGGAGGTGCTCCCTCGTGTGGCTACCAGGGGGAGGTGCTCCCCTGTGTAGCTACCAGGGGGAAGTGCTTCCTCGTGTGGCTACCAGGGGGAGGTGCTCCCTCGTGTGGCTATCAGCGGTAGGTGCTCCTTCGTGTAGCTACCAGGGGGAGGTGCTCCCTCGTGTGGCTACCAGGGGGAGGTGTTCCCTCGTGTAGCTACCAGGAGAAGGTGTTCCCTCGTGTGGCCAACAGGGAAGGTGTTCCATTGTGTGGCTACCAGGGGGAGGTGCTCCCATAGCTACCGGGGGATGCTTCCTGTGGCTACCAGGGGAGGTGCTCCCCCGTGTGACTTCCGAGGGGGAGGTGTTTCCCCGTATGGCCACCAGGAGAAGGTGCTCCCTCGTGTGGCTAACAGGGGGAGGGGCTCCGTCGTGTTGGTACCAGGGGGAGGTGCTCCCTCGTATAGCTACCAGGAGGGGTGCTTCCTCGTGTGACTACCAGGGGGAGATGCTCCCTCGTATGGCTACCAGGGGCAGATGTTTCCCCGTATGGCTACCAGGAGAAGGTGCCCCTCGTGTGGCTACCAGGGGGAGGTGCTCCCTCGTGTGGCTAACAGGGGGAGGGGCTCCATCGTGTTGGTACCAGGGGGATGAGCTCCCTCGTTTGGGTACCAGGGGAAGTGCTTACTAGTGTAAGCCTCACAGGAAAGTGTTCCTTGTTTAAGTAGTAGAAGAATGTGCTCTATAGTGTGTGCGCCACCAAACGGTACTCTTCGTTTTAGTGCTACGGGAAAGTGGTCCGTCCATATGTGCTACCAGATAATTTCTTCTCTGTTATGAGTGGGACAAGAAGAATCCATCTGTCACTACTAAAAGAAAGATTTTCCTCTGTGAGCTCCGCCAAGAAAATTTTCCTTTCTAAGTGACACCTAAAAATGTTTCCTCGCGTGAGTACCACCAACACGCTTTCCCTTGTGTAAACTCAACGAAGAAGTGTTTCTTTGTGTTAGTTCAACTCTGAGTTGTTTATTTGTGTGATTGTCACCAGGATTTTTTTTTATATCTTTAAATTGAAATTGCGTCTTCTTGTTAGGATCAATAAGGAACAGTCCTTCGTACGAGTGTACTAGAAAGTAATCCATCCATCGTGTAAGTAACATTAAGAAGCAGCGTCTCGTGTGAGTGCCACTAAGAAGCAGTGTCTCATGTGAGTGCCACCAAGAAACAGCGTCTCGTGTGAGTGCCACTAAGAAACAGTGTCTCGTGTGAGTGCCACTAAGAAGCAGTGTCTCGTGTGAGTGCTACTAAGAAGTAGTGTCTCGTGTGAGTGCCACTAAGAAACAGTGTCTCGTGTGAGTGCCACTAAGAAGCAGTGTCCCATGTGAGTGCCACTAAAAAGCAGTGTCTCGTTTGAGTACCACTAAGAAGCAGCGTCTCGTGTGAGTGCCACTAAGAAGCAGTGTCTCGTGTGAGTGCCACTAAGAAGGAGTGTCTCGTATGAGTGCTACTAAGAAGCAGCGTCTCGTATGAGTGCCACTAAGAAGCAGCGCCTCGTGTGATCGGCACAGAGTAAAGCTATTCAATAAGCAGGGGCAGCTGTCACTGTTGGCTGACAGTTCCCTTGGATCAGCTGTGTGGCCGTGCGCCTCCTTGTCTCTCAGTTGCCCTTTACTCGCTGTAAGCAAGTCAACTGCCACGCCGCGCTGTTGATGTTCTTAGTCATGTTATTGCATCAAATTTATTTAAATTTTAACAGTTATTACATATTAAAAAAAAACGGGATCTTGTGATGTCACTAGGTATTGTATCATAGAAAGTTTGACTTAAATCATTAAGTATTCAACAAGACTCAGTATATTCTATAATATTGTTGTTGTCTTTTATACACATACCCTTTTCCTTGTTGACCGCTTGACAATCATTAAGGTCATTAACCAATTTATTCAATTATTACCTGGAGGTCAGTGAGCCACCTTGGCAAACTGCACTTACTAGATATGAACAATGTTGGATATAATAAATAACTTGGGCCGTATTCAAGATCGTTTTACGTGGGCTTTCCTCATGAGGAATATTCACGTTTTGCATTCAAGAAGCGTGAGCAATGCTCGCGGATATTACTGGAATTTTCATGAGAAGGGGGTGGGCGCCCTAAACAAGCCCTAAGAATAAATCAATGTTGACTATTAACATAATTGTAATTACAAATATGTTGCAATCATTCTGGTTATCAGCATATACTTGGATCACGCGCACCTGCAGTGATTTACTTGCATATGGACAAGGACGGATATTGCGTTTTGACATTTATACTCTACTCCCCAAAATTTGATATTTCACGTTTGTTTACCCAAAGTCAGACTGCCATATTTGAAACCCACTCATGAAACTAGTGTGAATATAGAGAAAAGTCATACTATAGAAATATCCCTTCAATTTTGTTGATGTCTTTAGGCTTACTCTTATCTAACAATCGCATGTGTGAACTCAACTGCCACTAATATAGAAAATACATTTGATAATTCTATTGATTTAATATATATTTATTTTTATTGCCCATAATTAACATTACAGTATGGGCTGTTTGATACATTCCAGGAAGATTTCTCTTTGGTTGTCAATATTTTTACTAGTGGTATATTAATCAGATTGTATATCTGAAATTAATGAAATATTTCAATACTTGTAGCATATTAGCCTAAGTCAGGGTTGAGTCAATAATTGTGCTGAAATCTTCACCATACCTCACACACACACACACACACACACATGTGAACACTTTCACACTGTTGGGCGCTGTAAACGCTTCTGCGCTTCACCTTACACAAGGATGTTGGGGAGTGCCCAATGAATAAAAAAAAAAGAAAAATGAATAATAGTGAACGAAAAAGAACCTGAACTAACCAACCAAAGGAACCTACCCAGCCTTACCTAACTCACAAGCCGGGGGGCCATCCTCGCCTTATTGAACAGAAAGTACTTATTTTGTTATTTGGTAACAATGGAAGCAACTTTATTGAAGAGTAATGGCATAATTTTATATTTTATGTAGACATGAGAGTACGCTCGGACTAAAAGGTCTATTGTAAACCAACAGACGACACGCGGTGACTCAGCAGATTATGGGCAACTTGTAAAAAATGCCACAATATGTGTATTCTATTGATTAAAATTATCTTTATTTGAGTTTTATTGCCCACAACTAACAGTAATTGTGATCAGCTGTTCGCGTAAGGCATACCAACATTTCCTATGTTGGCAGACCTAGAGCAAGTCCCACGCAAACCCCACGATTTGTACTACCTAGAATACGACCTTTGCCCATGGCTTGGATAAAGCTCACCGAGAGGATTCTTCATGAGGAAAGCCCGCGTAAAACGATCTTGAATACGGTCCCCTTATCTTACCAATCATATACAAACACGTTGAAACATGTATCAGTCTACAGTATATACATATGAAAAAAAAGAGAAAGTCTTTGCTTATGATTCATATCGATATTAAATGTGAAGTTAAGGTGGTAATTTTGATCAGGTTTGATTAATTTAGACAGTTCTGGTTAAGATAGATTGCTTTGGTTAAATTTAATCTGGCATTGACAGAATTGTATATTATTTTCTGACTGTCTTTGAACTTAGATATTTTTTGTTTTTATTATTTATTGGGCACTCCCCTGCAGCCTTGTGCAAGGTGAAGCGCAGAAGCGTTTACAGTGCCCAACAGGGAAGCATGCTAAGTTCATGCTTGCCTTTATGTCTCATGAATTAAGGGCGTAGAAGCCTGAAGAGTCAAGGGCATAGAAGCCTGAAGAGTCAATGGTTTATGTCATCAAGTTATTGGAAGCTCCAACAACTTGTCCCTGAATACGAATTCGCAACTTTCGCTTTACACCAGGTACCTACTTTACTACTAGGTGAACAGGGACTAATGGGGGCTAGGAAGTATGTCCAAATAACTTCCACCGGCCCGGGAATCGAACCCGTGATATCTCGCTTGCGAAGGCAAGAGCGGTACCACTCTACCACCAGCACCCCCGAAAAGACTTAGATATTGTTTTAAATATCACAGTACATGCATTTTTAAAAGAAAAAGACCGGTATCTGCATAATCTAATGTAATTCCTTAATAAAATAGAGTAGGTATGATCATAGAACGCTCACTGTCTGGGTAGAAGATGAGTGAGGTTGGGTGATGATCATTACCCACTCCATCAAACACACTCACACTCCCACCTTCTAGTCATAAGCGTAATGATGACCTATACAATCTCCGGAAGTCAGCATACCGTATATAACCTTTACAGCATAGCCTCTAACTCCCTGCGAAATGCAGAGAGCAAAAACATACACGTCCGATAACTAAATATTAAGATTGAAATTTTAGCAGATTTCCTAGGGAAGTGAACACTGCATTTCATAGTGCAAAGGTCCCACTTGGCATAAAAGTTACTTGGGGCATGAGTAAAAAAAAAAAAAAAAGTTCCAAAGAGGCACTTTGTCTTTATGCATAGAACCTACCAATTAGCATAAATTATACTAATAAAACACAGTATTTGCCAATTACACTTTCCAAATTAAATGATCTCCCACCAATCACATTTCAAGACGCAATCATTCCGCCAAATTCTAAAATAGATATGCTAGGCCTCACTATTTCCTCTAATATGTCATGGAAGCCACACATCCACAACATTGCGAAAGATGCTTCCCGAAAGCTGGGAATACTGTACAGTTGTTTCAAGTTTACAAGGGATTCATTCGTCCAAACTTAGAATACTGCTCTCCTATCTGGGGTGGTTCTTCTGTCCAACTATTAGATAGGGTGGAATCAAAGGCATTTCGTCTCATTAACTCTCCTTCTTTAGTAGATAATTTCTCCTTCCTTTCTCTTCTCCATAATGTTGCTTCACTCTCTCTCTTTTACAGGTACTTTAACGAGCAATGTTCGGTGGATTTGGCATCCTGTATACCGCCGGCAAGGCAGTGGGCTCGTAAACTCGTCTTGCCCGCGGTGCTCACCGTTTCTCTGTGGAAGTCGATCACACTAGAATAGCCCGTTTTGAATTGAATTGAAAAAGTTTATTTAGCAAGAAAAACACAGATACAGAGTGGATAATGATAACAATATTAACATAGCTGAGCCAGTCGAGAACCTGAGCTCTCTTTTAGGCACCTGATATATACTATAAATTTATCTCAAGGAAGTATTATGTAACATTTAATATCACCTGGAATAGTACAATAGCATGGTAGTAATAAGAACATCTCATAATGTTCCCACGGTTATCACTTCAATATTTATTAATCTTATTTTATTTTATTTATTTTTATTCTTTTATATTTGCATAAATTACAGTGGAATTGAAGAACAAGTAGAATGGGGGAGCAGTACAAGGGTTGTACTGCTCCTCCAAGGTTGAACAAGAGGACTGACCTGTCAGGATTATGTCTAGTTGGCAATTACTTATCTATTTACATGATAAATTCCGACAAAACGGTTTTGATGGTACATTAAAAACAGGTACTGTAAATATAGTAGGTGTTACAAGATATATTAATACCTAGACAATAGATATTTTTTTAGAGATGATTTAAAGGAAGGGAGCGTAGTCTTTGCTCGGATGGGTGGGGGTAAGTAGTTCCACACCTTCACACCATGATATTTTATGGAGGTCTGGGACTGAGAGGAGCGCATGGGGATGGTCTTAGTAGCTCTGGGTGCCTTAAGGTGTATCTCTGATTATTCCGGAACTGGTAATAATTATTGTCAAGCAAGTAATTGATAGATTTGTAAACAAATAGGGTACAGCAATAGGTGTTAATATCTTCGAATTTTAAAATTTCCAATATAGCAAATTTCTCGTTTGTGTGATCTGCTTTTTCAAGTAGGTCATTGTCCGTAGAACTCTCTTTTGTGCAGTAACCAGAGATTGTGCTTTGGAAAAGACAGAGGCCCCCCATAGTGTGTGACAGTGTATCAATTGTTGGTAGACAAGATCATGATAGATTTCTTTCATTGCTGTGAGAGTGAGTGACTGTCGAGTGTGATACATGATACCGCACTGTTTATTGACTACTATGAAGGGCTTGTATGTGGTTTCTCCAGTTTTCTCATCAATAATAACTCTGAGGAATTTAGTATTTTGTTCGCGTTTGAGGACTGTATTACCAAGGTACAGGGGGTCCAAGTCTGGGGGTAAGTTTTTCCTTCTGTGAAAGATCGTGTAGTGGGTTTTCTCGAGGTTTAAAGTCAGTATATTATATATCACCCAGCTCCTGATCTTAGTTAATTCAGTGTTCATAGTTCTCATCAAGGATGGAGGTCTGAAGTGCTGGCATAGAGATTACTATCGTCTGCAAATAAGTTGTATTTTATGAGTGAGCTGGTGTGGACTATGTCGTTTATGTACAACAAAAACAGTACTGGACCGAGACTGGAACCTTGGGGGACTCCATACAAGATTGGCGAGTAGCCATATTGGTGATTATTATAGCAGACATACTGCATCCTTTTGGACAGATATGAGGTAAACCAATTGTGGGACAGGAACCTAACGCCGTAATGTTCAAGCTTTGAAAGGAGAATGGTATGGTCGACAGCATCGATGGATTTAGAGAGGTCCAAGAATATACCGACTGTGAACTGACTTTCATCAAAGGAATTTAAGATGTTATTAGTAAAGGATAGGAGAGCACTCTCAGTCGACCTTCTAGCTCTAAATCCAAACTGGGAGTCTGTAAAGATGTTATTGGCATTGTAGAAGGAATTTAGTCTATTACATGCTAGCTTTTCCAGTATCTTACTCAATGCTGGGAGGACTGATATGGGGCGGCAATTTTTGAAGAGACCTTTGTCTCCAGATTTTTTATATGCTGGGTGAGCTTTAGCAATTTTCAGTTTATCAGGAAAGACACCACTAATGAAGGTGGAGTTACAAATGTGTAGGAGAACAGGTAGTAATAAATGGGCTACTTTCTTAATGATGCTCATTGGTATATTGTCTTCGCCTGCTGCTGCATCTTTGGACATTTTTATGATGGCCAGTAATTCATCTGCTGTGACAGGGGATAAGAACAGCTCATTTTGCTGTCTGTTTTGCAGGTAGGCTCTAAATTCCTCATGGCGATCTGGGATGCTCTCTGCAAGATTTTTGCCAACATTAATAAAATATTCATTGAAGTAGTTGGCAATGGGAGAGGGTTCCGTTACAACTGAATTATTTATCATAAAAGCTGAGTGGGGGGCCGAAGGTTGAGTGTTCCTGTTCTGAATAGAATTTATGACATTCCAGGTTTTCTTACTGTCGCCTGATGCTGACTGGAGCTTATTTGTATAATAGTTACGTCTGGCGTTTCTAACTGCTTGAGTTACTCTATTTCTGATACTCCGGTAAGCATCACCGAAAGTTATGGGTCTTTTTGCAAATTTCCTTTGGAGTTTGTGTTTTTCTTTTATCATTATCTTAATTTTGCTTGTGATATAGGGTTTGGAAATGGATACAGTTTTCACTGACTTAGTCTTGAGTGGGAAGCATTTATCAAAGCAAGCACTGAAGATGCAAGAGAAGTTGCAGCCAAACTGTGGAATGTTCTGCCTTCTTCTGTGTTTCCATACTCATACAATTGTCTCACTTCAAAAAGCTGGTTTTCCGGCATCTTCATGGAGTAGATTATTATAATCTTTTTCATTTCTATTTTTAATTTCCTTTTACTCTTATTTTTTGGCGCCTAGGCCCGTTGTGGATCGATGACCTGTGCCCGTAAAAAAAAAGCCCCGAAAGAAGACAATTTCTAACCTTTAAACCATTTTACGTGGAAACATGTGTGATTAGTTGAACCTGGTTAATTTTAGGGTTATTTTGACAATTGGCGGCCATTTTGACCCTCAAATCCATGATGGCCACCTGTCGCCATCTTGAATGTAGGTATACCTTACAACTTTGGAACCATTTGAGCTACAAACTTGTGTGATATATCAATTCCTACTAATTTGTGGTTGGGAAACTGATTTCTGGCAGTAGGTTTGTGATAGGAGGTTATTTAAAAGAATATATAAAGGTGAATTCCAAGATAGCTAGTTTTGGCAATATTTTTTTTTTTTTTTTTTTTTAATGGGCACTTCCCTACATCCTTGTCTAAGGTGAAGCGCAGAAGCGTTTACAGCGCCCAACAGGGAAGCATGCTAAGTTCATGCTTGCCTTTATGTCTCATGAGTTAAGGGCGTAGAAGCCTGAAGAGTCAAGGGCATAGAAGCCTGAAGAGTCAGTGGCTTATGTCATCAAATTATTGGAAGCTCCAACTCCCTGAATATGAATTCGCAACTTTCGACTTACAACAGGTACCTACTTTACTGCTAGGTGAACAGGGACTAATGGGGGCTAGGAAGTAAGTCCAAACAACTTCCACCGGCCCGGGAATCGAACCCGTGACATCTCTCTTGCGAGGCAAGAACGGTACCACTTCTACCACCGGTCCTTTATTTTTGGCTATATCAGAAAAGCATGATGTATCAAACTTATCATGGAGTACATCTTAATATTTGAATTCATTGAGGACTTTTTTTTGTATTTTCAGGTTCCATTATTAATTACAATGAGAGACAGTTGATTGAGAATGACCAGCATGGATGCACGTGACTGGAACTTATGTTTTATATGCCAGTCAGATACAAATGACGCAGTTACAGATCCTGCACCATTTATAAAATTACGTGGCCAACCCAAGAAACTAGAAGCATGTTACTAAGAACTTCTGGACAATATCTCAGAGCTCTATGAGTTAGGTGAGTTACCCAGCTTCGTAGTACTAGATGATATTGGTGGTGGAGGTGGTGGTGCAAGCAGTATAGTAGAACTTTTGAAAACTAACCATGCAGTGTGACATAGAAATTGAAGAAGTGCCGTCAACAAACAGAAGGTGGAGTGGGCCAAGAGTAAGGAAGAGAGGAGGAGTAAGCACCAAGGAAGCCACACACAGGGTGGTGAAATGCGTCTAGTATGGCAGTATTATGTGTTACACTGGTTAATTCCCCAGTTAACCAGGTTGGTACACATATGATATAATTGGGCTTTTGGTAACGAAACCCAATTGAAGTTTCTTGTTTTATTATAAAAGTATTATGTTTATAATTCCTGAGTGGATATCAACCGTAAGTTCCACTATTTATGAGTGAATGAGAAAGGACGGCGTTTATGTAATATAAACGTGGATCAACGTCCATTCGATATTAGTTGGTGTGAGTGACTGCTGAGTAGTGACCCATCGAGGGAGAACGGTATGGGTACGTCGTTCCCCCTCGAGGGAAGACGGAGCAATCCACTGCGGCTCTCAAATAACGTCTTCCTCTAGTCAAGGATATCAAACTACTGCCCGCTTTAGGTGGCCAGGAGTAGGCTACTTTATGCCTTTACTCAGCATAGTATGACGCAGCTTCCTGTGGGCACACCTTATTACGTGCATTGAACATGTCACCTCATAGCCAGTGGAAAGTTACAGAGGATGAATCTGAATATAAATCAGATGTAAGTAACCCATTTATATAATACATTCTGCTGATGAGACAGGGGCAATTACATATGTTATTGTTAAGGTGCAAGCCCTGGTTGCTCCCTCTCGCTTTCAGCTGCCGCCTCTGGCTAGCCCTCATGGCGAACAGGGAAGCAACTTGCATAAGTATTCCCCTGCCAGAACACAGTCTCTTCACCATCAAGACTCCTGCTGTGCCTCCTCGTGTCAACACGCGGTAACTGGGTGCCTCGTGAGTCCAGAGTAGATCAGCAGGGGATCTTGGAGTAGCAGTGCGCCTCAGAGGGACGGCGCATAGGCTCACTGGGACGTGGACACATTCTGGTGCCTACCAACCACCGCCTCGCTGCCTTGCGGATTAACCTTGACAGGTATAAGGCTATGGGAGTAAACCCCGAACGAAAAATCTGCGGTGGATCCCCGCATCAGGCAGACATGCTTACAGAGCTCCAGCAAGACCCCAATGGCGGTGTAGGCAGAAGAGGTGACCACCATGGAAACCCAACGACTATACCGGTGGAGGACGGCAATGCCTGAGGGGCAGAATGCTAAGGCGAAACCCAACAAACCGGGCTATAGGCAGTCCATTGCAACTCTCCTTCTCCCCAGTCATTGCATCACTTGCACAACTGTGCGGTTGCAGCCTGCGCTCCTGCCTCACCACATAAATCAACTCAAGCGCAGCCATCACCCAGCTCATCATACCTCTCATCATCATCAAAATCCCTTATACTCCCTAAATATCATATGGTGATGGATGAGTGGCGACAGGGACAGGCAGAGATAACTGCCGGGAGTCTCTAGTCACAACTCTGCACATGGGTGGCAAAGATAATATGGTAGTTTATGCACTGGGAACTAGGCAGAAGTGCAACCCGGTCCTGTCTGTGTGACTGAGCAGCCCTTCCGAGGAGCCACTCTTCTCACCCCACATGGGGAGGGGACTAGAAAAGGTGCCCTAAACATAGCCTGCCTAAAAACCCACCCTGCCTGCCGTCGAAAACACAATCAAAATCACAGATCGAAACCAAACCAAACCATACAATCTTCTTATGGTCACTGCATGGAATGTCAGGGCACTTCTGGATACTGGCACAAATGTGCGCCCTGAAAGAAGAACTGCCCTTGTGACAAAAGAGATTGCTAGGTATAAAATCGACATAGCAGCCATCAATGAGTCTCGGTGTAACAGCCCAAAATATACCCCCTCCCCAGACTATACGCGGGGTTAACGCGGGCTAGCCTGTTTTATACCCCGGGTATACTCTGGGCTAGTCCATTTTATACCCCGGGGTATAAAACTGGGGGGTATAGTTTGGCGGGGGGTTAATGTGGGCTGCTACACCGGCTCCCAGATGAGGGTCAACTCACAGAACGGGGATCTGGCTACACTTTCTTCTGGCTTTGCCATCCGACAACGCATCCTACGCAGGCTAACTGAATTGCCTATTGGATCAACGAGCACCTCATGACGCTTCGAGTCCCATTGAACAACTCACGTCATGTCTTTTTCATTAGTGCATACACCTCAACACTGGATGCAGAAGATGACATCAAGGAGGCATTTTACGCAGACCTCGATAGAGTGCTAACCTCTATTCACGGAGAAGACAAGGCAGTGCTCCTTGGCGACTTAAATGCTAGAGTTGGCAGAGATACTAAGATTTGGCAGGGGACCATAGGGAGAAATGGATTAGGCAAGTGTAATCCCAACGGCCTACTAATCAGCAAGTGTGCTGCTCACAACCTCACTATCACCAAAACCATGTTTAGGCAGGCCGACAAGTTCAAGGGGTCGTGGCAACACGCACGATCCAAACACTGGCATCTCATTGACTACATCATTGTCCGAGGAAGAGATGGCCGAGATGTCCTCATCACCCGTGCTATACGTGGCTCAGACCGCTGAGACACTGATCATTGACTTGTCAGATCCAAGTTCTCACTTCACATCGCCCCAAATCGGCGAAGGCATCAAGCGTCCAGAAGAGGTTTTAATATGAAGCGTCTGGAGGATCCAGCGGTAACACATGCTTTCAGAGAGCAGCTCAAACATGGGCTTATAAACAACCTAACAGCAAAGAACGTGAATCCCAGTCCCGAATGGGATACTCTTAATATTGTTATGACAAAAACATGCAGAGAGACTCTCGGCCAGTTCAAAAGTATACACCAGGACTGGTTTGATGAAAATGACCCAGCAATAAAAGTACTCATCGATGATAAACGTGCTGCTTTTACAGACTGGCAGAACAATCCTTAGTCTTGGTCAAAAGCTGATACCTTCTGCAAGAAGAAAGCGCCAGCCCAGCAGGAACTTCGCAATCTAAAGAACGACTGAATTAAAAGTAAAGCATGTGAAGCACAAAAACTTGCAGACCAACACAAGATGCACGAATTTTTCATTTCCACTAAAACATTTTACGGGCCAGTCACTCGTGGCGCAGCTCCCCTCTGCTCATCTGACGGTAACCACATAATTAAAGACAAAGAAGGTCTCCTTCAGCGCTGGAAAGAGCACTACCATTCATTGATCAACCGAAGTACTGCTGTGGATGTCCTGACTACCCAGCAGGTCCCTCAGCATCCAGAGCTGGCCCACCTCAGCTATCCTCCATCCCTGGATGAGGTAGCTACTGCCATCAAACAGATGAAAAATAACAAAGCCTCAGGGCCTGATGGAATCCCAGCCGAGGTGTATACAGCAGGAGGACCTCTCCTTATCAACCGTCTCCACTCTTTCCAGGAAAATATATGGGAAAAGGAGGAAATCCCCAAACTCAGAAAGACGCCTCCATTGTAAATATTTATAAGAACAAAGGAGACCGGTCATACTGTGGCAACAACCGTGGGATCTCGCTGCTCTCCATACCTGGAAAGATTATCGCCCAATTCCTCCTAAACAGACTTCTTCCTGAGGTGGAAAACTTCCTCCCTGAATCTCATTGTAGGTTTAGACCATCACATGGCACCACTGCCTGCCAGATACAAGTATAGTGCAGAGAACAGCGTTATGACCTGTACATGGCTTTCATCGACCTAACCAAGGCCTTCGCCTAGGTCAACAGGGAAGCCCTCTGGTGGACCCTCAGCCATTTTAGCGGCCCACCAAAATTCATCGCCATTGTGAGGCAACTCCACGATGGAATGAACGGCAGTGTCCTGCACAACGGCACCCAGTCAGAGTTCTTCCCCATCCAAACAGGGGGTTAAAGAAGGGTGTGTACTGTCATCAACTCTCTTTTCCATCTTCTTGGCTGCCTTCCTTGCTCATGCCAGTGCCAATTTAGCCAGCGGGGTGAACTTCGAGTACCGGGTGAGGCGGGGTCTTTTCAACATAAGACGACTCCAGGCAAGAACAAAGGTGTAGGCGACTCCAGGCAAGAACAAAGGTGTAGGCAGCTTTAATACTGAACATCAGTATGCAGACGACCTCACCCTTGTTGCTCACACTGAACACGACCTGACCTACATGAGATCCTTAACACCTACGCAGACGCGTATGCACACTTCGGCCTTGAGGTGAATGTACGTAAGACTCAGATTTTATTTCAACCTGCCCTGGTTCAGAAACACCTCCACTATCCATCCACCTTAACTGTACTACCCTTTCTAATGTTGCCCACTTTCGGTATCTCGTCTCCCACCTGTCCACCACCGCAGACATCGATGAAGAGATTCAGCGTTGGATCAGATGTGCATCTCAAGCCATGGGCTGACTCCGAAATCGTGTCTTTAGCTGTAGGCAGCTGAAATTATCTACAAAGCTGCACGTATATCGAGCAGTGGGTCACATACAGACGGGACCTCAAGGCACTTGAAAACTTTCACCAACGTAATCTACTTTCCATCCTCCGAGTTCGCTGAGAAGACAAGAGAACAAATGCCAAATGCTGACACGAACTGTAGGAGCATCGAGGTACCATTATCCATGAACAACTACGTTGGACTGACCATGTTACCCACAAGGACGACAGTAGACTGCCAAAGCAGCTACTTTACAGTCACCTAACGAATAGTAAATGTAACGCCAGCGGGCAATTGAAAAGGTATAAGGATAGTCTTAAGACAAACCTGAAAAAGTGCCAAATCGACCCCCTCACCTGGGAGTCGATTACTCCACATTGTAACGCTTGGAGGAGCACCACACGAGAAGGTGTCAATACTTTCGAGTTAGCTCGACTGCAAACCGAGGCAGACAAGCGCCAACGTCGGAAAGACGTTGCCACCACCCCTCCCACATTAGATGGAGCCCTCCACATGTGCAACGAATGTGGACAACGCTGCCGGTCCCGTATCAGCCTCTTTAGTCACCTCAAAACTCACCACCATAGGCGATATCCCTAATAACTCATATCATTGTATCATAGCTGGATGATCGTCAAACTCGATTCCGAGTGACAGCAAAGTAGTAGTAGTAGTTGAAGTAGTAGTGTGTGTAATAATAATAATAATAATAAACGGTTTATTAATAGAGTTGCAGCCGGTGGCTGAAAATATACAGACTTACATTTGATTTAAACATAATGATATAATATGCATTGAATACATTTACAGGGCTGTACAGTACATAAATCAGGGGTTGTTTATTATTTTAACAATAGATGGGATGGTGCTGTTCTTATATCTATCGGTGCGGGCTCTTATGGGCTGAATTTTGTTGTAGTGGCGGAGTGTGTGTATGTGTGTGTGTGTGAGTCGGGTGGTCTAAAAAAATTACCAATAGTGCGGCCAGGCTCAGGGTTACTAATGTACTCGTAATTTTACCTGGTAGTATTTAGTAAAGTAAGGCTGTATGTAATGGGGATTGTAATTCTTGGATATATTTTCATCGTTGTGTAAGATCCTGAGAAATTTCCATATTTGCTTAAATAATGAAGAAATATTTGATGTGCAAATCGTGTGGCAGTTCTGGTTGTAATGAGTTGCCAATTCATTAATATATTTCTTCATTATTTAAGCAAATATACGAACATTGGAAACTTCTCAGGATCTGAAATAGCGATGAAAAGAGATCCAATAATTACAATCCCCATTACATACAGCCTTACTTTACTAAATATTGCCATGTAAAATTGCGAGTACGAGTTCCAGGTTGGGGCCGATGCACCTTTGGTTGACTGTACCTGTACCCAAGGTACAGAGTCATCTACGCAATCTATTGAGACCGAGTAAGAGGGTGGTATTCTTTGTAGAGGTGGTGTCTTTCGAGACAACCCACCTCTGGGCAGGGTTCAGGAAGTCTTTGCTGACCTTAGTAACAGCCTCACCGGTGTCTAATCTCTCCCAGAAGAGAGATTGGCAGACTGTCATTTAAGAGAGCGTGTCCCTATCGCTCTCTGAACGCGAGCAAACGAGCTCACAGTTACAGCTCTGTACACACACACACACACACACACACACACCGAAGGGTCAAGACGTACCTGGCGCTCCTCTGGGAGCAGCCAGGTCAACTGTTAAGTTGGCCCATACCAACTCCCTCCGCTGAACCCTCCTCCACACCGGAATATCAAAAATTTCTCGCCAAAAGTTACAATTTCATTTAGGAAAGGAATGGAACCAGTGTTGAACAGAGGTGAACAGTGGTGAACAGTGCTTAAGTCAGTGAGAACAACTCAACAGTAACAGGCGAGTCGTACCCAAGTTAACCTTCACACAGTGAGGTCCCAGGTACCCAGTGATAACTGCCCGTGAGACCCAACAACAACCAGCGATGTGTTAATCCGTCTACGATAGGAAGGCCTAGAACAGAGCGCACCCAACCTTCATAGCGAGCGGACGTGCCATGCGTCGCTCCCTGCTCAGTTCAAATCGATGACCGTTACGACTGTCTGCCTTGTTTTTCGCGTTGGGTCCGTTCTGACTGCTTTATCATGTAGTTGTACATGGATATCATTATTCTTGTACACTGTGCTTCTTCCCTATCCTATCCTTTCGCCTAGAGTCCCTGCTGTTTGGTAACGACGCGAACCCTGCGGGCAGAGCCTCAAGGGGGGCCCTCAGAGGGCTGCTGAGTAAAGACAGTAAGGGTGGCAACATTTTCTGTTAGGGATTCGACAATGCTTCATAACCTGTCACTGCTAGGTGTTAGGGCTTGGCTAGGCTCCCGCCAGGGGATTGTCTGTTCACCCTACCCCTAGACCCGTCTTTACTCGCCGAGCAAGCGGACAGAAGGAGCGGCATCCATGGGGTTTAGCTGAGGTGGACAGATTAGGTAGAATTTTCATTCATTCATTCATGTATGTTACTGACCATGGCCAAAGTGAGAGTGAAGATCTCCGGAACCCCGACCCAGGGGTCTCGGATAGGGCTAAAAAGGCTATTGAGCGACCTAAGGGTGAGAATAAATAGACTTGTGGATCTGAGAGATGGCTACATCATCCTCACAGAAACAGATGAAGATGCTGATAAACTACTTAAGTCTAGTGCCATGGACAAAATGAAACTATCGGTTACGAGGTCATAGTCCCACTGGAATACGGAGCCAAGCTCACCCTTGTATGTAAGAAGTTAGACAAAGATGTAGTGGAAAATAACGCAGAAGAAATAAGAGATGAAATACAAAAGCAAAACAATGTCAAGGTTGTGGAGGTGTATCCTATGTATGCCCATAATATAATCAAGGTTCGCTTTGCAGACACAACGGATGCAAAAAGAATGAAGGAGAAGGGGCTCTATGCATATGGCACTTCCATCTCATCCCACCAAATAAAATATGAAAAGTATACGCCCATCCAACAATGTATGAAATGCTATAAATACAATGACCACATGACCAAGAACTACCCCATGCAAGGGGTCATATGCTCTGAGTGTTCATCTGATCAGCACTTCTACAAAGACTGCCGTAGCACCATAAAAAAGTGTGTCGTCTGCGAGGGTGACCACAGGACCTTCTCTGCCACCTGCCTGGTCAGGAAACAGGTACTTCAAGAAGCAGAGAAGAAACTGACCGAAATAACCAAACTAAAAGAAACCAGGGAAATTTCTAACACCATAGAAAGGACCACTCAGTCGACGATCATGGCTTACAGCCAAACCCTAAAAGACGCTCTAAAAGAAACTGAAGCAGACTCCCAAAAGCTCAACAATGTCAGCGAGACTATGGAAGTCCTGCAATCAGAGATAAGAACCATCAAGGACTCAATAAAACAGGCCGTTACTGAGTCACTGGGCGCCATGAGGGACGCAGTGGCCGAGAGCATCAGGAGCGTCTCCTCTCCACAGCTGGACGAGTCCAAAGCCACCACTATATACTTGTCTTACCTGCATGCCCATCACATGAACATGGTTCATCCAGGTTCATTCTCGAAACACCTCAACGAGACACTAACAAGGAACAATATTGCACCTGTTGAAATAAGCGACAAAGTCCCTTCAAAAGAAATCCTTAAGGCAGTAACCCACTCAACGACTTATCGACGACCTCAACCCACGCCAGAAATATACCATGACCTCCTTGACTTAGGCAAAAGTCAGTATAACCGCAATCCCGAAGTGGCCAGTCAGTCCCCCTGGGATCACAGCTCCAACGACACCGTAAATGCCCGCGATCCCATTACATGCACTCCCAGCGACGACAGTGACCATCGGACTGCAACCAAAGTCAATGGTTGCGACCAGATGATGACGACTCACTCCACAGAGGAACAAGACCCTCGAGCTGCAGCGTCAGTTGATTACTACGACACGCAGGCCCAGGACCTGAACACCTTCCTGTGCACGGGTGACGAGAAGTTCGAGGGCCCGCCATTGACTGACAAGCAGATGTCCGAAGGTTCTGCTAAGAAGTTCCGTCCCCCTAGAAATGGCAGAAGCCGAGCAAACACTCCAAGCGAAGCCCCAAGCTACAGTCTCCGAAATGGCAGTCGTTAGCAGGATGAAAATTGTCCAACATAATGTCCTACACTGGTCCCTTAATAGACGTAATGAACTGTCTAACTTATACTATCAATTAGGCCCAGACATCATTCTGTTAAACAGTACGGGCATAAAGGACGAAAGTAAGCTGAAAATTTTTGGCTACACTGTATACCAGAGGAACATGACGGGTGAGCTGAACGATGGTGTCGCTGTGGCCGTCAGGTCACGTCTGAGTCACAGAGTGTTGCCAGACTTCGAGGATTCAGTTCTGGGAGTGCAGGTGGAGACAACTAGGGGACCTGTTATCATATGCACAATGTACCTACCTCCCAGACGTCCTTACTTACCCGAACAAGACCTAAACCAGTTGCTACGCCACAGAAATCCAACATACATCATAGGGGACTTAAATGCGCGCCATGCCATACTAGGACACGGTAATGAGAACAACGTCGATGTGGCGCTGTATGACAACATCAGAAGGGGAAAACTGCAACACCTCGGGCCAGATTTCCCGACATTGATCAGACTTGCCAGTGCCACAACACCCGACATAATCCTCTCTAACAACGAGGCCGTCCTGAACAGGCACGTTACCGCCGGACACATCAGTACCAGCGATCACCTGCCAGTCGTCGTGACGCTCTCATCCAATCCCATTATGATCCCCGCCAACATCAGGTCAAACCTCAAACGGGCAGACTGGGACTCCTTCAAGGAGTCTCTCAGTCTCATGCAGGGGAGAAACCTGGTAGAAGCCAGCCCCAATGACATCGACGACGCGGTCGAACAATGGTATAAGGATGTGAAGACGGAGATGGACAACAACATCCCGACCACCAGTTACAGGACCATTCCCCATCCTCACACTAGTCACCAGCTGAGGCAGCTCAGTGTCCAGTACGCTCACGTGAGACAGCTAGCCAGTATCCGCGGGTGGACGCAGGAGCTGAGAGACCGGTACCGAGAGCTACAGACGGACATCCAGCACGAGAGCAAACGTCTACATGAACAAAAGTGGGCCGCCTTGGTGTGGGAGGCAGCCAACAATTACCGCGATTCTGCTGCATTCTGGAAAGGGATCAAGCGACTGATGGGCTCCACCTCTAGCACGGTCCCTTACCTGCTCGACCAAAACAACCTTAAAATATTCGAGGAAGAAAACCAAGAACAACTACATCGGCGATATTTAAGAAAGATCTTTACCATTAGTGAACAGGAGAACGAGGGCTTCGACAGGGAGTTTGAGGAGGACATTTTAGGTCAGTTGCAGGACCATCAGCACTTGCTCCAGCCGCTCCCACGGACTGACGTCACCAGACTGGTGGACGGAAGTTACCTGACGGAACGCATAGTTCCTGCAAATGTGTCAGCCGTCATAAAAGGGTTTAAAAACAAATCACCTGGTCAAAGTCACATTAACAAGAAGATCCTTGCTCAACTCCCCGACAACATGATAGAGAGGCTTGCTCATATATGCAACGCCTGCCTCGCCTCTGGATACTTCCCTAAGATGTTCAAAATCGCCGTTATTCGCCTCATACCGAAAGCAGGGAAGCCTCCAAACAAAGTTGAAAACTTTCGACCAATATCGCTGCTAGAGGTACCTGCCAAAATCTTCGAAAAAATAGTCAACAAGCGATTGCGGATGTATCTGGAGGACGAAGACGTGCATAATCCCCGCCAGTTCGGCTTCCGCCAGTACCGAGGCACATCCACCGCCATAGCTCAGGCCTACGAGCAGATCGCCAATGCCATGACTGGCCGCCTACAGTGCAATATAGTACTGAGGGACGTCAGCAAGGCGTTTGACAAAGTTTGGCACGCAGGCTGCAGTATAAGATCATACAAATGGGGCTACCCGAAAATCTGACTCGCCTGCTGTGCAACTTCATTATGGACCGCAGAGCCAAAATCAAGATGCAAGAACATTTTGGAGAAGAATTCTCACTATCGAGCGGCGTGCCTCAGGGCTCTTGTCTCTCACCAACCCTTTACACACTCTACACGGCTGACCTGCCACCCCCAATCGTCGGCAGCGAGTACGTCATGTATGCCGACGATGTAATACAGCTCGTCACCTGCCCAGGAAGGTCCACAGCAAGGATGGCGCGCCTCACTGCTCGGGCAATAGAGGAGATCTCGGAGTATGAAAGTAAATGGAAAATAAAAACAAACAAAACGAAATTTGAGGTTATACCCATAGCCAAATTCAAGCCGGCCCCATTGATGATCGACGACGAAGAGATTGAGTACTCTAAACAAGGCAGGTTGCTCGGCCTCATCATTTCTCGGACGGGCATCATTCCCCACGTGAAGGACAGACTAAATAAAGCCAAAGTCGCCGCAGCCAAATTAAAACGTTTTAAATTGATGCCTGAGAAGATACAAGTTCACCTGTACAAGGCGCTGGTGAGGCCTGTGTTGGAGTACCCATCTATACCACTCGTCACACTCGGGAAGACTAGACTACAACAACTACAGAGCTTCCAAAACAAGTGTTTGAGGTCAGCCAGTGGCCAAGCGCCACCCTACCAGGAGACAGTGGAAACCATCCACCTAAGAAATAAAACAGAGGCCCTCAACTTCAGGTTCCATCGCCTAGGGAAGAAGGTTTGGGACAAGCTCCTGGACGACCCTCACAGCCCAGACCACCTACGCGGGGAAGACATCAACGGAGGGAGACCCCACGCCTGGTGGCCCCGGAGTCTGCCCGCACTACAACAACCCAACCCGCGATCCATCTATGTCCGCCACAGTGATCCACCTTAGATTAAAACTTAGATGATATAAATTCACATTTAACAAGTCACAATCAAGTGAGTCCATAACGTAATACAGTATAAGATGTTAATAAACTTGTAATTGTAAAATCAATCTAGTCATTGTCTACTAAAATAACCATTGTGCAACCTCATTCTAAATCCTAGGTTAGCTTAGTTAGCCAACAAACTCTGTAATATGTAAAACAAGGGGTGTCGTCCCCCTCTGTTTAACTCATTAAACTTCTTTTCCAACCTTTCCCCCCACGACTATATGTTGTGACTTCTCCATCCCTCATGTCTGGCTGTGCCTTGAGCCCCAGCATGCCTTCCATCCTTTCCCCACCTTAACCTAAAAAAAAAAAAAAAAAAAAGGCCTAGAACCACACGTCACTCATATAACACCATCTGTGAGGAATTACTACACCACGTCAGGTCCCTCATAACACCATCTGTGAGGGAATTACTAAACCACGTGAGGTCCCTCATAACACCATCTGCGAGGGAAGTACTATACCACGTCAGGCCCCTCATAACACCATCTGTGAGGGAATTCGTACACCACGTGATGCCCCTCATAACACCATCTGTGAGGGAGTTACTATACCACGTTAGGCCCCTCACCATCTGTGAGGGAATTACTACACCACGTCAGGTCCCTCATAACACCATCTGTGAGGGAACTATTACACCACGTGAGGTCCCTCCTAACACCATCTGGGAGGGAGTTACTACACTACGTGTTTGCTGTTCAACACCTACATTAATCTGTATGTTCACTGTATGTTCCTTTACCTTTCTCTAACGAATGCTTTTTTTAAACCACCAATGTATGTAAGGAGTCATTTATGTCCAATTTATGTTTTCAGCCTTCGGGCTGCAGAACTTTTTCAATAAACCGTTAATTACTATTAGTATTTATTATTACACACACACACACACACATATATATATATATTTAATAATGTTACTATAACAGATAAACTAAAAACACACAGCAGCGTTGAAGAAGATATCCCTGTCACTTACAGCAACTATTAATAAACATGTAAGTCACTATCTTCACAACAAGACGGATAGTTTACAAAAACGTTATAAATCTAGATATAAAAATAATGACTGACATGTGTGTGTGTGTGTGTGTGTGTGTGTGTGTGTGTGTGTGTGTGTGTGTGTGTGTGTGTGTGTGTGTGCTGTGTGTGTGTGTGTACAAAGCCTGGATGAGTTACTACACTCAGATCTTTGTTTCACTGTGATGGCACGAGTCTGCCCTCACTCACCCGGCTATTATTAAACTTATGTAAATGCTCCTTTATGCCGCGGCAGTTCCAGCGCCTTTCTATTTTTGGCACAGTCTTTACGCCTTTATGAATTAGGACTTGCTTAATCTGAGGCTCACAGGCACGACTTTTTTTTCTCTTTTACTCTTTCTATTTATTTTCGAATTCTCTCTTTAGCAAGGAACCTCTCCAACATCACTCATCAACGCCTCCACCTCCATCGCTGAACACCACCTCTTACCACTACCACCACTCATCACTACCATTACTCACCACCAAGTCTGACTACCACCTCTCACCACCACCTTTGCGCACTACCACTTACCACCACCTCTCATCATTGCCACTTACTACCCCCATTTCCCACCACCACCACACTAACCGCTGAACACCACCACTCATCACCACCAGCTCTGAACACCATCACTCACCACCACCAGCTCTGAACACCATCACTCACCACCACCACCAGCTCTGAACACCATCACTCACCACCACCACCAGCTCTGAACACCATCACTCACCACCACCACCAGCTCTGAACACCATCACTCACCACCACCACTCACCACTATCCTTCATTGACACCACATCACCGCCACTATATACCACCAAAAACTCTCACCACCATCACACCACTACCACCCACTCACCAACTCCTCTCATCAACACATCTCACGAGCACCACTCACCAGCACCTCCCACCAACAACACTCACCAGCGCCACCCACCAACACCTCTCACCAGCACCATCCACCAACACCACTCATCAGCGCCACCCACCAACACCACTCACCAGCACCACCCACCAACACCTCTCACCAGCACCTCCCACCAACAACACTCATCAGCGCCACCCACCAACACCTCTCACCAGCACCATCCACCAACAACACTCATCAGCACCACCCACCAACACCTTTCACCAGCACTCTTCATGTATAGAAATAAACAAATAATGTATTTGAAATACTGTGTAACATTCCGTGCCATAATATCCTGACCACGGGGGTTAATTATTATGACCCTTTATAAACCATACTCTATAATCCTTTTGCGCTACCGCTCACAGGATGAGTATGAGGTGCACCTACACCGCTCACCAAGACCTATTTCGACCTTTCCAGTTTATAAAAGAAGAGCAATAGGGGTTGGGTGTAAACGGGACTGCCCAGTATGGGCCAATAGGCCCGCTGCAGTTTCCTCCATTCTTATGTTCTTAAGAGATAGGAAAGATGGTGTCACTATATTGTATTCAGGTAGAAGAAGATGCTTCAGAGAGAAAGAGAATAAGAGAGAGAGAGAGAGAGAGGTGATTACATGGCATTGGTTGTTGCTACCCCCCCACCCTACCGCGAGAGCCTATTTAAAGTTCAAAGGTTTGAACATTGTCCCAATGTCCATCAGACAGTGTTACCGCCAAAAAACACCTGGTTCATATATGAGACCTTGAAGTATGATTCAAGTCTCAAATTTAAGAATTTGGTGAAAGATTGGCCACTAACGTTCTAATTTTTAAAACACAGTGGGATGATATACACATCAATCTATATATATATATATATATATATATATATATATATATATATATATATATATATATATATATATATATATATATATATATATATATAATCAACACCTCACCCCGCCAGGATTAGAACCCACGGCCCACGACTGTGACCGGGGAATGCTACCTCTGGATCACCAGGATACTAAAAGCAGTCCTAGACTCTGTTATATTTCACACAAAGCCTGTTCAACGAGCTTATGACGCCGTGAACCTCTAATGGAGACTACCCGTGAAATATAACAGAGTCTAAACTGACTGTGATCAAACGTCAGTTCAAGTGAGTGTAGAAGTCTGCGTGCTTTATTGGGCTAATGAAATATATATATATATATATATATATATATATATATATATATATATATATATATATATATATATATATATATATATATATATATATATATATATATATATATATATATATATATATATATACATATATATATATATATATATATATATATATATATATTTTAGCTGTTCCTCTCCCCACTCACTATCTACCCGATCCTGAGATTGCCCATGCATCAACGCATGCAGTGGAGCAGCTATTTGGGCAAACCCTTTAACAAATTTCCTATAAAATGATGTGAACCCTACAAAAGATCGCACATCTTTCACCGTCTGAGGGACTGGCCAATCTCTTACTACCCTAATTTTCTCAGGATCAGCTGTGATGCCTTCAGCTGACACCAGATATCCTAACTAACTTACGATGGAATTTTATTTCTCACTTGACTAGGGGTTTTATTAATTATAATTAGATGGTAATTGCAGTGGAAGCACCCCTTGGAGAAAAAACCCGAACCAGCACAAAACACTTAAATTTACTAACAAAAATGAATTCTCCGTGACCCGTGGAAGGATAGCATCTGTGATTGGGGTAAATGAGACGCACTGTAAAATTTAGACACTTCTATTCCCTCTAACAATACAGACACAATCAAATAATGGTACACCAACATATGTGCACCTCTTAACCTGAACTTAAAACGCTACTCTGGGGAAGAAAAGTTATACATGATATTAAAATTATTAGAAACTCAGAACATGCCTCATTAGGCAACAATAAATTCAAAGTATTAAGAAATGTTGCTTGCGCACATGAAACAAGGCCTTAAGGGCTTTCAACAAATTAATATCAATCACTGAGAAAATGGTATAAAAATAAGAAATTATTAACTCCACCATGAATAGGCCTTAAGGGCACTCAATAAAATTTTTTTACCAACAGATGTATTCCTTAAGGGTTTTTAACAAAATAATATCACTCACTGAGAAAATGATATAAAAAATGGAAATTATAAAGAAATATTAACTGCAGTAAAGGAACTAAATCACAGTATCACTTACAAGAGAAAGGAGGAACCTCATCAGAAAAACAGTTCCCTCATTCCAATTAGTGACACAAACATTAAAAAACAATACTATCAAAATTATTAAGAAATATTAACTACACACAGCAAGACAATATCAGTAACTGAAAAAATAGCATTAACTACACTTAGCAAGACAATATCAGTCACTGAGAAAATATTATCACTATTTTAAGAAGTTACTGATTCCACCAATACCCGTAAATCATACTTCTAAACCTAACACATAGATTCCACATGCACCCGTAGTTTTTTAAGGCACAACCAACAGGCACCCGTAGTTTAAGGGCCAAATCAGCCTTTCTCAACCTTGGAAAATGTACCTCTAAGTTCCATTAGACGCCTGGTCTCAGTGTGTGACCATCCATTTACTCAGCTGGCCTCATTTTACACTCAGTACATCCATGAAACGGGAGGGAGTGAGCCAATCAGACCTTGTTCAGTTGAGAGGAGCTTTAGCTTCTCGTAGTAAAAGGTTTTCACTAACTGCTTGAAGATATGTGATATTGTGAGCCGAGGTAGAAGAGATCTGTCGATTCCAGACGATCGTCAGTTGTGCACCCAGACAGCTGGTTTCACTTCAGAGATCCCATGCTAACCCTGCTAACCAGTGACAAGCCTGCACTGATCATTCCAACTACGACAATCGCTAATCATCAGTCATCAACGGCAGTCTCAAACAGCAGTCATCATCACTCACAGTCATCACTCGCAGTCATCACCTTCAGTCATGTGGGTTCTGACGAAAACCCTGCAATGAACTCATTGTTAGCTATTGCTAATTTTATCACTGCCCTATCTAAACCCTGTCTGAGATCGAATGAGACTTACTTGTTATACTGTAATGTCACAACACAGGTGACTAGACCACGTGACCGTTTTGTCCTGTCTGACGCACAGACCGTCCTCTGTTCGAATGCTGTCGTCTGACTGAGAACCAGCCAGCCGACCGGTTACATATATATATATATATATATATATATATATGTATAATGTGTGTGTGTGTGTGTGTAACGGTCTGGATTGTAAAGGGATATCAAAAAGAAAGGCACAAATTAAAGTTTTAAAATATCCCTAAAATCTCGGAACTCTCCAAAATCAAATGTTTTCTAAAGTTAGTTGAATTATATTGAATTTTTTTTAAATGGTTTCGATTCTTGTTGCTCTTGTATGTACCGTATTTAGATTTAGCAGAATTTAGTATAGCAGAGATGCAATAAAAACGACCAGTAATGGATCCAACCCCAGGTACAAACACATATAAAAAAGTTCTCAGAGGTGATGAAATGGCTTTTCAAAGTTTCAAGTTTTGGGTTCTTTAAAACACAAATAAGAAATAATGCTAATTATTAATTAACTGGACTTAAAGTTATGTATAAGCTTAAAACTTTCAAGTGTCCAGTTTCTTGCATATCGCTTACTATGTTGCCAATCAGAATATTTAATAATGTTCAAACAAACAGGTCAAGTAAAATACACAAAAAAATACCACATTAAGATTAAAGATTACCTTAAACTTCAGTATAAAAACTTAACACTCTCAGGTGTTAGGGTATCTGGGTTTTTAGCCTAAAATCTGAAAAATTCATAATTATAACCTGAGGAAATAGTTATTCCTTAAAAAAAATAATAAGTCAGGGAATCTACAGCATCATTAGCTACTCAACTGGACTAAAGCCATATACTCTTACTTCTCTGTAAAAGTTCCCAAACAATCATTGAATATTTTAGTAATAACTAAATTCACATTTCTTTCCACCCAAGCTCTTCACCTTTCTGTAAAATCCCACAAAATATATCACTGATTACACATTATCACTTTGACGCATGTGAAAATAAAAATACTTTACTCTTTGTAAACTGTACTAACAAATAATGGGACCCATGCCTTATTTTCTGTAAAAATTACCCAAACATTTATTTTAAGTAAACTATTAGCAATCATCTATATGAATCAAAATGTGATTATTAAGTGGGGTAAACACTTAACTATTTTACTCGCAACAGAGTAACTGATATGATATAGAAATCCTACCCATGTAATGACACAGATTCTACTGTATTTTATATGAAATTATATTGACTGAATCTTATTAGTTTGTAAAATATGCAAATATTTTCAATCAATAATCAACATCCTCACTGTATTTACCATTAACACTTTCGGGAGAATGTTGAGGCGCTGTCCTTGACTCAAAAAAAATTACCTGAATTCTCTTAACACAGTTTAGCCTAACTTTCATAATCTTTCACGTAATACCATGAATAGTCTTAGTACAGTAAAAGAAAACAATTAATTTCACTCCATAAATCAGTTTGAATTAGCAAAAGAAAACACGGTTCATAATAATTTAAATGCAGCACCGAAAATAATGGGTGTCAGTATACTAGAATGAATATTCCCACAATTGTTCACAGCATTCAAAATCCTTCATAATTATGACACCATTTTAGAATTGTTTTCTTTTAAGAATTTACACCCATTTAGTCAAGTTCTCATATCTGAGCTGGACAATTGTTCTCAGTACGCCCATCATTAAGTGTACCATTTTCACTTAATCTTCCTCGCAAAATCAATACTAACTGCTCACTTTCTACCTGAACTGTAGGTTTCAATTGTTTCTTAGTCCCAGAATTTGTACACTGAGTCAGCAGGGCATGGAATTATCTGAAACTAATTCCCAGCTAAATAACCATTCTCACTAAATGGTCACAATCCTTACACTTTGGATGTCACTGTCCTCGCCGAGCTAAGTCAATATCTTTACTTCACCCAACTAAATCACTTGTTAAGAAAATATAGCATAGTCAGATATCACTTAGCTCTGAAGAGAATATTGTTCTGGGGTACAGAACATGGCTGATTTAAAAACCAGAAAGTTATATTTGTGGTGCCGGTTTTGCTAGTGGGCCAGGTTCAGACGTGTGGTGTCAGGAAGGAGCTTGCTGGGTCGGACGCCCCACGATCATGCAGGCTCCCGGTGTTTACAGTATACAATGACCTGGAATAATATCAAGTTTTAGACAATTGTTCTGCCTTACTCTTCAACTAACACTTGGTAATGATTGGGGCAGTGTACATGTACTTACAATTGAGGTAACTATAAGCGCTCAATGGCAGTGAGGAACACAAACTGACCGAAGGGCGTCTTGCAGAAGGACACGATTTCGGCGTCTCTTTTCGGTAAATGGTGGTTCTAAGGTATTACTTATATGAAATTCTAAATGAGTGCTGGGAAGATCGCGATTCACTATTTATTGACGTTACGGTATTTTTTGTTTTCTTCTTTCCTTGTGGTTATCAGCATATATATATATATATATATATACTTCATTTTAAGTCCATATAACACGCAGACTTTGAACATATAATCAACGACCTCACCAGCCAGGAATCGAACCCTCGACCTACTGGGTGGGACTAGGGAACGCTACCGACCAACCCACAAGGACACTAAAAGCAGTCCTAGACTCTGTTATATTTCACACAAAGCCTGTTCATCGAGCTGATGGCGCCGTGAACCTCATTGGGAAACTGCCCGTGCCTCGTATGTGGTGTCAGTAGCATTTTACCGAATTCAACTGGTATGAAACACGAGGTACCATATATATACTTCATTTTTAGTCCATATAACACGCTGACTTTGAAAATATAATCTCACCAGCCAGGAATCGAACCCTCGACCTATTGGGTGGGACTAGGGAACGCTACCGACCAACCCACAAGAACACTAAAAGCAGTCCTAGACTCTGTTATATTTTACACAAAGCCTGTTCATCGAGCTGATGGCGCCGTGAACCTCATTGGGAAATTGCCCGTGCCTCGGATGTGGTGTCAGTAGCATTTTTAGTCCATATATATATCTATCTATATATATATATATATATATATATATATATATATATATACAGTATATATATATATATATATATATATATATATATATATATATATATATATATATATATATATATATATATATATATATATATATAGTCTGTACTCACCCCTGAAGATGTGAATTACACGAAAGCGCTTGGGAACATCGTGTTTTCTTCGATTCCTGGCTGGTGAGGTCGTTGATATATATATATATATATATATATATATATATATATATATATATATATATATATATATATATATGTAACCGGTCGGAATTTGCTGGACTTTAATTTCTCACTTGACTTAGGGTTTATTAAAATTTAATAGATGGTAAAGGCAGTGGAAGCGCCCCTTTGAGAAAAATCCCGAACCAGCACAAGAACACTTAAATCTACTACACAAAATGAACTGTCCGTGACCCGTGGAAGGATAGCGTCTGTGACTGGGATGAATGAGACACATTGTAAAATTTAGACACTTATATTCCCTCCAACACTACAAACACAATCAAATAATGGTACACCAATATGCGCACCTCTTAAATTAAACTTTAAACACTACTCTGGGGAATAAAAGTTATACATGACATAGAAATTATTAGAAACACAGGCAACAATAAATTTAAAGTATTAAGAAATGTTAATTGCACATATGAACAGGCCTTAAGGCTTTCCCAAAATAATATCAGTCACTTAGGAAATGGTACTAAAAAATAAGAAATTAAATACTCCACAATGAATAGGCCTTAAGGGCTTTCAGCAAGATAATATCAGTCACTGAGGAAATGGTAATAAAATTTAAGGAATTAAATACTCTACAATGAATAGGCCTTAAGGGCACTCAACAAAATTATATCAGTCACTGAGGAAATGGTAATAAAATTTAAGGAATTAAATACTCTACACTGAATAGGCCTTAAGGGCACTCAACAAAATTATAGCACCTCAACAGATGTACACTTCCTAACCTAACCTAACCACTACTCTGGGGAACAAGGTTATACCTGAGATCAGAATTATGAAGAACAATTAGAGGCATTAAAAGAATCAAATCACAGTATCACTCTGGTTCCACTTAATGGCACAAACATTAAAAAAAAACACTACTATCGAAATTATTTAAGAAATATTAAACTACACACGTCAAGATAATATCAGTCTGAGGAATGGTGTTAACTACACCCGTAATAAGGAAGATAAAATGTTCCTCTAGGTATCTCCTAGAGTCCTAGACTCACGGTCTCAGTGTGTGACCATTAATATACTCAGATAGCCTCAGTGTACTCCCAGTGCGTCCATGGGCAGGAAGAGAGTGAGCCAATCAGACCTTGTGCAGTTGAGAGAAACTTTAGCTTCCCGTTAGCAAGAGGGTTTCACTAGCTGCTCGGGACATGTGGGGTTGTGCACCGGAGTGGTAAGAACTGATCACCCACTGCTGATGCTGGTCCCGTGTCGTGTTAGTTGTCGGGAGCACTCGTTCACTCAAGAGATCCTTTGCTACCCCGCTAAACAGTGACAGGCCTACACTGATCGGTCCAATGGCGACAATCGCCACCCTCAATCATCAACGGCAGTCAATCTCTCGCAGTCAACTCCGGTCAACTCCAGTCAACTCCAATCAACTCCAATCAATCAAGTGGGTTCTGACGGAAACCCTGAAATGAACTCACTGTTAGCTCTAGTTTACTTTATCACTGCCCTATCTAACCCTGTCTGAGATCGAATGAGACTTACTTGTTATACTGCAATAGCGCAGCACAGGTGACTAGGCCACGTGACTATTTCTGATGGACGCGCGGAACGTCTTGTCTGTGTGAATGCTCTCCGGGACTGGGCCTAGCCAGCGTCGCGTCTCCCCAAGGCGGTAGCTTGGGCCTACGTGATATATTTTCCGCCTAACTAATAACTCCTTGGGACACCCGTAACATCATTCAGACTGCTAAACGATCTATAATAATTTCAAATTCAATAATAGTCCCTTAACTTCATGAATCGCATCATTATTAATTCGGTAAATCACATTCAATATCATATAGGCCTAGTTCCGCAATCTCTCGCTACGAGCAGGCAGCGCTCCCTCCCCTCAGATGACCTTGAACGCTCAGTATCACTCATGGCGGGGCATTTGAAATTACTCTGAAATTTCTGAATATTACAATCGACCCCCCTAAAAAAAGACAGCTCTCTCCTCATGTGCTGAGAAAACATGCATACGACCCCCCTAAAATTTTGTTCTAAGGACTGCACCTCACCCCTTTTGCTAAATGCAGCATTCCCGTCTTCTCTTCTCTCCTTTTCTCTCCCGCTAACACTCGACCCCCCTAAAAAAAGACAGCACTGCCCTCATGTGCTGAGAGAACAACTTAGAACCCACCTTCAACTCTGTACTATTCCACTCGCAGCTAGCAACTCCATTTCTTCCTAGCCCAACTCAATCCAACCAGAACATCACGCTCCCCTTTTGCCTGGCCCTTAACTAGAGAACCAATGTCAAAATTAATACCAGCCCAAAACAAACATGCTCTCCTTTGGCCTGGCCCTTGAACTAAGAGGAACTAGTGTCAAAACAATACTCAGTCCAAAACAAACATGCTCTCCTTTTGCCTGGCCCTTGAGCTAAGAGGAACCAGTGTCAAAACAATACTCAGTCCACGTCTCCGAACCTCATGCCGGCAGACCAACCCTCTGAAAATGTACCAGTCCATCTTAGTGAGGCCCTGGACCTTACAACCGTACTCTCAATCCCGCTCATGACAGCAACTCAATCCCGCTCATGACAGCAACCACTACTCAACGCACATCTCTGACCTAACCATCTCTCCAATCCCCTCTGCCCTACTCACAACTCCTCCAACTCACCCCCTACAACCTGCCTTTTCTCATTACCATGCACCCTAAACTGCAATCGGTCGGCTTCGTCTTGTCTCTCAGCTGGAGGGCTCGATCAACCTCTCTGAACTACTTACATACCCCTATATTTCCCACTTGGACCTCACACTTCCTTGACTGCTGGACGTGTGCCTGACATTCACCCCTTGTTTCCTCCCTGAACCGTTGAATGTGTGCCTGAGACTCCCACTTGAACCTGTTTACCTGTGCTTGATAATCCCCCTTTCGGTCTCCGAACTCCTCTCTCAGCTGTACCAAGGTCCCGCGGCCGTCTCTCTTCCTCCTCATACACATCTCTACTGTCAAGCCTAACCAACTCAGTCCGGGCACAAGGATGAGCATCAGTGCGAGTTCAATCCCTACCATTACTAACCAACACATGATAGCGTTCATTATCCCAACCACAGTACTATCAGTCACGACATTAAAAACTACGCTCTGCTACCATTTGTAACCGGTCGGAATTTGCTGGACTTTAATTTCTCCCTTGACTTGGGGTTTATTAAAATTTAATAGATGGTAAAGGCAGTGGAAGCGCCCCTTTGAGAAAAATCCCGAACCAGCACAAGAACACTTAAATCTACTACACAAAATGAACTGTCCGTGACCCGTGGAAGGATAGCGTCTGTGACTGGGATGAATGAGACACACTGTAAAATTTAGACACTTATATTCCCTCCAACACTACAAACACAATCAAATAATGGTACACCAATATGCGCACCTCTTAACTTAAACTTTAAACACTACTCGGGGGAATAAAAGTTATACATGACATAGAAATTATTAGAAACACAGGCAACAATAAATTTGAAGTATTAAGAAATGTTGCTTGCACATATGAACAGGCCTTAAGGCTTTCCCAAAATAATATCAGTCACTTAGGAAATGGTACTAAAAATAAGAAATTAAATACTCCACAATGAATAGGCCTTAAGGGCTTTCAGCAAGATAATATCAGTCACTGAGGAAATGGTAATAAAATTTATGGAATTAAATACTCTACAATGAATAGGCCTTAAGGGCACTCAACAAAATTATATCAGTCACTGAGGAAATGGTAATAAAATTTAAGGAATTAAATACTCTACACTGAATAGGCCTTAAGGGCACTCAACAAAATTATAGCACCTCAACAGATGTACACTTCCTAACCTAACCTAACCACTACTCTGGAGAACAAGGTTATACCTGAGATCAGAATTATGAAGAACAATTAGAGGCATTAAAAGAATCAAATCACAGTATCACTCTGGTTCCACTTAATGGCACAAACATTCAAAAAAACACTACTATCGAAATTATTTAAGAAATATTAAACTACACACGTCAAGATAATATCAGTCTGAGGAATGGTGTTAACTACACCCGTAATAAGGAAGATAAAATGTTCCTCTAGGTATCTCCTAGAATCCTAGACTCACGGTCTCAGTGTGACCATTAATATACTCAGATAGCCCCAGTGTACTCCCAGTGCGTCCATGGGCAGGAAGAGAGTGAGCCAATCAGACCCTGTGCAGTTGAGAGAAACTTTAGCTTCCCGTTAGCAAGAGGGTTTCACTAGCTGCTCGGGACATGTGGGGTTGTGCACCGGAGTGGTAAGAACTGATCACCCACTGCTGATGCTGGTCCCGTGTCGTTTTAGTTGTCGGGAGCACTCGTTCACTCAAGAGATCCTTTGCTACCCCGCTAAACAGTGACAGGCCTACACTGATCGGTCCAATGGCGACAATCGCCACCCTCAATCATCAACGGCAGTCTCAAACGGCAGTCAATCTCTCGCAGTCAACTTCGGTCAACTCCAGTCAACTCCGGTCAACTCCAATCAACTCCGGTCAACTCCAATCAAGTGGGTTCTGACGGAAACCCTGAAATGAACTCACTGTTAGCTCTAGTTTACTTTATCACTGCCCTATCTAACCCTGTCTGAGATCGAATGAGACTTACTTGTTATTCTGCAATAGCGCAGCACAGGTGACTAGGCCACGTGACTATTTCTGATGGACGCGCGGAACGTCTTGTCTGTGTGAATGCTCTCCGGGACTGGCCTAGCCAGCGTCGCGTCTCCCCAAGGCGCTAGCTTGGGCCTACGTGATATATTTTCCGCCTAACTAATAACTCCTTGGGACACCCGTAACATTATTCAGACTGCTAAACGATCTATAATAATTTCAAATTCAATAATAGTCCCTTAACTTCATGAGTCGCATCATTATTAATTCGGTAAATCACATTTAATATCATATAGGCCTAGTTCCGCAATCTCTCGCTACGAGCAGGCAGCGCTCCCTCCCCTCAGATGACCTTGAACGCTCAGTATCACTCATGGCGGGGCATTTGAAATTACTCTGAAATTTCTGAATATTACATATATATACTGTATATATATATATACTGTATATATATATATATATATATATATATATATATATATATATATATATATATATATATATATATATATATATATATATATATATATATATATATATATATATATATATATATATATGATTAGTGGGTCCCATATTAATTAAAATTAATCTACGACTATCAACATGGGTTTACAAAGGGAAAATCTTGTCTAACAAATCTGCTAACGTTTTTTAGGAAAGTCTTTGAGGTAGTAGATAATGACAAAAATTACCATGTTATTTACTTAGACTTTAGCAACGCATTTGACAGAGTACTGCATCAGAGGCTTCTGAGAAAAATTAAGGCTCATGGTATCGAGGGGAAAGTTTTAAATTGGATAAAATCATGGCTCACCTATAGAACGCAGAGGGTCAGCATAGATGGTGTTAAATCTGAGTGGGGCCGTGTAACCAGTGGGGTTCCCCAGGGGTCAGTACTAGGCCCACTCTTGTTCATAATCTACATAAACGATCTAGATGCTGGGATCAGCAGTGACATAAGCAAGTTTGCGGATGACACGAAAAAAGGGCGGCAAATTAATTCAGTGCAGGATGCAAATGCATTACAGGAGTAGGGTGTGTCATACGGAGGCGAATTTTTTTTTTGAGTTTGAAAAATCGGCCCATGGTATTAATGATGTAGTTCTATGTGCAGAATCATGTGATATCTTCAGATTTGAAAAGTTTTCATTTTTTGCTAGGTAAATTTTAACTTGAAATCTTATGAAAATTCAGTATTCCCACCCTTTTACCAACACCACTAAATAGCTTATTTAAGTAAAATGGGGTGTATCCAGGTTAATTTATTAGGATGAAAATGATCCAGGAATAATTGAAACAATAGTCTTGACATTTATTAAATTTAATATTCCTTTAGAAAACAAAATCATCAAATACAAAAACCGGTTTTTACTACTACGACCGGTGTTGCTGCACGCCATAGAGAACATGTCTTCTTGCTTTAGGCTTTCTACTCATCACCTCCTGCTGACCACCTGAGCTCCGGATGTGCTTCCCTCCTCTCCTGGCTGTACCGTGACTGCTGGCCTCGCTCACTTGCTGCAACACACAACGCTCTATACTCTGGGTGTGCGAGGGGCCAGGCAAGGGACATCATGGGGTTGTCCAGGAAAGCTCTGACAGACACATTGGTGAGGGCTGCAGGTAAGAGGGGCTGCTGCCGCTTCAATGTATCCAGATCCTATGAGATCAGTGAGGGTCTTGGCACCTAGATTGACTTCAGGAGTCTTCCTGACCCTGAAGGAATCGTCACCAACTGATTCGTCATGCCCAGATCCTCTCATAAGTCTCATATCCAAGATCTTTTTGACTGCCACTCTTCTCTCCTCCTCATCCTTACTGCAGAGCATTGTCTGCAGAACTGCCTCGGGATGAGCATACTAGGAAGATCTCCTCACAGTCTGCTCCACAATCTGAAGAACCTTCCTTGGCTGACTCCTCAAGAGCTCAAGCTGGAAGAGAACATGCCTCGGACCTTCGGAGAACGATGACTTGACCTTGGTGTTGAACCAATTTGGCAAGTAGACACTCACGATGAGTTGGACAATAAGTCTCAGGTTGTGAAGCTGGTTCCCTTTCAGTATATGATGAGCGACCCAAATTCTGCAGAACCTGAGAGCCGTTGTGAGCCACCTAGAATGTGAGGCTGGATCTATCTGCAGGTAAGCAAGTCTATCAGGCATGACCCCAGTTTTGATGGCACTGCAAATCATGTAACCATAGTACTGGTCAGTACTCAGGTCGTCAATGACAGTATGTGCAAGCTCAACGAGTGGAGGAGCCAACTGTGATTTTTCAAAGCTCGGATTTATTTCTAACTCAGTGGCAGGAGTCAGCATCTTGCCAAGAGACCAGACCATCTGTTGTTTGGAAAGAGTCTTGCCATCAGCTCCTGGATCCAGATGTCTACCAGTGGCAGCGGCGCTCGTTGGTGTGGAGTCACAAACAATCCAGACCAGCTTCCTCCCAATCTTCCGCTCTATCCACTGTATGACCCCCCCTTGCCACCCTGTGTTCGTGTTGGTGCTGTCCCCTCCAATGGCCTGCAGGGTCTGGTCTACGTTCCTTTCTCTGAGCCAATTCACAATGTTATCTGCCACTATCTCAGCTGGTTTCCTGATGTCATCTTTCTCTGGAGTGAAATGCCACAAATACTTCCCTCCTGGTTCACTGCAGCAGGAGTAGTGGTCCTCCTTCACCATGGCAGGGAACAACTTGTCAGAATCTCCAACTTTCATGAACACTTTAGTGTCATCCCTTCTCCCATCAAAGAACAAACAATTTATTCCATTTTCTCTTATCCCCTTATCAAGCTCCTCTTCTAGGTTGCAGCAAGTTTCTCCTGAGCTCTCTTACTTTGTTATGATCTATCACCAGGTGAACATCATCCAGGTGTTATCAAACCACCGTCAATCAGAGCAGCTGTTGCTATCTCTGCAGTTTCTCTGAGACCAGTGTGGTGTCGCATGCTGGCCAGAGCTATGCTCAGGATATCTTCCTATTTCCAGATCTTATGCCTGGAAGGTTTTGGGATCGTATTTTCTGGAGTTAGGGACAAAGTCACCATTCTCCTGGTCAGCACTCCGGATCAGCCATGGGAAGTCATTGATAAACTCTGAATCAGCTTGACTCCAATCATCGGCCTTTTACCTCACCCTGGAGCCTTCTCAAAGTCTCTCTTTTTCCTCAGCAACTCTTCTCCTCTTCTGTCTCTGTGGCAGCCTCCTGTCTCTTGGACTCCGGAATATCTTGGCTAGAAATCATGAGAGCCCCTGCTCTGCCAGTCTTCTCTCTCTGTGCTTTGACAAATACAGGAATGTGGGCCTCAGTTTACAGTCACGATCGCATCCAAACTCAGGACAGAGAACAATTGGGCACTTGCAAGTAATTATGTCAAATAACTTTGGTTAGTTAGCCCAGCAAAGCTGTCCTTAACTGCAAGTTTTCCTCTCCCAAAGAGAGATGTCTCTTGCCCCTTTTCCCCAACTTCAGCTGTGATCTCTCACTAATCTTCTTCTGACTTGTTATGACTGGAGGCTTGAACTGAGCGTTAGCCAGAGTGTACTGTGCCAAGACAGCTTTGGTCATATCACAGGTAATGTCTTTGTTTGTGTAAGTTCTTTGGTTCTTTTCACTGATTTGCCTGATTAAAACACCGTATCTCAAAGCATCTCTCAATGTAGGCAACTCCGACTTCAGGAGCTCTCTCCCAGACCCAAGATAGTGACTGAGATGGCTGGATTTTTGGTTCCTCGTCCTGACACAAGCAGCCATCGCAAATATTATCAACTTATAAATGCATCAGAATCTGAAACAGATAAAAATATTGTTAGTTGGGTTGTTAAAGAATGAAGTCAGAAAACAATGTTCACTATTTAATTGTAATGCACTAATGCAGCTGTACGTTAGATTTTCGATAAATTTCACGCTAAAATGTACCTAGCAAAAGGTTGCAAAATATTGAAACTGAAATTATTTTCTGTTTATATACACTAAAATCTACCAAAAAAGTGATGGGCCATTAGTTTTAGCTGATCTTCCCTCCTATGACACACCCTATTACAGGAGGATCTAAATAAACTGCAGGGGTGGTCTGAAAAATGGCAAATGAAATTCAACACCAGCAAGTGCAGCGTACTTAATATTGGAAGAACAAATACTTATAATGTATACAGCATTAACAACATTAACCTTGAGAAGTCGACTTGTGAAAGAGACCTAGGGGTACTTGTGAGCGTTAATGCTCGAAATAAGGCAAACAGAGTATTGGGTTTTATATCTAGAAGTGTAAGTAACAAGAGTGCAGAGGTCTTATTGCAACTATATCTTGCGCTAGTCAGGCCACACCTCGATTATGCGGTTCAGTTCTGGTGCCCCTATTATAGAATGGATATAAATTCAGTAGAGTCGGTGCAGCGAAGAATGACAAAAATGATTCCGGGACTTAGAAACCATCCATATCAGGATAGGCTAAAGAAACTTAACTTGCATTCCCTAGAAAGACGAAGAGTGCGGGGAGATATGATAGAAGTATTTAAGTGGGTGAAAGGAATCAATAAAGGGGATATAGATAAAGTTCTTATAATATCCGAGCAGGATAGGACTCGGGGCAACGGATTCAAGTTGGATAAGTTTACGTTTAGGAGGGAGATAGGAAGAAACTGGTTCACAAATAGGGTGGTGGACGAGTGGAACAAGCTTAGCAACTTTCTAGTAAGTGCGGGAACTCTGGAAAGTTTCAAAAGGATGCTTGATAGATTCATGGATGATAGAGAGTGGTAGTAACTCTCGACAGGAGCTGCCATGCACAGGCCAACCGGCCTATTGCAGACTCCTCATTTTCTTATGATCTTATGATCTTATATTTTTTACCTGACGTAACTTGACTAGTCACGTCGCCCTTTCTCTTAAACTCCTTTGTGTGTGTGGTGGTGTTGGTGTGCGATTAGTGGGTGTCATGTTTATGACTTTACCTCATGTTTAGTAAGGTCACCCTGTGTACTGAAGCCTCTCTCGATCCAAGTAATTCAGTTGCCTTTGAAGATGTCTTCAATAAAGACGAAATCTAAGGTGCTCCATGGTTTCCTCTTTCCCTGTGTGATTTTATCAAGATTTATCTTATCCACGTTTTCATTGTGGATCTACATGAAATATATATATATATATATATATATATATATATATATATATATATATATATATATATATATATATATATATATATATATATATATATATATATATATATATATAAGCAAGTAAATCACTGTAGGTGCACGTGATCTAGGTATATGCTGATAACCACAAGGAAAGAAGAAAACACGAAGTTCCCAAGCGCTTTCGTGTAAGTCACATCTTCAGGGGTGAGTACAGTCTGTACTCACCCTTGAAGATGTGAATTACACGAAAGCACTTGGGAACTTCGTGTTTTCTTCTTTCCTTGTGGTTATCAGCATATATATATATATATATATATATATATATATATATATATATATATATATATATATATATATATATATATATATATATATATATATATATATATATATATGTGTGTGTAACCGGTCGGAATTACTGGTCTTTAATTTCTCACATGACTTGGGGTTTATTAAAGATTATTAGGTGGTAATTGCAGTGGAAGCGCCCCTTTGAGAGAAATCCCGAACCAGCACAAGAACACTTAAATTTACTAAACAAAATGAATTGTCCGTGACCCGTGGAAGGATAGCGTCTCTGACTGGGATGAATGAGACACACTGTAAAATTTAGACACTTATATTCCCTCCAATACTACAGACACAATCAAAAGAATGTTACACCAATATGCGCACCTCTTAACCTGAACTTAAAATACTACTCTGGGGAATAAAAGTTATACATGATGTTGAATTTATTAGAACCGCAGGCAATGCCTCATTAGAGGACAATAAGTTTAAAGTATTAAGAAATGTTGCTTGCACACATGAACCAGGCCTTAAGGGCTTTCAACAAAATATCAATCACTGAGAAAATGGTATTAAAAAAATAAGAAATTAAAAACTTTACAATGAATAGGCCTTAAGGGGACTCACCAAAATTATATCCAGCACTGAGAATTGGTATAAAAATCAGAACTTATTAACTCCACCCTGAATAGGCCTTCAGGGCGCTCAACAAAATTATATTACCCCAACAGATACACACCTCCTAACCTAACTTAAACACTACTCTGGGGAACAAAGGTTATACCTGAGATTGAGATTATAAAGAAATATTAAATGTACACAGTATACATTAGTAACTGAAAAAATAGTATTAACTACACACAAAAATATTGTCACTATTATTAAGAAGTTACTGAGTCCACCAATACCCGTGAACCATGCTTCCTAACCTAACACACACACAGATTCCACCTGCACTCCGTAGTCGTTTAAGGCACAACCAACAGGCACCCGTAGTTGAAGGCCCAAATCAGCCTTTCTCCACCTTGGAAAGTGTACCTCTAACTCCACTGACTCTTGGCCCCAGTGTGCGGCCCTGTATCACTCAGCTGGCTTCACTTTACCCCCAGTACATCCATGAAACGGAAGGGAGCGAGCCAATCAGACCTTGTACAGTTGAGAGAAGCTTTAGCTTCCCGTTAGCAAAAGGGTTTCACTCAGCTGCTTGAGATATGTGGTATTGTGAGCCGAGGTAGAGGAGAGCTGATGACCCCAACGATCGTCCCATCGTTAGCTGGGCACCCAGACGGCTAGGTTCACTCAAGAGCTTCTTTGCTACCCCGCTAAACAGTGACAGGCCTACACTGATCTGTCCAACGGCGACAATCGCCAATTCTCAATCATCAATTGCAGTCACAAACGGCAGTCAATCTTTCCCAGTCATCACTCTCACAGTCAAGTGGGTTCTGATGGAAATCCTGAAATTAACTCACTGTTAGCTCTTGATAACTTTATCACTGCCCTATCTAACCCCTATCTGAGATCGAATGAGACTTACTTGTTATACTGCAATAGCGCAACACAGGTGACTAGGACACTTGACTATTTCTGTGGACGGACGCGCAGGGACGTCCTGTTGGGCCGATCGCTTTTTTCGCTTTTTTCGCGTGACTGAGGACCAGCCAGCCTCGCGTCTCCCCAAGGCGTTAGCTTAGGCCTACGTGACATATTTTCCGCCTAACTAATAACTTTCTTGGGACACCCGTAACATTATTCAGACTGATAAACGATCTATAATGATTTCAAATTTACTAATAGTCCCTTAACTTCATGAATCGCATCATTATTAATTCGGCAAACTACATTCAATATCGTATAGGCCCAGTTCCAAAAGCTCTCACTACGTGCAGAAGCGCTCTCTTCCCTCAGTCGACCTTGAAAACTCAGTATCGCCGATGGCTGGCGTTTGAAATCACACTGAAGTTTCTGAATATTATATATATATATATATATATATATATATATATATATATATATATATATATATATATATATATATATATATATATATATATATATATATATATATATTATAATATATTGTGGTTCTTACCGTAGAGTTCGATACCTTCACACTGGTTACTTACATGAGATTATGGTGTATCTACGTAGAAATTCAATCCACCACCCAACATTCCATTATTTATACTTAATAAATGATGATTTAATCAGTTCCATTAATTTCCAACATTCATCTAAGTTATTGGTTATACTCTGTCATAACCAATCAGTTATTTCCTTTAGTAATAATAAGATAGGATGACAGATACGGGCTGAAAATTGCACTTACATTTATTTGGCAAGCTTCCATACAATGATTTACAATTTGCGTGGATATATGAGTCACTCACATTCACGCTGTAATGAAATTAATCTTATTAAAGAGGGAATTTTCAACTTGGGGAGACATGTGATTACTCTACTATGGGTATGACTTAAAAGAGCCTTAATTCTTCAAGTGATACATTTACTGCCAGCCTGGATTGCTTTTGTTGCAACCAGGCTTCAACACAAGAACTTCTTTCCACGGGGGATAACAAAAAAAAGGGTACTCTTGGGTTACCACACATAGTCTCGCGTCACTGTAGACGATTGTCGCGGCAAGTAGAACTAGTAAGCGAGACATGATTAACCACTTAGGTGCAATAGGCCAGCCTGGATTGCTTTTGGCGCAACCAGGCTTCCACAAGTGATTTTTCCACGGGGAATAGAAACCTAGGTTAGCACACTTAATCTCGTGTCGATCACGGTCACTGTAGACAGGTGTCGCGCAGGAGAACTCTGTAAGCATGAATTGATTAACCATTTACTGTTTGATAGGCCAGCCTGGATTGTTCTTCTCGCAACCAGGCATCCACACATGTTATTTCCACGGGGATAATAACTGAGCTTAGCACACTTAGTCTCGTGTCATTGACGGTCCACAGGACTGGGTGGTGGTGGAGGACTCTGTGTGGTGTCCCGTTCTCTTCAGGAAGGAGAGGATGGGGACGACGTCTTAACTAACCCTTGGCCTAGGGGATACTACTCAAAATGTGGTTTTGGGGCGTTAGGCAATGAACAGTACAACACTGTCTCAAGGGCCTCGCCCTATAGACTGGCTAACATACCACGAATGGAAAAATTATATCGTAGATGTGGCTCGCCGGGTGCCTTATCTCCATATATATATATAACAAAGAAGTATGTCTGTGTTTGTTTGTTTGTGTGTGTGTCCACACGAGAATCTCGGAAACTACTTTACCGATCTGTAGTGATGATGGATGGTGTTATATGTAATGATGATGGATGATGATATATGTAGTGATGATGGATGTTGTTAAATGTAGTGATGATGGGTGGTGTTATATGTAGTGATGATGGATGGTGTTATATGTAATGATGATGGATTGTGTTATATGTAGTGATGATGGATGATGTTATATGTAGTGATGATGGGTGGTGTTATATGTAGTGATGATGGGTGGTGTTATATGTAGTGATGATGGATGGTGTTGTATGTAGTGATGATGGATGATGTTATATGTAGTGATGATGGGTGGTGTTATATGTAGTGATGATGGATGATGTTATATGTAGTGATGATGGGTGGTGTTATTTGTAGTGATGATCTATATATATATAAAACAAAGAAGTCTGCCTGTCTGTTTGTTCACCTTTCTCTGGGATCAAACCAGGATCCGCTTGCTGGCGAGGCTACCATGCTTACCATTGCACCTCAGGTCGCCAATAAGAGCTACACCATTTGACACAGCTGAAAGAGAAACTTCGACTGAACATGATTGACAACTGCATATGAGCAGTGTTTCCTGCTCCAGAAGAAGATCCAGTTCTCTATGAGATTATCAAGAAGCAAATGATTCATGGGCCATGTAGACCATTCGACAGACATTCTCCATGCATGAAAGATGGACGTTGCACCAAAAACTTCCCAAAAGACCTGATAAAGGATACTCAGAGTGGAGAAGATGGCTATCCTCAGTACAGGAGAAGAGCGCCAGGCGATGGAGGTTCTACAGCAGTGTTGTGACCTGGAACAGACAGTGAAATAACAGTAGACTACAAATGGGTGGTCCCCTACAATCCTCTTTTGAGTAAAGCATTAAATACTTTACAGGGAAGGTAGGAAGGGGGGAGGGGTCGCACTCTTCGTCAAGGATACATTAAAATGTTGTATCAATAATTCAATAAAGGGTGAAATAGGAACCGAGTCTGTATGGGTAGGAATCACGGAAGGAAGAGAAAAACTAATTATGGGAGTGATTTACAGGCCCCCAAGTCTTGGGAGAGAAGCTGCTCAGCCTATATGGCAGGAAATGAGTAGGGCAGCAAAATATAAGAACCTATGCATTATGGGGGATTTCAACTTCAGAAATATTGACTGGGACAACATTGTAGGTGACTATGAATCAGAAGACTTCCTAGACGCAGTACAGGACAATTTTTTGAAACAACTAATTACAGAACCTACTAGAGGTGACAATATATTAGACCTAGTATTAACAAATAAAGAAAATATTATCAGAGATATCACAGTAGGGGAAGAACTTGGTAACAGTGATCACAGCGAAATCAGGTTCACCCTAAATTGGGAAACAAAAAACAATGACAATATGGTCAGAGTCCCAAACTTACGGTTGGCGGATTATCAGGGGTTAAGAAGTTACCTAGGTGAGGTCGCCTGGGAACAGTTACTTCAGTCCCCAGTAGGAAGGGGTGAGGTCATAGATGACACAACAATTGATCATGATTATAATATATTCACTAGTATACTACATAAAGCACATGAACAAAATATACCATACAGAAAAATTAAGTCAAATAAGAATGAGCCAAGGTGGATGATCAGAAAACTTAAACATGACATAGGAATAAAGAAATGAATATATAAGAAATTAAAGGGAGGGGAGGAGCAGCTCAGAAATAAGTATAATGAACTATCTAGGAATGTTAAGAAAAATGTAAGGAAAGCAAAGAGAGACTATGAAATCAAAATAGCAAGAGAATCCAATGCGTATCCCAAAGGATTTTTCCAGATATATAGGACAAAGGTCAAGGACAAAGTTGGGCCTTTAAAGTCAGGGAGGGGAGAAGTGATAAATGGCAGTGAAGAAATAAGCAAAGCATTGAACAGCTACTTCTTATCAGTTTTCACAGAAGAAATTTGCGATGAAATTTCAGAGGTGGAACTGATATTTAAGGGAAAGGAAGAAGAGAAATTAAAGAATATCACTATCAGAAAAGAGGATGTTCTTAAGAAGATAAATAAACTAAAGAAAACAAAATCCCCAGGGCGGGCCTCAAATTTTCCCTCAAGTCTTGAAAGAGTGTAGGGAACAGATTAGCGGACCCCTCGTAAACTTATTTACAAAATCATTAGACACCGGAGTTGTGCCAGACCTGTGGAAACAGGCAAATGTAGTACCCATATTCAAAAAGGGAGACAGAGCATCAGCGTCAAATTACCGGCCGATCAGTTTGACGTCAGTAGTGGGGAAATTTCTTGAATCAATTATAGCAGATAGCATCCGATCGCATCTAGAGAAAAGCAAATTAATCTACGACTCGCAACATGGGTTTACAAAGGGAAAATCTTGTCTAACAAATTTGCTGACTTTTTTAGGAAAGTCTTCGAGGTAGTAGATAATGACGAAAATTACGATGTTATTTACAGTACTTACACTTTAGCAAAGCATTTGACAGAGTACCGCATCAGAGGCTTCTGAGAAAAATTAAGGCTCATGGTATCGAGGGGAAAGTTATAATTTGGATAAAATCATGGCTCAACGATAGAACGCAGAGGGTCAGCATAGATGGTGTTAAATCTGAGTGGGGCCGTGTAACCAGTGGGGTTCCCCAGGGGTCAGTACTAGGCCCACTCTTGTTCATAATCTACATAAACGATCTAGATACTGGGATCAGCAGTGACATAAGCAAGTTTGCGGATGACACCAAAATAGGGCGGAAGATTAATTCAGGGCAGGATGCAAATGCATTACAGGAGGATCTAAATAAACTGCAGGGGTGGTCTGAAAAATGGCAAATGAAATTCAACACCAGCAAATGCAGCGTACTTAATATTGGAAGAGCAAATACTGATAATCTATACAGCATTAACAACATCAACCTAGAGAAGTCGACTTGTGAAAGAGACCTAGGGGTACTTGTGAGCCCGGACCTACGGCCTAGAAAACAGTGCGTTAATGTTCGAAATAAGGCAAACAGAGTATTGGGTTTTATATCTAGAAGTGTAAGTAACAAGAGTGCAGAGGTCTTATTGCAACTATATCTTGCGCTAGTCAGGCCGCACCTCGATTATGCGGTTCAGTTCTGGTGCCCCTATTATAAAATGGATATAAATTCACTAGAGTCGGTGCAGCGAAGAATGACAATAATAATTCCGGGACTTAGAAACCTTCCATATCAGGATAGGTTAAAGAAACTTAACTTGCATTCCCTAGAAAGAAGAAGAGTGCGGGGAGATATGATAGAAGTATTTAAGTGGGTGAAAGGAATCAATAAAGGGGATATAGATAAAGTTCTTATAATATTCGAGCAGGATAGGACTCGGAGCAACGGATTCAAGTTGGATAAGTTTAGGTTTAGGAGGGAGATCGGAAGAAACTGGTTCACAAATCGGGTGGTGGACGAGTGGAACAAGCTTAGCAACTTTGTAGTAAGTGCGGGAACTCTGGAAAGTTTCAAAAGGAGGCTAGATAGATTCATGGATGATAGAGAGTGGTAGTAATTCTCGACAGGAGCTGCCATGCACAGGCCAACCAGCCTATTGCAGAATCCTTATTTTCTTATGTTTTTATCAATGTGGAGTTCTGCAATTCAGTCAAGTCCATCAAGTATGTCTGCAAATACGTCAACAAAGGCTCTGACCAAGCGATCTTTGCATTGGAAAAGGATGGAAATCATTATGAGGTGACACAGTTTCAGCAAGGCCGTTATATATGTAACAATGAAGCCCTATGGAGAATTTTTAATTTTCCCATACACGATCGATGTCCAACAGTAGTTCATCTGGCTGTTCACCTGGAAAATGGACAAAGAGTTTACTTCACAGAAGAGTCCCTCCAAAATCAAATAGGAAATCCTGCTGATACGACCCTCATTGCATTTTTCAAGCTTTCACAGGAAGATAAGTTTGCTCAAATACTCCTGTATGTTGACGTACCCAAGTTCTACATATGGCAGGCTTCAATGAAAAAGTTCCAGAGAAGAGCTCAAGGATCCGATTTTGAAGGATATCCAGGGATAAAGTCAGGTAATGCTCTGGGACTTGTCTACACGGTTCACCCCAACAACTTTGAATGCTATTGTTTGAAACTACTTTTGCACCACATCCGTGGCCCAACATCATATGCAGCACTCAAGACAGTGAATGGACAAGTCTGCAGAACCTACTGGAAGATGATGGTCACTGGAATTACACATAAGAAGAGACAGCAGCTACTCAATCGCCAATGAGAATGAGGAACCTGTTTGCCATCATGATTGCAACATGTGGACTTTCCAATCAAAGTCAGCTCTGGAAAAACCACCAAGAAAGTCTTTCAGAGGATCTGCTTCATCAAGCAACAAGAGAACATCCTGGTCAAGAGATTGAGTTCATAGATGACAAGTTCAACAGGGCTCTGATCATGCTGGAAGACAAAGTGATGGAGCTATGCAGAAAAAACCTGACTGATTTTGGATTGCCTTCCACAAACCGAAAAGAACCAGTAGTTGGAAACAAGGATTTGCTCAGAGAGACAGACTACTCAGTTGAAGTTCTGGTGAATTTTCTTGAAGAAAATGAGCCTCACCTGGTGCCTAATCAAGCAAATGCTTATGAACAGATCTTGCAAGCGATACAAGCGGAGCAGGGAGGTATGCTCTTTCTCGCTGCACCTGGCGGGACAGGAAAAACATTCCTGATCAACCTTCTTTTGGCCAAAGTACGTCATCAGGGGAAAATTGCTCTTGCTGTGGCATCCTCAGGCATTGCTGCAACACTACTAGAAGGAGGACGTACTGCACACTCAACTTTTAAACTGCCTCTTAACCTCGCTCACAATGAGAATCCAATGCGCATCATCAAAAAAGGATCGGCAAAGGCAAAACTCTTAGAAAAATGCAGCCTCATAGTCTTAGCCTTAGCTTTCCTGCCACAACTTAATAACTTAGCCCCCTCGATCAAATTCACTGTGGAATTAGAGCATGACTGTAAATTGCCATTCCTAGACTGATATACATATAGAATATAATATATATATATATATATATATATATATATATATATATATATATATATATATATATATATATATATATATATATATATATATAATATATATAGATATATAATATATATAATATATATAGATATATAATATATATATATATATATATATATATATATATATATATATATATATATAATATATATATATATATATATATATATATATATATATATATATATATATATATATATATATAGATATATATATATATATATATATATATATATATATATATATATATATATATATATATATATATATATATATATATATATATATATATATATATATATATATATATATATATATATATATATATATATATAACACCTTCTTTCATTTGCAATTGAACAATTGACCACTTGCCTTTAACAATCAAGATTTTGGAATGACAAATTTCTATTTGCTTTCAACTATTTTCCGAATCCATTCAACAATCAGTTATTTTGATTTGACAATTTACAAAACCTTTCAACAGCCACATATCTCCGATTGCTTTCAACAGTCAACCAAACTTTTCAACAATGCGACTGAAACAATCATCATTGAAAAGAATTTATTCAACAATCTTTAAAATCAGTAACAGCCATGAATATTTAATTTTTGAGTATACTTACACAAACATCAACAACACAATGAATTCTGGTATAAACATATGTAATTATGTAATGTCTTTAGTCTTTAGTATGTAGTAGCTACATAAAACATACGATTGCTTAAAAAGAAACAAAGAAAAAAGGGCCTTATACTAATAGCTAAATACATTGGTGTCATGATACTTCCACGAAGCAATTCACAGTAAAGGCCTCGTACACCTTGGTGGGTTGTTTCTGCCTGGCTGTAAGGTAGGGATGGAGGTAGTGAGGGTGGGAGGGGTAGTGGGATTGGGGAGAGGAGTGTCATATCAGCATCCCGTTGACTTGCCTTCCTCCTCTGCCTCACGAATAGTAACCTGTCAGGTAAAAAAGAACCCATGAGTGTATAGAAGGTTTTTGTTGTGAATTGTTTCAAGTGGAACAAACGGTAAGGTAGTAGGTTATACTCTATTACTGTAGACCTACTGTATATCAATTGAAGATGTCTCGGCGCTCAATACATTGAACCAAGTAGGTGTTGACATGGTTATAGTACTGCGACACAACATGTTCCGTGACACTAGGCAGTGCAAATTCCATGCCAACTTGCAAAATGTTCTCCCTCAGTGCATTGAGAGTCACTCCTTCTTGCCTGGCGTGGGCCGCGTTGCACCGTGGAGCTTCACGGTGGAGGTACTGCTTCAGGTATGATTTAAACACAGAGAAACAGTTTTCTATGGGGTTCAAGCAAGGAGAGTATGGAGGGAGAAATTTAAAATTCAGCTCGGGATAGACTGCTGCGATACCGTTGTGAATTGGAGCGTTGTCTAGAACAAGTATGGATCTTGCGTCTCCGATTATAATCGGATTTCATCGCATCACTTGCAGCAATAATTATTGCTGCAAGTGATGCGATGAAATCACTGAATACTTCCTTCGTCACTGAACCATAGTGAATTTCGTGATAGAGTATTCCACAGTGTTCAGCTATCGCAGCAATCACTGTCGTGTTTCTGCCACGCTGTCCACCAACGGCGCGATGCACACGCTCCCCGCGTCTTGCCCTGCCGTACGTCCTCTTGGTCCACAGATTGAACCCTGGAAATGAAACATCAGTGTATGTAGTCATACTGTAATGTAATTAAACATTAACACAAGGAAAGTTGTACGATGCATCAAACTGAGATCAATATTAAGTACTCACTCGTTACATACAGTTTACTTAAGTAATTATGTAGTACATACTACAGATAGTTGATAAGTGGTTACATAATTACATACCTGTCTCATCAATGTTTACTAGTTGCTGCTGTAGACCCGTCGCCAGCATCCACGTAGCGTACGCGTGTCTCGCCTCCTTTACTGCGGGAGAATTTCTTTCTGCTGGGGAGTCACGGGACATTTTCAGTGATATCAGCTCCCCCTCCAAATAACGCGAAAGCGTTACCTCACTGAAATGTGGTTTTGTAGGAAATATATCCATGACCTCCTCCTTTATCTCTCTCAAGGTCATCATAGGGTTTGCTTCAAGCAGCATCACTACACCTTCTTTCATTTGCAATTGAACAATTGACCACTTGCCTTTAACACTCAAGATTTTGGAAAGACAAATTTCTATTTGCTTTCAACTATTTTCCGAATCCATTCAACAATCAGTTATTTTGATTTGACAATTTACAAAACCTTTCAACAGCCACATATCTCCGATTGCTTTCAACAGTCAACCAAACTTTTCAACAATGCGACTGAAACAATCATCATTGAAAAGAATTTATTCAACAATCTTTAAAATCAGTAACAGCCATGAACATTTAATTTTTGAGTATACTTACACAAACATCAACAACACAATGAATTCTGGTATAAACTTATGTAATTATGTAATGTCTTTAGTCTTTAGTATGTAGTAGCTACATAAAACATACGATTGCTTAAAAAGAAAGAAAGAAAAAAGGGCCTTATACTAATAGCTAAATACATTGGTGTCATGATACTTCCACGAAGCAATTCACAGTAAAGGCCTCGTACACCTTGGTGGGTTGTTTCTGCCTGGCTGTAAGGTAGGGATGGAAGTAGGTGAGGGTGGGAGGAGTAGTGGGATTGGGGAGAGGAGTGTCATATCAGCATCCCGTTGACTTGCCTTCCTCCTCTGCCTCACGAATAGTAACCTGTCAGGTAAAAAAGAACCCATGAGTGTATAGAAGGTTTCTGTTGTGAATTGTTTCAAGTGGAACAAACGGTAAGGCAGTAGGTTATACTCTATTACTATAGACCTACTGTATATCAATTGAAGATGTCTCGGCGCTCAATACATTGAACCAAGTAGGTGTTGACATGGTTATAGTTCTGCGACACAACATGTTCCGTGACACTAGGCAGTGCAAATTCCATGCCAACTTGCAAAATGTTCTCCCTCAGTGCATTGAGAGTCACTCCTTCTTGCCTGGCGTGGGCCGCGTTGCACCGTGGAGCTTCACGGTGGAGGTACTGCTTCAGGTATGATTTAAACACAGAGAAACAGTTTTCTATGGGGTTCAAGCAAGGAGAGTATGGAGGGAGAAATTTAAAATTCAGCTCGGGATAGACTGCTGCGATACCGTTGTGAATTGGAGCGTTGTCTAGAACAAGTATGGATCTTGCGTCTCCGATTATTGCTGCAAGTGATGCGATGAAATCACTGAATACTTCCTTCGTCACTGAACCATAGTGAATTTCGTGATAGAGTATTCCACAGTGTTCAGCTATCGCAGCAATCACTGTCGTGTTTCTGCCACGCTGTCCACCAACGGCGCGATGCACACGCTCCCCGCGTCTTGCCCTGCCGTACGTCCTCTTGGTCCACAGATTGAACCCTGGAAATGAAACATCAGTGTATGTAGTCATACTGTAATGTAATTAAACATTAACACAAGGAAAGTTGTACGATGCATCAAACTGAGATCAATATTAAGTACTCACTCGTTACATACAGTTTACTTAAGTAATTATGTAGTATATGCTACAGATAGTTGATAAGTGGTTACATAATCACATACCTGTCTCATCAATGTATACTAGTTGCTGCTGTAGACCCGTCGCCAGCATCCACGTAGCATACGCGTGTCTCGCCTCCTTTACTGCGGGAGAATTTCTTTCTGCTGGGGAGTCACGGGACATTTTCAGTGATATCAGCTCCCCCTCCAAATAACGCGAAAGCGTTACCTCACTGAAATGTGGTTTTGTAGGAAATATATCCATGACCTCCTCCTTTATCTCTCTCAAGGTCATCATAGGGTTTGCTTCAAGCAGCATCACTATTAGATCCAGAGTTTCATTGTCGATGATCTTGTGTCTGCCTCCTGCGTGAGCCGCTTCAACCCTGTTTTCGCGTTGGTATACTCGCACAATGGAGTATGCCGTGGTGCGCTGAACTCCAAGGGCTGCTGCAACTAGGAGGAAATCTTGTTCGGCTCTGTAGGCCTCGATAATGCGCTCGCGATCTGTAGCATTTGTTATTCGGTGCCTCCGTGGCATGCTGGAGGGGCTCGGCGACGAACTGTATACGGGAGAAGCTGCACACTCGTAATGAAAATACTGAGTGTGTAGCACACCATCTCGACTCGGTGATTCGTTACTTGCTTCAAAAGTTCGAACTAGATCAACTAGTTTTTCGATCTACGAAAAACACCAAAACATAAACTTTTTGCATAGTTATGATGTTTTAAAGATTGTTACTTAGTTTTGAAAAATGTTGAAAGTATTAGTGAATTGTCAATGAAGAATGAGACGATTGTTGAAAGCAAGTAAACATTGTCACGTGTTGAACGACTGTTGAAAAGTTTTGGATGATTGTTGAACGGAAAGTAAAGATTGTTATTAATCAAGTGTAAGAATGTTGATTCCATTCGATGATGTTGAAACCAAAAGTAACATTGTTCAATTGCAATTGAAAAAAGGTGTATATACTATAGGACTAGCAGTGTGTGTATCTGCTTTTTGGGCAGCCGAAACGGCACAATCGTTTTTCATCAAACTTGGTGGAAAAATCGCAAAAAAAATCGTTGAGTGGAACAAACATGGTCCCACTTCGATGGTTTCTTTACTAACGGATTAATTAACGATTTTATTTACGCTGGCAATAGATGTCGCTGTACGCTGTCAGCCGGCCAGACGATTGCAGCTCTCGTACGGCTACCTCCTCCTTCCCCCAGTTTTTCTCTTAGCCTACTTTTTTTTTTAAATTTTTTGAATTAGGAAAGTAAGGAAGATGAGTAAATAGAAGAAAGAAGGGGAAACAGACAATAGTTAGAGATAACAGGTGGGGGGAGCTGAGTTTCATCATGAGTCTGGATGCGCAGTTTCAACTTTACCAGAGCATTTTCGGACCTTACGAGGCTACAGTGTGTACTTTTCCTCTCCTGATGGCGAATATTTCTTCAACTAATTATTCTAACCTTTATTCTATTCCTTCCTATAGTATATTAGATACTGTAAGTATCACGACCACGACCATGATTATAACAACCACGACCATGATCATAACCACAACCATGATTATAACAACCACGACTATGATCATAACAAACACGACCATGATTATAACAACCACGACCATGATTATAACAACCACGCCCATGATTATAACAACCACGACCATGATTATAGCAACCACGACTATGATCATAATCACGACTATGATCATAATCACTACTATGATTAAAACAACCACGACCATGATTATAACAACCACAACCATGATTATAACAACCACGACCATGATTATAAACAAATCCATGCCCAAGGATTATAACAACCACGACTATGATCATCATAACAACCACGACCATGATCATAACAACCACGACCATGATTATAAATAAACCACAACCATGATTTACACCACGACCATGATTATAACAACAACGACCATGATTATAAATAACCACGACCATGATTATAACAACCACGACTATGATTATAACAACCACGACCATGATTATAACAACCACGACCATGATTATAACAACCACGCCCATGATTATAACAACCACGACTATGATCATAACAACCACGACCATGATTATAACAACCACGCCCATGATTATAACAACCACGACTATGATCATAACAACCACGACCATGATTATAACAACCTCGGTAAACTTTATCACCGGACTCGCGCCCTGGCACGAAGGGCCCATCATCACTTGTGTGTGTATATATATATATATATATATATATATATATATATATATATATATATATATATATATATATATATATATATATATATATATATATATATATATATATATATATATATATATATACTGTATATACATGTGTGTGTGTATTTAATTCTGGTTAACACGATTCCAATTCAGGGACTATAACATGTTTTTTCCTCATTGATACTCCAACGTCGACGTCAACAACAGGGAATATTAATTCAAAACTGTTCTCATAATAAGTTAAACACAGCACACCTCCCATGAATTAAAGTTGGTAATGTCCTATTGTAAAAAGTATACCATGGTATCTAATACATCGGAATGTTTTTATGTATATAGTTAAATTTTCTAGAACCAATTTTTCTTATAGAGTTACCAGATCTTAAGAAAACAGGCATTTCAGCAACTGAAATTTCAATTGTAAGATAAACATTTACCATACTAACCCAACTAAACCTAATTAAACTTAACATAGTGTATGTATATTATGTATGCTGGATTATGTATTATGTATGTATATTATGTATGTGCTCCATTTATATTTATTCAGCCTAGCTAGCAGCGTGTGGCAATGTTATTACCATATCCCACATGCTTAATTAATGTGCCTGGCGACGTATGGAAGCTGCTAATGTATCACTTGCCATACGTCGTCTATGGTAGTTGACCAGGGCCCTAGCTAGGGAGCAGTGCTACCCCCCTCTGTGTACATACTCTTATCCAGTAAACCGAACCTACAAAACTATACAGGTGTTTGTGTTCTCTCCTGTATATAGAACTTATTACCCAGAACATCTAACATGGCGCAGTGCGTAGTTTTACTGGATTATTACGAGTGATTAGTGCAAGTTTGTGGAAAGCCGGCTGATGGATCCCCGCCTTGGGTCAACCCCGCGTCATCCCTCGAAGAATTTCGCAACTTTGAGCAGTGTCAGTGACAGTGATTTTCTGTGAAGTGTTTAGTGCATTGTGTGTTTCGTGCCATTCATGTGTGACCTTGTTCGAACGGATTTCCAAGGTATACGGCATGTTCTGGGCATTTGTGGGGTGTAGAGCTCAGCGCACCCTCCTCTGACCGTTTACAGAGAGCGACTGAGCTACTCCTATCTCCACCCCCCTCCCTCACAGCGCCGCCTCCACCCCCCCTCACAGCTGGGGCGAGACGCTCTGCCTGCCTGGGACACACACACATACATGTACTAACACTTGCTGACCGCGCGGCTTCATTATATATATTTTATATATATAACCTACTTATCTGTGTATTGAATTAAATTTTTTTGTCTGAAATCTTGTTGATACGACGGGCTGACCGGTCAACACTGATTTAAGACACAGTACACAGATAAAGTAGTTATGTCTCATGCCTTACGTAGCCGTGGACCCAGCGCCTGGATGAGTCAAGCGGATGATAGTCCCCCAGAGATGGATGACCAGGCCGGCCCAGCTCCCACAACATCGCGCAGCCCTTCACCTCAACATTCAGCGTTATCTCCAGAGATAATTGCCTTAATGAAGTTTATGAGAGATGAGAGACGCGAGGATGAAGCTCACAGACGTTTGGCGGATGAGCACAGAAGGCAAGCAGAGGCAGAACGAGACCACCAACGGAGAATGGAAGACAGTGCACGGTTTGAAGCCTTGATATCTCGCCTCACTGTTAACCAAGCCCCTGGCTCTAACACTGCCTCGGTACTGAATGGTTCAGATACCTCATCCATGCTTCCTTCACGCCCCCCAGCCCCACCTAAAGCAGCAGCTCAAACACCGCCCATCTTGGAGCCTGATGTAAATTTCCAGACTTTTCGCGAATGGCGGCGGCGGTGGGCTGATTATGCTACAATGGTGGATCTCCAGAGTTTGTCACAGCCTAAACAACTCATCCAGCTGCGTATGTGCCTGTCCTTGGAAGTTCAGCGTGTCTTAGAACATACGTTGCAGGTACCCCCAACCTCTTCGCTGTCTGTAGAGGAGGTACTGGACGTTCTACAACGGCACATCAAAGGACAGCAGAATGAAGCTCTGCGCAGGAGGGAATTGTTTAGCTGCAGACAGATGGAGGGTGAGTCTTTTGACGCTTTTTATGTACGTCTTAAGAGAGCCTCGGAAGAGGTAGATATATGTTTAGGCCACCACCAGCAGTGCGAGGAGACCCAGTTGAAGCAGGTGATCCTGATGGGTGTTAAGGACGAGGAACTTGTCCAACGCCTCACCTCCCTCGACTCTTCCTCTTCTCTTCAGGATGTGTTGACGATATGTCGCTCCTATGAGGCTGCCAGGTGTGCCACCTCTGCCATCCGAGCTCCCCCTACAGCTGTACGCGCTGTTTCCCGGTACAAGAAGGACAAGAAGTCTGCTCCTACGCCTTCGCCCACCACGTCCACGCCCGGTTCATTTTGTAACAACTGTGGTAAGCAGCACGGAACACAGGTGTGTCCAGCTGCTCAGTCTACCTGCAACAGTTGTGACCGTAAGGGCCACTGGTCACTCACAGTACGGTGCCCAGCCAAACGCGTCCAGTGCAATGTGTGCGGTCGTCTGGGCCACTATGACAAGTGTTGCCCTTCCAACAAACCCAAGGAACAGCGTCAACGGAAGCTTCGGCGCCCTTCTACCAGTGAGGGCCGCCCACAGTCGCCAAATCAGAGGCACGACGACCCGGGACAAAGCCCGACCCATTTTAGGAGGGTGTACTCCTCGCATCCCAGGACCAAAGCCCCCCAGTACATCAGCGTCATCGTGACCTACGGCGGTGTGTCATCCCGTCTTCAGATGTTGCCCGACACCGGCGCTGATGCTACAGTCATCGGTCCCCAGCATTTGCGATGCTTGGGGCTCTCTCCAAGCGATCTAGGACCGCCTCCCGAGGACCTCTGCGTCACGGCAGATGGTTCACAGATGGCCCCAGCCCTGGGTTCACTCTATGCACATGTCACCTTTGGCAACAGGTCGTGTCAGGCCTGGATTGACGTGCATAATGGTGTCCCGACTCCCTTGCTGTCCTACAGACATTGTCAAGAGTTGGCCATCATCTCCCAGGACTTCCCAACACCGATTCTCGAGGTAAATTACGCCAACAGGGTGCACGAAGGGAGCAGCAACTACCCTGCTGCCGCCCTACCCCTACCTCTGGCCAGTGACACCTCTCCTTCGGTAGTTGTCCCTGCTGCATCACGTCCCCACGCCTTGGCTCGCCTTCACGACAGTCACCGTGGAGCTGAGGCCACCAAACGACGTGCACGACAGACTGTGTTCCGGCCTGGCATCGACCCCGACATCTCCAATGCTGTCCAGGTGTGTAAGCCCCGCCACGTATTACAACCCAGCCAGCAGCAGGTACCCTTCATGAGTGACGACAACCCCACCCGCCCCTTTGAGTCTGTGTCGGCCGACTTTTTCTGTGTGTCAGGAAAGTCCTTCCTGGTTATCGTCGACCGTCTCTCTGGTTGGCCGGTTGTCATCAAGGGCGGTAACGACACGACGTCTGCCGCCACCATCAGCAAGTTCCGCCACTACTTCCGTGACGTGGGCGTTCCTGTACGCCTGCGAACCGACGGAGGGCCTCAGTTCACAAGCCGGGACTTTGCTGTGTTCCTTGACCGATGGGGAGTCCGGCATGTGTTGTCATCGCCCCATTACCCGCAGTCCAACGGCCACGCTGAGGCTGCTGTCAAATCCTTGAAGCACCTCATCCTTAAGGTGGCCCCTTCTGGGAATATTGACTGCGAGGCCTTCGACCGGGGTCTTCTTGAACTCCGCAACACACCTAACTACACCGGACGCTCCCCTGCCCAGGTTTTGTATGGATGCCCCCTTCGTTCTTGTGTCCCTGCTCACCCTCAATCCTTCTCCAAGGAGTGGCAGGCCAAGACAGAGGATTGTGATCGCCGAGCCGCCGACCGTGTTCAAGACGTCGTCGCCCGCTACAACGACCACGCCCGTTCTCTCCCCAGGTTGAGTGTCGGCACCCAAGTCCGTGTTCAGGACCCGACCTCCCTACGTTGGGACAAAGTAGGCGTAGTCATGGGTCTCGGCAGGTCACGGGACTACCAGGTGCGGTTACCCAGTGGTCGTGTGTGGTGGAGGAACCGCCGTTTTCTCCGCCCCGTAACATGCCTTCTGCTGGCCCCGCCACCAGTGTTGAGTCCCACACCCTTCCCAGTGATGAAGTCCCTCGACGCTCAGAACGGATCCAGAAGAAGAGGTCCGCTCAAGACTTTGCTATGAGCGTATAGGGGGGAGGGAGGTGTATGTATATTATGTATGCTGGATTATGTATTATGTATGTATATTATGTATGTGCTCCATTTATATTTATTCAGCCTAGCTAGCAGCGTGTGGCAATGTTATTACCATATCCCACATGCTTAATTAATGTGCCTGGCGACGTATGGAAGCTGCTAATGTATCACTTGCCATACGTCGTCTATGGTAGTTGACCAGGGCCCTAGCTAGGGAGCAGTGCTACCCCCCTCTGTGTACATACTCTTATCCAGTAAACCGAACCTACAAAACTATACAGGTGTTTGTGTTCTCTCCTGTATATAGAACTTATTACCCAGAACATCTAACACATAGTTAAACAAACTCTAATCCAACACATTAAACCTAACCTAGCTTAACCTAATCTAACCTAACCCAGCTTAACCTGCCAAATTTAACTTACCCTAAGCTAACAAAACATAATAATCGAACTTAAACTAACGTAGCCCAGCTTCAACTAACTCAATCAAACCTAACCTAACGTAACCTAACCTAACCTAACCGAATCTAACCTAATCTCACCTCACCTCACCTTGTTCTAATGTACACATCATTATCTTTATTTCTATTATACGGTCTTTCTTTTAATACAAAATGAAAAGCCCAATTCTTCTGCTGTAGATATCAGTGATTTTTTTCTTCATCTTTCCTCCGCTGTTAAAATGAACAACCCAGTTAGAGTGTTGTCTACTATTTCAAATAAATCAATATTTCACTTTCTCTTCCAGTGTCACTTCGCTCCATCAACTTTGACTTCCTGGTTTCATCTACTATTTATCTAAAACACACACACACACACACACGTTTAATATTCATCAATTGTCCTTGCTAGTAAAGGTTTTCACGTCATTCAGACTCATTGGCTTTAGCTATTTGTCAGACAACTTATTTTTTCCTTCCCCAGATCTCATTACACTTATTCGTTCTTTATTAAGCTTTTATTGCTATTCGTATGGCTATTAGTGCTTCCCATATCGTGTCTCAGTATGCAAGATCGCATGCCTTTTCTAGATAAAAATGTCGTACTGTGCTTCTTGATCCAGTCAAAAACGAAAACAAGCATTACTTTAAATCACTGTGTCAGCTGGACCTTTTTTTGGGCTTAAACAATACTAACACTCCCAGGGATTTCTCCCACATATCGCTTGACTCTACTTACAAAGACTTTTTTCGTTGAATTTTCCTCGGTGAGAGAGTAGCGATGCCTTTGTAATTTCTGTTCTCGTATCTCTGCTCTTCCATACACAGTGTATACTGTTGCTTTTAACTAATTTTCATATATTTTAATTAAAATCTAAGCTGTTGTACTGTTCTTTTGGTAATTCGTTTTCTCCAGCTCACTTATCATTTATCTCATCTTTATTGCCTATCCTCGCTCTTTAAGTTTATCTCTTTAATAAGTATTTTATAAATTTGTTCTACATTATCCTTCATTATATTTAGTAAATCTCTAAAATACTCCCTCCAGATTACATGTATTACAGTAAAATTTATATTAATTTATCCGTTCTGCTTTCCTTTTAACCACTTTATAATCTGTTCTAAGGTTCAAGAGTTCACACGCAATATTTATTTTCTTTTAGCGGGATTTTCTAAAGATATGTGTTCGCTAAGATGTTTACTTCTCTGTAAATATTTTGCTCCCACTACCTCTTACGCCCCTCATGTCCCTTATATCACTATCCCTCTGACAACCTCCCCTTGTACAGTGCGTTCTCTTTTACATTTACTTTACTGGTATAAGTGTCTTGCCTCATTTGTTTTTTTGTTTCAGTGCAAAACGTTTCCTTTTAGCTTTTACTGGTAATTTTACATTCCTTGTCACTACCAATCTGTGATCAACTGCCACCGACGCTAATCTTATAGATCTTATACAGTATATTACTTCTCCTCACAATTCCATTTTACCTCCATTTATACTGTTCTCTTTCTCTATTACAACCTCTTCCAGGTTCTTGTTTTCAACATCTGAATGACCAAACACATTATCATAACTCATTCTATCACTCTCCACTCATCCACTTAGATTACTTATAACAACATTTGCATTAATGTTTACAGTCTTTTAAGTATTTTTGAAGGTGATCAGAGGTTTCTTCCTGTTTCATATCGTGCCGTCCTTCTTGTTGTCTAGACTGAGTGTATTTCCCATGAGCTCCTTTATTCAAGTATTAGTTGATGGCTACAGGTATTTTGAATTAATTTCCTTCCTTTTCTATTTACTGTACTCTACATTGTTTGAATTACGAAGAGTTTTATCTATCAAAATATGCTTTTGTTATTGGACTAGTGTATTACTAATCTTGTTACTAGCTTAAATACCTTTGTTGTTGAAGCTTAGTAATAACTTGTTGTCAATATGCATGCCGGATAAATGAGAAATTGTATGTCGGTTTTCTGGATATATATTTATTCATCAAACTACAACTTTCACTCTTATTTCTGCACTGAAAAATAGATTATTACCTTTTAATTTCATCATTTGTACTGTCTCCTCAGTCTGATGCCTAAACACTATTTTTTTGTTTAGGTTTTCATATATTTTCTCCAACCCGCCGATTCCGAGGTTGAGTTTGAGTTAAGCGAGTAATTTGTAACAATCCTCGGCTTCACTCAACTGTTCTTTACTACCATCCAGTTTCCTATTGCCTCCGTAGGTTACAGATATTACCTAATCAGCGTCCAGTTAGAAATCCTAGAGGATCATGCAGCTGCACTTCCTCAAGATCAAGCTCACACAGTATTTTTGAGCTAAGATCACATTGTAAACAAGAGAAGGCTGATTAATATGCTATATGGTATGATACCGTACCGCCATCTCAATGGTCTTCAGGTCAAATGCCTCAAATTTATCAAGCTCAGGTTGTGGCAGAAAGGATAATACAGTATTTTTTTTTTCCGTGAGCCATCCTTCTGAATGTTACTAGTTCCCAGTTTGAATCACTAGTTCCCAACTTGTCTCACTAGTTCCCAGTTTGAATCACTAGTTCTCAGCTTGTCTCACTAGTTCCCAGTTTGACTCAATAGCTCCCAGCTTGTCTCACTAGTTCCCAGTTTGACTCACTGGCTACCAGCTTGTCTCCCTACCTCCCAGCGTGTCTCACTAGTTCCCAGCATGTCTCACTAGTTCCCAGCATGTCTCACAAGTTCCCAGCTTGTCTCACTAGTTCCCAGCTTGTTTAACTAGTTCCCAGCTTGTCTCACTTGCTCACATCCTAGGTAACGTACCGCCGGCAGCACCTTCCTCCTTGTTATGTACCTGAGAGTTGTTAATTATTTACTCCAACCAACCACTAGCACTTTACTCAGAACACTCTGTAGATATTACTTCAGTTGATCCTCCCAGGTCTGCCAATATGGCCACCATCATCACCATTCGTCACCAGGTAGGTGAAGGCAGAATGTCCTACATCTGCTCCCTATCCTCATGAATAACATAAGTCTGTCAATTCAATTCACGTTTTCTGTTGAGTTTGTACTCTTAGTTCTAGGGGCGTTTCGATGGTCAGCTTTCCCATAGCGTATCAGTAAAGAACGGAGATTCATAGTTACTTAACGGTTTGTAGTGCGTATTGGTTTCTCAGTGGTGACCAAACAAGATTGCATTTCTGACCCCAGATGTTTAAAGCTCTTAGCTTGTTTTATTGCTATCTCCTCTGGCTGTCAAGGTGTGCTCAGCGGTATCTTATATCAGAATTAGAAACAATCAAAGCCAAATCCTTAAAAAAATTGAACAACTGTTAATTACACCTTTTCACATATCCGTTGAGACATTGTTACATAACTATTTGACAAATTTCATAACCGAATGACAGAACACATATAGAATGACAATCTAAAATAACTGTTCGTTCATGCTAACGGAAGTGATTGACATAAGTTATGAAGTTGACAGACGTGAACAATAAACCGACAGTCTACATATAGTTTGAGAATGTAACAATTGGAGAATGACATACCACCAACAGTTAATTTAGATTGTCATTCGATATGTGTTCTGTCATTCGGTTATGAAATTTGTCAAATAGTTATGTAACAATGTCTCAACGGATATGTGAAAAGGTGTATTTCTTCTCTAATTTTAACAATTATGTAATCTGCGTCTTTTAGAATTCCTGAGACATGATTAATGGCGTTGTTTGATAAGCAAACTTTCTCTTCCTTCAGGATGTGAACTACCAATAAAATGAAGGAAGAGTAGGGGGAAAGGTACATTACCCGTCTGACCCAGAGGTTATTCCTCAACTCTCACCGCTCACGTGGGTTTTGTACAGTCGGGGACAAAAGTTTGCTCCCCGTGGTGAAACTGAGTCACGGGAATGAGTCTCCTAACTTACTTTCCCTGACTGTTTCATCTAATTTGGGATTGGTGCTGCTTTATTTTGGGCGGGAGCGAAATTCTTACCCCGACTGCACACGCATTTTACAGCATGATATACGCAGGGATGTACCATAAAATTTCATACGAATATTTTGCCATGGCTATCGTCTTTGGACCTCCATGAATTCCCAGATATAATTTCAAGCAGAATTCTGACACTCACAAAGTTTTCCCTCATCATAAACTTTGTTTTCGTCTTGTGTTTTTTCGTAGATTTTGCGTTTTCGTGTATCAGTAATAATCTCTATAACTAACACATTCTTAAAGATTATCCTTTTATGTGAATAGAGTAGATGACTCTATAAGGATCTCACAGAGCTTCTGTGTAAAACTGAATATATTTTTCAATCTACCACAATCGCTTTCCTAATCGTGGCGGGCAGTTCGTCATATCTTGGGAATTTGTTCGTACACACATTGTTCATTGCTTTCTTGACCTTGACTAAGATATCCCTTCTACTCTGGTCTTATTCAGCAACACTGTTTTTTGATTCTACGACCACCTCTGGCCCTTCTTTACTGCAGGGCAAGATTCCGAAGGTCTTCAAATTATTGCTTCCGTGTTTACTCTGTTGCCATTGGGATTGTTCCTAGATTCCGTGGTACCTCTTCTGTGTTATTTAGCCAAAGAACAGTTCGTATGTCCTATCGAATTTTACTTCAGGATGATGCCGAACTCTAACGGTAAATCCATTTAGACTTTTCGTGTAATTTTGTTTACCATCCCTCTTTTTCTAACTGTATGTTCGGTGATTTTTCATTGTTCTGTGTTTCATCCGTCTCTCGAGGGCTGCCTTTCATTTTTCATCATTCCAATATGATATCCTCTTTTCTTCTGTGTTTCCCGACAACTTGACACCAACGATTTCCACTACAATCTTTGTCACCTTTTCGAGAGATAACTTTCGTTCGTCTTCGACTTATCGCAGAGAACGCAGATGTCGTTTTAGTTATGGAATAGTATATTCATTAACGTTGCTAGTAAATTCTCGTTGGTTGTATTTATGATATTTTTACTAGGACGCGGTTGTATTCTTTCTTCTTCCTTGTTATAGGCTACTCGGTTTTTATTTTATTTATCAATGACTTGAATCCACACATAAAAATGGGATAGCTTTTGTTTAAGTTCACTGAGTTCATTCACGAGGCTCCTGCTGGCTCTCATTCTCCTTCGTGTTCTTGCATTACTCCTGAATGGTAAGTCTTAACTCAGGCTGCTTCACCTACTCCGGTATCCATTTTGCTTTCCGTAATCTGCTTTACTTTTCTGCACCTAAGGGTCTTCATTATCTCCTTGTCACTTTCACAACGTTTATATAACACTGCTATCCCCAATTTGCTTCTCCTAGTGTAGAATTTGCTTTCCCCCATCGGACTCCAATTAAATAATCTGCCTTACAGATTGTAAACTGTTTTTTCCATCTTTCCACCCTGTCCCTTTTCTTTACGCTTTCTATTCTGAAAGATAGTAGCCGTAGCCAACTGTTGTTGCAATGAAATATCTTTTAATGTTTTTGAGTATTAGTGTGCACAAATATTAAAAAACCTTGGGTTGGTATAGGAAAAGTGCCGATACTGTGTTGTTTCTTACCACTAAATTTACTTTCCAATTGTTAATGAGGGCGTTAGTCTACCACTGATCGTGATAAAAAGAATTTTAAATTGATTGTTTTATAATTGTTATTATAAAGTATCATCATGTTTTTCATTGTGTGAAGGAACTGCGATCATCTTCCATCAGTGCCTAGGACATTTCTTCTCTTAAAATAAAAGACGATATGAAAAATGGACAAGCTTTCTCTTTCACCTTATTTATTTTTGTACATTTTTCATTTATTTACAATACATTCAAATGAGTTCAGCTCTTATTTACATCATTTAGATTAAATTCCGCCTTTGTGGTTTTAAACACAGGGATCCAAGAAACTAAGTAGCAAGTCAAAACGATGTGGCAAAAATGCAGAAAGGCTTGCATGAGCTGTTCGAATAGTCTCGAGACTGGTAAAGTACAAGACCTTGCACATAAGATACGTAAACCTTAAGCAGAACTATTCTGTTAATAACACTTTCCTGGATACTGTCGATAAGGAGAAAGAAAGATCTAGGCGTTGTGGTAGATCATTCACTGAAGGCAGCGTAGTAAGAATAACAAACGGAGATTTGGGAATTACAATTACAAAATGCTCCTCCAACTTTACAAATCTCATGTACGCCCCAGGCATGGAAATCCTACCCCCAGGTAGATCTAACATTCCTAGAAAAGGTGCAACACAGAACGACTAAGGGCAGATCTCACTGAAATATTCAGAATCTCGAACGGGATGGAAAATATGAACCGGGGCTATTTCTTTGTGATATCACGCACCAGTAACACGAGGAGGCATAACTACAAATTCACCAAGTTATCATGCAGAAAGAACGTAAGGAAACATTTTTTTACACAGAGGGTGGTAGAACTTATCGAATGGTCTACCACCCCAAGCAGTGGAATCAAGAACATTACTGGGCTTCAAAATAGCCCTTGGCAAAATTTACAAGAACATGGAGGGATCCTTCACAGACCACTGGCCTCCTTCCATCGGCATGGCCACCTGTAGTGGGTGGACATTAGGTAAATATAAAACTGAGCAGAAAGTTGATGACACTTTTAACATAAGAACATAAGAACATAAGAATGGAGGAAACTGCAGCGGGCCTATTGGCCCATACTGGGCAGTCCCGTTTACACCCAACCCCTATTGCTCATATAAGCATCCAACCTATGTTTGAAGCTATTCACGCCTAAATCTGAATTTGTCTGATTTAAAACCATTGTTACGAGCTCGCTCCTTGTTGGATAGTTTGAATACCTTTGTAATGTCCCCTTTGTTTAGCCCTGACTTCCACTTATACACCTCTATCAGGTCGCCCCTTGCTCTACGTCTCTCGAGGGAGTGCAAATTAAGATGCTTTAACCTGTCTCTATACTCAAGGTTCCTAATGCCCGGGATTAGTCTTGTCATTCTCCTCTGAATTCTTTCCAATGATTCTATATCCATTCTGTAATACGGTAACCAGAACTGAACTGCGTAATCCAGGTGTGGTCTCACAAGCGCAAGACGCAGTTTTAGGATGACCTCGCTAGTCTTGTAACTAACACTCCTTTGTATGAACCCAAGTACTTTATTAGCCTTGTTACGAGCAAAAACACATTGTTTACTTGGCTTAAGGTTCCTACTTATCATTACTCCTAAATCTCTCTCGCAGTCGGATTTCTGACAATGAGGTTTAATGGGTTAATAAATTCAACCATAATTTTTCCTCCTACCTCAGTGGCCGGGTCTGGGCAGCATTCACATATCCTTAAGACTCTTGAAAGTGTTTATTGATGCTCCCTTAAAAACTTTGGTTGTATTGTGAAAGATGATCGTCCAAGTCGGAGGAGGCGAGCTCTAGGTGCACTTGTTGACAGAGTAGTCAAAAGTGTGCTCGGTGTTTTACCACAAGGTATCGATCTATTTATCCAAATAAGCCAATCTTATCTAGATTAAAATCTTTTGCAACCTGATCTTACTGTGTGACATAATCAGATTGATGTATTTGTGTAATGTGACTTACGCACGTACGCGGTCCGGAGTCCATGAACAAATGCTACATACATTTTGCAATGTCAGTACAAACCCTCTTTGTAACTAAGTGAATATGAGTAATTAATCCTCATAAATTCTGAGTCCTGTGAGACTTCTTAAGAATAAAATCCTTTGTCTTAACACGTACTTCCCACTAAAGATCTACAGCCAATATTACTTGCATACATTTACATAATATTATACAGACAGACAGTGCCGAACAGTAACTAAAGAATTTACCTTATTTTATCCAATGTGTGCAAAACAAGTTAGACAGTATAACTAAAGTGCCACTCTCACATCAATCTGTGTTGCTTAGAGTTACAGGATGCACTACAACAGTGAGATAAGAACAGTATCTTTGAGGCTCTTGGGAAATTTAGAATTTAGTGACAAATTCATCCAAAATATAATTTCTAAAGAGCATTCAATATATACAATAAACTTTTAACGAAGATCAACTTGATGCTAATGACTATAAAAATTAAAGAAATAACTATGATATTTAGGGGAAATTCAAACTCACATCTGTATTAGTGAGCTTATGATTGTGTTCTAGTCCACTGGATCAAAAGATCTTTGAAAGAACTAGTGATACGTTCAATATACAGTATGAACAATGTTCACCGCCCTCCCTTGCCCTGGCATGAGTAAAAAACACATGTTGGCTTTACTGCATATTACTATCTTTTCTCCAGCTGTTACGGTTGTGTATATTTTTTTATCACTTAGCCGATCATATTAAGACGAAGAGAAAGTCCCATGATTTTATATCTAGAAATTTCTTGTATTTCTGATAAGGCTCGTGCTCCCCTACAATAATACTGTAAACTGGTGATCTGGAGAGTAGTTACCGTGGTCGACTCTAAATGATCGTCCCTTGTGTTCACATTCCCTACATAAAGTTCCTCTTCGAATTATCATTAAATGTACCACTTCAGATGGTAGTGTGGTAGTGAACTGAGATGTTCCCTTCACTACCACATTACCATCTGTCCATTATGAACAATATTCATACCACTTCAGGTATCACACTGATAAGAATTAACAATAGAGGATCGAAATTTCCCGGGTACCATATCCTTGTATCTAAAAGATAATCGCATGATTTTAACGGCTTTGAAAATTTCTCTAACGAGAAGCTAGGTATAAAAAAATCATCTTATTCAACGATCACGAGCCACAGCCACACCTGGTACTTGGTCACAATTTTCGTGATGCCATATGGCAGCATTATGCTTCCAATATCTTCCCAGGCGGTAGTACCTCCCTGTTTCATAGCTGCCTACTACCTACTGCCTACTATTTATTACATGTAATTGTTGTACATCAGTCGCAGACGTAAAGTATTACATTGTATAGTTTATCCCACTCTTTCCCAGTTTCGTAAGTGTTGTACAATCGCCATTACCTCCCACCATCACTCCAAAATCAAACCCGACAGTCGGCCTCCAGGTACCTAGGAAAGGCCTCTTACCTCTTAGGCTGTGCCTCGCCTCACCACCATAATCCTCGCTCCATCTGGGCCTCTGTAACAGTCAAGGCTCGTCTTACTTTTTTCCTCCGAGTGCACTGGATGTTTGCAGCCTTACTGTACGTCGTCTCGTCTATTCTTTCATTATTGTTTTGTTTATGGTTTTAAATCTTTGAAGGCCTTGTGTCTAGTTCTCACGTTAGGTTAAGATGGGATTTTCACATTATATAATTCTGCATAAAGCCTTCCCATCGCCTATTTTTGTTTGGTCTATATTTGAAGGTTAATAAAGTAACAGATAGTAGATTAATTTTTTTTACTGAAAATAATAGATGACTTTGGTAATAAGCATGTTGTAGATAAACATCATAACTCTAGGTGGAAGTTGGGTGCGAAGCGGGAAAATTTATTTAATAGACACATTTATAGTTTAGACATGGTGCTACTGTACCGCGCGGTCTACAAATATATCTTTAGTCTAATCTAACCTAACCTAACCTAAGATAATTTAACCTAAATATCTTATAGACCGCACGCTATTGTAGCACCTCAGACATACTGAATACAACAATTTGCAGGCTGATCTCATAATGGGTTTGTATTAGAGGAACATTGGAGCAAAGTTTGGGCAGGAAACAAGGCCAAAGGAAAGAACATGAAGAAACAAGGAAAGCTGAAACACGACCTGGTTGTGTGATGTAATCCTGGCGGGAGACATCAAGGGGAGACGTGGGGCGACTGGCAGGAGGCTGGGGTGATTGAGACACATTCACCCGGGACGCCGCAGGACCATAAACACCCCCAGCAGCGACTTGGGATCACCAACACAACACTCTATCAGAAGGTGACACGTAAACACGACCTGACACACTGGTGCACGACACCAACACTCCCGTATAGGGTGATTACACACACACATATATATATATATATATATATATATATATATATATATATATATATATATATATATATATATATATATATATATATATATATATATATATATATATATATATATATATATATTTCATTAGCCCAATAAAGCAAGCGGACTTCTACATACAATCAACACCTCAACACCGCCAGGATTCGAACCCACGGCCCACAAGCCCATGACTGTGACCGGGGAACGCTATCACCATTAGACAGTAGTTCTAGACTCTGCTATATTTCACACAAAGCCTGTTCAACGAGCTTATGGGGTAGTCCCCATTAAAGGTTCACGGCGCCATAAGCTCGTTGAACAGGCTTTGTGTGAAATATAGCAGAGTCTAGGACTGCTTTTAGTATCCTGGTGAGTACAGGGGTGAGTACAGACTAAGGAGAAGTACAAAACAAGGTATTGTTGGGGGAATTCTTGATTAACACTTGTTTAACAGTGCATGAGTTTTTAAATGCCACATTGACGTTCCAGGTTTTTAGTTGTAAAGGAAATTGCCTTTCCTTGACTGTCTCATCCACAGAATAGGTAACACCTTTAAGCTCAGTATTTATAGGAAACCTACTTATGTGTGTTCATACATTCATTATTATTCTGCCCACCATAATAGAGTCAAACAGTTAGTATTTTAATCAATGTCTTTACGTGCTTTGAGAATTTGCAGCCCGGAATTCATTGATGAGGAATATAAATATATCTATAATATTAGCTTGAAACTTAAGTACCCTAGATCTTTCATAGACAAATGCCTTAACATTACAAAGAAATCTTTCTATAGAACCGATCCCAAGTCCACCCATGACCATAATAATCTCTTAGTATTACCATTTCACAAAAATTTCTCTAAAATTACTTTACAACTAAAAACCTGGAATGTCAATGTGACATTTAAAAACTCATGCACTGTTAAACAAACGTTAATCAAGAACTCCCTCAACAATACAAGTGGCTGCATTTTAAGGTTCCTTGCAAGGAATGTAATATGTTTTACTTAGGCCAGACAGGTAAAGATCTTGTAGCTAGACTTAAATAACATAAATATAGTGTTAGGACAGGCCAGGAATCCAATGCTCTGTTTGTTCATTTGAGGGATAATATGCATTGCATTGACTGGGATAATGCCTCCTCAATATTACCTTGTAATTCAATTGACAGTAGGAACATTATAGAATCTAGTCTCATTAAACATACCGAAGCAGTCAACATGAATTTGAGTAATGGTTTGTACAAACTGGACAATTTTATAATTAAGAAGATTTGTAACCAGGTGAGAAGGTTGGGTCAACTTACACTCTGACCTGACTACCGACCGTTGCGGTGCTTTTTAAAGATTACTAGGGTCATTACCTAATGCCTGACCATTGTGGACCTGATCTCGCCCTCTGTATATATATATATACCTTGTTTTGTACTTCTCCTTAGTCTGTACTACCCCTGAAGATGTGAATTACACGAAAGTGGGAACTTCGGTTTTTCTTCCTTGTGGTTATCAGCATATACCTGGATCACGCGCACCCACAGTGATTTACTTGTATATATATATATATATATATATATATATATATATATATATATATATATATATATATATATATATATATATATATATATATATGTGTTTGTGTGTCTGTGGTGTGTATGTAAACTGGTTTTCTATAATGCCAATAATGGCAACGAAACTTGTTTCGTTCTAGACGCCTTTTGAAGTAGATTTTTAAATAAACCTAAAAAAATTGTAACTAATTAATTTGTTACAGTTCTTTTTGTGAATAAATGGTTGATGGAGTTAATATTTGGGTCAGGTAGTCTGAAGAATGATTGTATTAAAGCTTATTATAAGTATTATAGGACAATCTTTTTAACTACAAATCGTTCTTTTGGATGACCTAGAATTAGATAGACATTGAATGATAACATTTATCAATAGATATTATGTGTATGATATATATGGACACAAAGTAGTACCTTCAGCTGTGTATTATTATATTACTCCTATATTACTCTTATTAATTATGTATAGTAAAGTATTGCAGAACATGTATTAATCCTATGTAATATTCCCATTTATTGTGCACCATATTATGTATATAAATTATCATATTTATACTTTATGTATTCAGCTTGTGAATGCTGGCATCTGTACATCCCAGCGCGCAGTAATACATAGAGAGAGAGAGAAGACAGAGTCCTCGTGGTGTGAACGCAAGCTTCTGCGTCCTACTGTATATATATATATCTCCTGTACGAGAATAGAACCTACTTTTAAGACAACAAGTGTTTGTGTATACCCTCAGTAGTATAGAACATTTTGTGGGTATCTGTGACAATACGTCAGATGGCGCAGTGATTATTTCTCAGTGAGATACAGTGGACCAAGCCTTTCCGCCCGGACTCTGTTAATGGCGTCTCTTCAGCTTCAGCAAGACTACTACAAGCCTCTAGACTTACAGTGTTGTGAAGTGCTATGCTGTGTACAGTGCTGTGCTGTGAAGTGAAGTGTTTTGTGAAGTGCTGTGTTGTGTATTTTAATCATAATTGTCTGTGCAACTTGCGGTCAGATGACTAAGGGAGCGGCCCGACAGTACGTGCTCTCCCTTCTCTGGCCTGAGGGTGACTGAGGAAAGCTCGACGCTGCCCACCCGCTCCTACGCCTGGCAGCGCGCCAAGTCTCCCCTCCCGCCAGACACACACACACACACACACACGCATTCACCTTCTATTTTCTTGTGACTTACTGCAGACTTCTGTAATTCTGTGCATAGATTACGAGGGGCTGACCCGGTCTTTTGCACAGATAGAGTACAGAAGCTGTCGGCATGTCTCACAGGGATCAAAATGATACCCTGGACGATGGGGTTACGAGTTTTAGTGTGGGAGACCTCTCCCCACCCACGCTTACGCCCCACGCTCCCCACAGTGACAACGCCGAGTCACCCACAGAATCTCCTAGCTCGTCGCGAGCCAGCTCTCCCGCGATGCATGCGTCCACAGATCTCCGTCAACTGATAAAGTGGATGGAAACTTCTCGACGCCAGGACGATATTGGAAGGAGAGAAGAGGAAGAAATTCGGTACAAAGAGTCTGAAAGACGATGCCACAAAGAGGAACAAACACGCAGAGAACTCGACGACATACGTAGAAGTGAGGATGACCTTAGAAGAAAGGAGGATCAAGCCAGATTTGAAGTTTTGATTTCTCTGTTAGCCTCCCCACAACGATCTACCGTACAAGATTTGTCTGCTACTACTAATGTTGATGCGACTAGAGGTACTGGTACCTCATTTCCCAGAGTCGGATCAACAACACCTCAAAAGGCTGCAGTACAGACGCCTCCCTCTCTGATGTCTGACGCTTCTTATCAGATGTTTCGGGAATGGCGTCGACGTTGGCAAGACTACGCAACAATGGTTGACTTGTCAAGTTTATCTCAGCCGAAACAAATGATACAGCTTCGTATGTGCTTGTCCTTAGAGACACAGCATACTCTCGAGCACACACTTCAAGTGCCTCCTACGACAACTCTGACGGTAGAGGCCGTGCTCGACAAGTTGCAGGAACACGTTAAGGGACAGCGCAATGAAGCACTCAGAAGAAGAGAACTCCTCTAATGTAAGCAGCTTGATGGAGAATCTTTTGACGCATTTTTTGTAAGGCTCAAAAGGTGTTCAGAGGAAGTTGATGTTTGTCCCGGACATTCTCAAGTCTGTGAAGAGACACAACTTAAGACAATCATTTTAACGGGTGTCCGAGATGAAGAGCTAGTTCAGCGTCTCATTTCCCTCGACCCCACTTTCTCCCTTCAAGATGTTGTTACGAAATGTCGAGCGTACGAGGCCGCCAGGTGTGCGACTTCAGCTTTACGCTCACAACCTGACCAGGTGAGGGCAGCGTCTTCCTACAGAAAGGGTAAGAAGCAGCAAGGTAACTCCACCCCTCACCCTCCAGCTACACCTTCAGCAGCAGCTTTGTGTGACAGCTGCACGAGACAGCATAATGCCTCCCAGTGCCCAGCTGCTCAAAGCGTGTGCAGAAGTTGCGACCGCCAGGGTCACTGGGCTTACACAGTCAAGTGCCCTGCTAGCAAAGTTCAGTGCAGACTTTGTGGTCGTGTGGAGCCGTACCGACAAATGTTGTCGTAAGAAGACACAGAAAGGACGCCACCTAGGATCAAGAAGTCATCCTTGGGAATTAGCGCGCCCTCCTTCTGGCAAGCATCAAGACGCTGTGTCAGTCGTTCCTGCCGTCGTGTACATGGTTCACAGACGCACGACGCCCCAACACATCAATGTCGTCATTTCTTGCAGTAACTCGTCATCTAGTCTTCAGATGTTACCTGACACCGGTGCTGACGTCTCAGTAATTGGTCCCTGCAACACTTAGCAAGTTTGGGAATCTTGCAGGAGCAACCTAAACTCTCAGACAATGAAAAGCCACAGCTGATGGCTCCAAGATGGCTCAGCTTTGGGATCTTTCTGGGCTACCCTTACCTTTGGTAAGCAGTCTTGCTCGGCGGATTGATGTTCATGATGGTATCCCGGCTCAGCTCTTATCATATGGCCATTATTAAGAATTGGCCATTATTTCCAAGAATTCCCTAAACCAATTTTAAAGATCACCCATGTCAACAGGTTGAAGGAACTCTATCTCTACTAACACGTCCTTCTGACGCAAGGACTTACCTTCTCAATGGGTTTGCTGACGTGTTGGTTAATAAAATCTTTAGGATCCACACCCTCCAAGCCGATGGGTGGGTCCACCTATGAAGATTCATCTTAAGGCTGGTGCTACACCTTTTGCCATCCACACCCTCGTTTGATTCCTCACGCCTACAAGGACTAGTTAGACAAAGAGCTTGACTCCATGGTTGTTCAGGGAATCATCAAGCCGGCAGGAGACGAACCTTCACTTTGGTGCTACCCTCTAAGTCCCCGTCATAAACCTCATTGATGAGTCTGAATCACCACCCGATCTGTCAAAACTTAACCAACAAGTTTCCGTCCAGCCACCTTCACCACACCCTTCTTCGCAGCTGTTCGAAGTGTGGACCCGAAACAGTTTTTTTACAACTATGGACGCCTTATGTAAGTTATTGGCGAATCGAGTTGGCGAAAGACCAGCATTTGACTACATTCATCACCGCTATGGAAGATACCAGTATTGCAGAGGCCCCATGGGATTTGCCGCTCACGGTGATGCATTCTGTCAACGTGTTGGCGGCCCTTCGAATCCTGGGTGAATTGTGTCAAAGGTGGTTGATGATATCTTGCTTACTCCATGACGAAGACTACTGTACCCTACCGGATATACGAAGTTCTCACCAGATAATAAAATGCAGGATTACCTCAACGCTCACAAGTTTGTAGTCGCCGCTCCATCAGTGACTTCACCTTGGGTACACTCTCTCAGCATCAGAGCTGCAGCTGACCGGAGAAAATGAGTGGAATCAGGGTTTTCCAGCCCCTGCCAGCCTAACAGACCTCCGTTCTTTTTTTGGGTCTGGTCAATCAGCTGGCTGAATTTACACCTGACATCTCTGCGCAGCCCAGCGGTGCCACGTCCCCTGCTGAGCCCCAGAGGACATTCCTATGGACCCCAGATCATCAAGAAGGCCTTCCAGCGAAGTCAGCAGACCTCTTGGTCCTGTACTCGCCTGTTACGGCCCAGCCCTACCCACCGTCCTCCGAACAGCTCCAGACTCACGGCGTTGGTGCAGCCTTCTGCAGGACCATGGCGGTGGACAACTCCGCTTAATTCAGTGTGGATCGGTTCCTGACCGACGCTGAGACCCGTGCTACGATTAGGCTGGAATGTTTGGCTGTTGTCTGGGCGATGGCGAAGATGCCGCTTCTACCTGATAGGACTTCAGCGCCACCCTCTTCACGGATCATCGCCCTCTTATGCCTATAATCAATCCACTCTCTTTGGATGCAGTAGAATATAACCTTCAACGTCTGAAGAGAAGCTCTCGCCTGATCTCTTCACGGCTGTGGCGTCTTGAATGCGCTGTTGTGCATCCGGATGCTTTATCCCGCCCTGTCGTCGCCCCGCAGGACGAGATGTGTTGTGTTCTACAGCTGCTGCATCTCAAGTCCAGTAGTTTCATTGAAGGCCGTCTTCATCAGAAGGAGTCTACAGCACCGGATGCAGACAAGACCCTTGAAGATCTCCGCACCGCGGCTGACGGCCTTCCTACATCCGGCTCGTCGACTGTATGTGTCTCAGGATTTCCATCTAACCGTCTGACCTTCGCCGGAATCGCGCTACTCGTACGATACGAGGGCAACCTTCTATTGTGACCGAGACCTCGTCTTCATATGGTCCACGGTAGTTATTCCTGCTGCTTCGCCGCCGTACCTTGGCTGACCGCCCATACGACAGCCGCCGGTGACCTGGCAACGGGCAAGCGAACTGTATTTTGGCCCAGAATCATGGCGGACATTACAGAAATGCCTATCCGTGCCTGTGAGCTACGTGCCAGACTCTGCAACCTAGCCAGCAACAGGAACCTTTAATGTGCGACGACAACCCCTTAGAACCCTTGAGTCTGTGTCGGCCATTCTTTGGAGTAACAGAAGTCCTTCCTCACATAATTGCCGACCGACTGTCTGGATGGCCTGTTGTAAATCCCCCTGTGGTAGTGATACAGCAGCTACTGCTACCATCCGGAACTTCGGGCATTACTTACCAGAGAAGTTGGTCCCCTCCGCCTCAGGACTGATGGAGACACCGTTCACCAGCCACGAGTTCCGGACTTCATGGACCGTTGAAGTCCGTCATGTCATGACCTGCCCACTACCCCCCAGAGCGAATGGACACGCTGAAGCCGCAGTCAAGACTGGCCAGAAACACCTGATCAGCAAGGTATGCCGCAAAATATCGACTGCGAGAATTCGATCGAGGTTTTGTTGGGTTACATAACACCCTGAACTTCACGGGCGCTCCCCAGCCCAGGTTCTATCACGGACATCATCTCAGGTCCTGTGTTCCTGCCCACCCAAAGTCTTTTCTCAAGAGTGGCAGGCCAAGACTGAGGAATGTGACCGCCGTGCAGCGAACGAGCACGCCAGATGTCACTGCTCGTTATGACACTGTCGCCGCCGCCTTCCCCAGGTTGAGTATCGGCCAGCAGATTAGAGGACTGAGATCCTGTCACCTCTGGGACAAGGTTGAAGTTGTTATGGGTATTGGCCGGTCAGGGACTACCAAGTGCGTCTTCTGGTGGTAGCAGGAAGTATGAATTGGAGACCGTCTGTTTCCTCCGACCTGTGGAGCTACCTAGTGTTGACCCTCCCCAGTTAGGTCCCTAATGTTGATGTCTCTAAGAGTAAATCCATCCCCACCTTGTGTTTCTGCCCCCAGTGCTCCGCAGGTCCGGGCGATTCAGAAACAAAAGGTCCGCTCCAGAATGAAACTATGAGCGTATTATAGGGGGAGTGTATGATATATATGGACACAAAAGTAGTACCTTCGCTGTGTGTATTATTATATTACTCTTATATTACTCCATTAATTATGTATAGTAAAGTATTACAGAACACTTGTGTATTAATTCTATGTAATATTCATTTATTGTGCACCATATTATGTATATGAGTATCATATTTATACTTTATGTATTCAGCTTGTGAATGCTGGCATCTGTACATCATGTAATACATAGAGAAGTGAAAGGCAAGAGAGTCTCGTGGTGGCCAAGAGCTTACTTGAGAGCTTCTCAAATCCTACTGTATATATATATCTCCCGTACGAGAATAGAGCCTACTTTTAAGACAACAAGTATTTTGTATACCCTCAGTAGTATAGAACATTTTGTGGGTATCCATGACACACGTCAGATTATGGGCATGTTATTACAGGTGACTGGGACAACATTGTAGGTGACTATGAATCTGAAGACTTCCTAGACGCAGTACAGGACATTTTTTTGAAACAACTAATTACAGAACCTACTAGAGGTGACAATATATTTGACCTAGTATTAACAAATAAAGAAAATATTATCAGAGATATCACAGTAAGGGAAGAACTAGGTAATAGTGATCACAGATAAATCAGGTTCACCTAAATTGGGAAACGAAACAATGACAATATGGTCAGAGTCCTAAACTTTCGGTTGGCAGATTATCAGGGTTAAGAAGGTACCTAGGTGAGGTCACCTGCGAACAGTCACTTCAGTCCAGTAGGAAGGGGTTGAGGTCATAGATGACACAACAATTGATCATGACTATAATATATTTACTAGTATACTACATAAAGCACAAGAACAAAATATACCATACAGAAAATTAGGACAAAATAAAATGAGCCAAGGTGGATGACCAGAAAACTTAAACATGACATAGGAATAAAGAAATGAATATAAAAAAAAAAAGGGAGCAGCTCAGAAATAGGTATAATGAACTATCTAGGAATGTTAAGAAAAATGTAAGGAAAGCAAGAGAGACTATGAAATCAAAATAACAAGAGATTAAGGCGAATCCCAAGGGATTTTCAGGTATATAGAACAAAGGTCAAGGACAAAGTTGGGCCTTTAAAGTCAGGGAGAAGTGATAAATGGCAGTAAAAATATGCAAAGCATTGAACAGCTACTTCTTATCAGTTTTCAGGAAATTCGGGATGAAATTCCAGAGGTGGAACTGATATTAAGGAAAGGAAGAAGAGAATTAAAGAATATCATTATCAGAAAAGAGGATGTTCTTAAGAAGATAAATAACCTAAAGAAGACAAATCCCAGGGCGGATGAAATTTTCCCTCGAGTCTTGAAAGAGTGTAGGGAACAGATTTGCGGACCCCTCGTAAAAATATTTACAAAATCATTAGACACCGGAGTTGTGCCAGACTTGTGGAAACAGGCAAATGTAGTACCCATATTCAAAAAGGGAGACAGAGCATCAGTGTCAAATTACCGGCCGATCAGTTTGACGTCAGTAGTGGGGAAATTTCTTGAATCAATTATAGCAGATAACATGAGATCGCATTTGTTAGATGTTCTGGGTAATAAGTTCTATATACAGGAGAGAACACAAACACCTGTATAATTTTTGTAGGACAGTTTGCTGGATAGAGTATGTACAGGGTGGATAGCACTGCTCTAGCTAAGGTCCTGGTCAGCTACCATAGACGACGTATGGCAAGTGATACATTAGCAGCTTCCATACGTCGCCAAACCCACGATAATTAAGCGTGTGGGATATAGTAATAACATTGCCACACGCTGCTAAGCTAAACTGAATAAATATAAATGGAGCACATACATAATACTTCATACATAATACATGATAAGCGCCATAATATACATACACCTCCTCACCTTTACGCTCATAGCAAAGTCTTGAGCCGGACCTTTTCTTCTGGATCCGTTCTGAGCGTCGAGGACTGCATCACTAGGAAGGTATGGGACTCAACACTGGTGGCGGGGCCAGCAGAGGCAATGATGCGGGGCGGAAAGCGGCGTTCCCTCCACCACGACCACTGGGTAACCGCACCTGGTAGTCCCAGCTGACCTGCCAGGACCCATGACTACGCCTCTACTTTGTCCCCAACGTAGGGAGGTCAGGTCCTGAACGCAGACAGGTGCCGACACTCAACCTGGGAGAGCAGGCGTAGTCGTTGTAGCAAGGCGACGACGTCCTGAACACGTTCGGCGGCTCGGCGATCACAATCTCTGTCCTTGGCACCACTCCTTGGAGAAGGATTGAGGTGAGCAAGGACACAAGAACGAAAGGGCGTCCATACAAAACCTGGGCGAGGGGCGTCCGGTGTGTTGGGTGTGTTGCAGGTTGAAGAAGACGGTCAGGCCTGCGATCAATATTCCCAGAAGGGGCCACCTTAAGGATGAGGTGCTTCAAAGGATTTGTAGCGCTCAGCATGGCATTGGACTGCAGGTAATGGGGCGATGACAACACATGCCGAAAGGACTCCCCATCGGTCAAAGACACAACCAGTCGGCTTGTGAACTGGGGCCCTCCGTCAGTTAAGGCATGCAAGAATTTTATACGTCACGGAAGTAGTAGCGGAACTTACTGATGGTGGCGGCAGACGTCGTGTCATTACCGCCCTTGATGACAACCGGCCAACCAGAGAGACTGAGTCGACGATAACCAGGAAGGACTTTCCTGACACAGAAAAAGTCGGCCGACACAGACTCAAAGGGGCAGGTGGGGTTGTCGTCCTCCATGAAGGTACCTACTCGCTGGCTGGGTTGTAATACGTGGCAGGACTTACACACCTGGACAGCATTGGAATAGGGTCGATGCCAGGCCGGAACACAGTCTGTCGTGCACGTCGTTTGGTGGCCTCAGCTCACGGTGACTGTCGTGAAGGCAGGCAAGGCGTAGGGGACGTGATGCAGGGGACAACTACCGAGGAGGAGTGTCACTGGCCGGAAAACAGAAATTGAAGACGCGGCAGCAGGCGTTGCTGCTCCCTTCGGCGTACACCCTGTTGGCGTAATTTACCTCCCGAGAATCGGTGTTAGGAAGTCCTGGGAGATGATGGCCAACTCTTGACAATGTCTGTAGGACAGCAAAGTCGGGACACCATTATGCGTCAATCAGGCCTGACACGACCTGTTGCCAGGTGACATGTGCGCCAAATGAACCCAGAACTGGGGCCATCTGTGAACCATCTGCCGCCATGGGAGTCCTCGGGAGGCGGTCTAGATCGCCCAGAAGAGCCCCAAAGCATCACCGTCACTGGGACCGATGACTATAACATCAAGCACCGGTGTCGAGGCAACATCTGAAAGACGGGATAACACACCGCCGTAAGGTCACGATGACCGCTGATGCCTGAGGGGCTTTGGTCTGGGGTGCGAGGTACACCCTCCTAAAATGGGTGAACTTTGTCGGTCGTGGAATACTCTGAACGGCGACTGTGGAAGCCCTCACTTTAGTAGAAGGGCGCCAGAAACTACTCGACACTGTCCCATGGGTTCGTGGTAGGGAACAACACTTGTCATAGTGGCTGAACGACCACACATTACCTGGGCCAGCGTTTGGCTGGGCACTAAATGCTGTGAGTGACCAGTGTGCCCGTTCTTGTCGCAGGTAGACTCAGCTGGACATACCTGTGTTCCGTGCTTACCACGGTGTTACCAAAAATGAACCGGAATGGACGTGGTGGGCGAAGGCGTAAGGGCAGACTTCTTGTCCTTCTTGTACTGCCGGGAAGCAATGGCGCAGCTATGGGGAGCTCCGGATGGCAGAGGGTGGCACACCTGGCGACCCTCTCATGGGGCCGGTATATCGTCAACACATCCTGAAGAGAGGAAAAGAGTCGAGGGAGGTGAGGCGCGTTGGACAAAGTTCCACCAAATCCTTAACACCCATCAGGATCTGCCTGCTTCTTCAGGTCTCCCTCGCACTGCTGGTGGTGGCTAAGCATATATCTACCTCTTCGAGGCTCTCTTAAGGCGTGCATAAAAGCGTCAAAAGACTCACCCTCCATCTGTCTTGCAGCTAAGCAATTCCCTCCTGCATGGGCTTCATTCCACTGTCCTTTGATGTACCGTTGCTGAACGTCAGTACCTCCTCTGCAAGACAGCGAAGTTTGAGAGTACCTGCAACATGTCTTCTTCTGAACACGCTGAACTTCAGGACGAGCACATACAGCTTCAGGATGAGTTGTTCCAGAGCTGTATTGACAAACTCTAGAATCACCATTGCTTACATAAGCCCCACCACTGCTTGCCAATTACCATGAAAGTCTGAAATTTACATCAGGCTCCAGATGGTGACGTTTAGGCATCTTTCTTTAAAGTGGGGCTGGGGGCGTGAAGGAAAGCATGGATGAGGTATCTGAACCATTCAGTACCGAGGCAGTGTTAGAGCCAGGGGCTTGGTTGGCAGTGAGGCGAGATAATAAAGGCTAAACCGTGCACTGTCTTCCATTCTCACGTTGGTAGTCTCGTTTCTCCACTCCTTGCAGCTACTGTGCTCATCCATGAAGCAATCTTGCATGAAGGGCTTCATCCTCGCGTCTCTCATCTCCTCATGGCTTCATTAAGGCAATTATCTCTGGAGATAACACTGAATCTAATAGAAATTGAAGAGGCTACTTGGCGATGTTACATTGGGGAGCTGGGCGGCTAATTCATCCATCTCTGGGGGACTATCATCAAAGCAGTAAAACAGTCCTGACTCTACATGAGCATGAACACTTCACTTTCTGTAGCACCATGTCTTAAAATAGTGTTGACCCATTCAGCCCGTCGTATCAACAAGATTTCAGAATAAAATTAAATACACGGTGGCTAGGTTATATATATAAAATATATATATAATGAAGCCAGCACTTGATCAGCAAGTGTTAGTACATGTATGTGTGTGTCCCAGGCAGGCAGGCGTCTCACTTTAGCTGAGGGGTGGAGGCGGCACTGTGAGGAGGGGGTGGAGATAGGAGTGGCTCAGTCGCTCTCTGTAATAGTCAGAGGTCACGGCTGGGCTGCACAAATACCCCAGAACATGTGTCTGTCGGGAAATCCAGAATTTCAGAACAAGGTCACACATGAATGGCACGAAACACACAATGCACTTAACACTTCACAGAAAATCACTGTCACTGACACTGCTCGAAGTTGCTAAATTCTTCGAGGGAGGGATGACGCGGGGTTGACACAAAGGCGGGGATCCATCAGCCGGCTTTCCACAAACTTGCACTAATCACTCGTAATAATCCAGTAAAACTACGCACTGCGCCATGTTAGATGTTCTGGGTAATAAGTTCTATATACAGGAGAGAACACAAACACCTGTATAGTTTTGTAGGTTCGGTTTACTGGATAAGAGTATGTGCACAGAGGTGGATAGCACTGCTCCCTAGCTAAGGTCCTGGTCAACTACCATAGACGACGTATGGCAAGTGATACATTAGCAGCTTCCATACGTCGCCAGGCACATTAATTAAGCGTGTGGGATATGGTAATAACAGTGCCACACGCTGCTAGCTAGGCTGAATAAATATAAATGGAGCACATACATAATATACATACATAATACATAATCCAGCATACATAATATACATACAGCATTTAGAGAAAAGCAAATTAATTTACGACTCTCAACATGGGTTTACAAAAGGAAAATCTTGTCTAACAAATCTGCTGAAATTTTTTAGGAAAGTCTTCGAGGTAGTAGATAATGACGAAAATTACGATGTTATTTGCTAAAACTTTAGCAAAGCATTTGACAGAGTACCGCGTTAATGTTCGAAATAAGGCAAACCGAGCATTGGGTTTTATATCTAGAAGTGTAAGTAACAAGAGTGCAGAGGTCTTATTGCAACTATATCTTGCGCTAGTCAGGCCGCATCTCGATTATGCGGTTCAGTTCTGGTGCCCTTATTATAGAATGGATATAAATTCACTAGAGTCGGTGCAGCGAACAATGACAAAAATGATTCCGGGACTTAGAAACCTTCCATATCAGGATAGGTTAAAGAAACTTAACTTGCATTCCCTAGAAAGACGAAGGGTGAGGGGAGATATGATAGAAGTATTTAAGTGGGTGAAAGGAATCAATAAAAGGGATAAAGTTCTTTTAATACCCGAGCAGGATAGGACTCGGAGCAACGGATTCAAGTTGGATAAGTTTAGGTTTAAGAGGGAGATAGGAAGAAACTGGTTCACAAATACGGTGGTGGACGAGTGGAACAAGCTTAGCAACTTTGTAGTAAGTGCGGGAACTCTGGAAAGTTTCAAAAGGAGGCTAGATAGGTTCATGGATGATAAGGAGTGGTAGTAACTCTCGACAGGAGCTGCCATGCACAGGCCAACCGGCCTATTGCAGACTCCTTATTTTCTTATGTTCTTATGTTATCAGAGGCTTCTGATAAAAATTATGGCTCATGGTATCGAGGGGAAAGTTTTAAATTGGATAAAATCATGGCTCACCGATAGAACGCACAGGGTCAGCGTAGATGGTGTTAAATCTGAGTGGGGCCGTGTAACCAGTGGGGTTCCCCAGGGGTCAGTACTAGGCCCACTCTTGTTCATAATCTACATAAACAATCTAGATACTGGGATCAGCAGTGACATAAGCAAGTTTGCGGATGACACCAAAATAGGGCGGCAGATTAATTCAGGGCAGGATGCAAATGCATTACAGGAGGATCTAAATAAACTGCTGGGGTGGTCTGAAAAATGGCAAATGAAATTCAACACCAGAAAGTGCAGCATACTTAATATTGGAAGAACAAATACTGATAATGTATACAGCCTTAACAACATCAACCTAGAGAGGTCGACTTGTGAAAGAGACCAAGGGGTACTTGTAAGCCCGGACCTACGGCCTAGAAAACAGTGCGTTAATGTTCGAAATAAGGCAAACAGAGTATTGGGTTTTATATCTAGAAGTGTAAGTAATAAGAGTGCAAAGGTCTTATTGCAACTATATCTTGCGCTCGTCAGGCCGCACATCGATTATGCGGTTCAGTTCTGGTGCCCTTATTATAGAATGGATATCAATTCACTAGAGTCGGTGCAGCGAGGAATGACGAAAATGATTCCGGGATTTAGAAACCTTCCATATCAGGATAGGTTTAAGAAACTAAACTTGCATTCCCTAGAAAGACGAAGAGTGCGGGGAGATATGATAGAAGGTTTCAAGTGGGTGAAAGGAATCAATAAAGGTAATATAGATAAAGTTCTTATAATATCCGAGCAGGATAGGACTCGGAACAACGGATTCAAGTTGGATAAGTTTAGGTTTATGGGGGAGATAGGAAGGAACTGGTTTACAAATAGGGTGGTGGACGAGTGGAACAAGCTTAGCAACTTTGTAGTAAGTGCTGGAACGCTGGAAAGTTTCAAAGGGAGGCTGGATAAATTCACTGATGATAGAGAGTGGTAGTAACTCTCGACAGGAGCTGCCATGCACAGGCCAACCGGCCTATTGCAGACTCCTTATTTTCTTATGAAAATGATGTTTGAGAAAGTATAAAGAACCTATTAGGGCTAAACAGAATAAAGGCAGATGTGTAAGTGTCATCTCTGTAGTAAATATTAGAAAAGGCAAAATGAATTTGATGAAGGGTTGAATAAGGTTGTTCAAATCCTTAATAATAAGATGATTAGATTGAATCATGGAAGCGGCTTCAAGGAATCATTATTCGTTAGACAATATATTGAGGAATATATCTCATGTTTTCATGATATATTTATAGTAGAACCTTCTGATAAAGCTGCTGGTAATCTTTGTGGGTATACGTAAAAGTTAAATTTTAAGACTTTGCTGATTGAACTAAGAATGGGTATAGATAGTTTTGAAGCGGTTGGAAACTGTACTTAAGTTCCATCTGTTAGTTCTGTTAATGATACGTTTAATGTTAAGATTATGAACAGAAATACAGTAAGTTGGTTCTAAAGTTGCACAAAACATCCTTTAAATGTAAGTTCATTACAAGGATGTGTATATTTTACGTTAAATAGTATAATTACCGATTAACGATAACTCCTCTGTATTTATCTTTTTGGGAACTTCTTACTGGCCATAAATGATCATGTACATCACAAAAATACATATAAATTAAAATTTTCATAAAAAACCTTAACCTAACCTAATCTAACGTATCGTAACGTAACGTAACCAAACGTAACATAACCTAACCTACCCTACCCTAACCTAAGTATAATTTACCTTTCCTATGATGGTAAATGACGTCTTAAATGAAAAACAGCAAATTATAAGAGAGAAAACAAATTTTATTCCGGTTAGGCAAAGGCATCAGTTGCATCGACGATTATCCCTACTTACCGTAACTTATATGCCAGCAGCTATATTCCCCTGGGCTCGTGGGATAAAAAAATAAATGAAATTCATAATTTTCATCGATTCTGGACTTCGTTACAAATAAAAAACAGAAATAATCGTAACTACTCTGTAAGAATCTTATTCAATAACTTGTTACATGAACAATATGATCCCTCGCCACAACTGTGGCGAGGGAACTGGATTATCCTGTAGTGACGCTAATGATTTCTGACTGCTGAGTGGGTTGGGGGTCGGTAGTATTGTGCCCCACCTGACGGAGCAACCAAACTGCGTTTGTATATGTCCCGATGACGTACGACGAGTTACGGACACGCATCAACTGTAGACTTTCAATGGAAGGAAAGTCATCTTTACAATTTTCAAAATTTACAATCATGACTATTGAACGTAGTCATATAGTTAATACATAAAACTGGAGGTACATTTTGGAAAATAGTTTACGAATTCTAATACAGTAATAAAAGTTGAGAACCAGAATAATGAAGAAGAAACTTAGGGAATTGTTGATGTTTGAGGTTTAGGTGTAATTATTTCAGTGTTCTTGTTAGGGCCATTACTGACAATAATTTATCAATAATTGACATCTAAATCTTCATTATTAAAAACTGCACAAAAATACAGTTTGCGTTCACCAAGATTACATGAAGATTTTAAGTCTGGTATTAGTAAGCTAAGTCTGTGAGGTACAGAAACATCATAACGTGTGATATTATGATAAAATATATAGAATGAATATCTTAAGTTAATGTTATCGTGCGGAATTATCCTATGATAGAAGGGACTAATACAAAAAAAACGGACAAATAAAATCGTGGCATCTTGACTAATTGCATTATCTTAAAAAATATTCGTATAACTGTGTGGTTACACAGTCAGCCACAGTAAGAGTGTGCGCTAGGAGGGACCCCGTGATCTTAGTGTGAGCTAGGAGGGACCCTATGATCTTAGTGTGAGCTAAGATGGACTCCATGATCTTAGTGTAAGCTAGGAGGAATCCCCTGATCTTGGTATGAACTAAGAGGGACCCCGTGATCTTAGTGTGAGCTAGGAGGGACCCCGTGATCTTAGTGTGAGCTAGGAGGGACCCCGTGATCTTAGTGTGAGCTAGGAGGGACCCCATGATCTTAGTGTGAGCTAGGAGGGACCCCGTGATCTTAGTGTGAGCTAGGAGAGACCCCATGATCTTAGTGTGAGCTTGGATGGACCCCGTAATCTTAGTGTGACCTAGGATGGACCCCGTGATCTTAGTATGAGGTAGTAAGGATTTAGTAACAGCTCTTAGCTGTTACCTTTCTTAATTCTATTTATTTACTTACTTTTACTCTTTCTTTATTCTCTAATTCTCTTTTCTTATTCCTGATTCTCTAATTCTCTTTTCTTATTCTTGATTCTTTCTTCTTTATACTCGTGAGATGGATGAGGTTAGGAGTGGAAGGAGACCTAGGAATGTGAGGAGAAGAGGAGGGCGTGGGAAGACCCCTCCCTATGGTCAACCTTACCCCCACACTGAGGGGAGGTAGATTGTGGAGGATGAGGGGCTACCGAGAGGGAAGAGTTAGTTTTAGTTTAACAAATTTATTGACAAGGCTTGGAGTACAGTTTGCCTATTCTGAGTAATTCAGTCAGGTCTTGATACTGAGGGTGGTATCACTTCTCACTGCCACGCAGGACAGAGGTTTATACACAAAGAAATACATCATATTCATTAACAGTAATATATATATATATATATATATATATATATATATATATATATATATATATATATATATATATATATATATATATATATATATATATATATATATATATATATATATATATGCTGATAACCACAAGGGAAGAAGAAAACACGAAGTTCCCAAACGCTTTCGTGTAATTCACATCTTCAGGGGTGAGTACAGACTAAGGAGAAGTACAAAACAAGGTGTATATATACAGAGGAGGATGAGATCAGGTCCACAATGGTCAGGTATTAGGTAATGACCCTACTAATTTTTAAAAAGCACCTCAAAGGTCGGTAGTCAGGTCAGAGGGAAAGGTGACCCAACCTTCTCACCTGGTTACAAATCTTCTTAATTACAAAATTGTCCAGTTTGTACATGCCATAACTTAAATTCATGTTGACTGCTTCGGCATGTTTAATGAGAGATAGGAAACGTAGGACTAGGGTGTGTTTTCCTGGGGCTGGGATAGGGCATGTAGCTGAGAGGTTAGACAGGGTTTTGTCAGGGGAGAGTACCAATCCAGTAGTGTGTCTTAGTGTGGGAGGAAACGACATAGGAAAGGTTAGGAGTGAGGAACTTTTCAAGAGGTATAGGGAGGTGCTGGGGAAGATTAGAGATAGGGGAGGGATCCCGATAGTATGTGGTGTCTTGCCTAGAAGAAGGGTTGGTCGTGAATGGCTGTCCAGGGCAATTGCTATAAATTGCCGACTGGAAAAACATTGTGCAAATAATGGTTGGGCATGCATTGATAGCTGGCAACGATTCTATGGCAACGACTACCTGTACAGTCGCGACGGAGTACACTTGTCTTGTGAGGGGGTAAAGACGTTGTCTACATCCCTGGAGCGAAAAATTGTCACTCCAAAGGGGGGGTTTCGCAAGTAGAGAGAGGTCGGGGAAAGTGGGAGTCAAAAAACAAGCAGGTCCTGGGAAGTAAAACTAGTCACTCAGGACAAGGGGTAAAACAGGACCAGGGAAGAGTAGGTTTAAATGTATACTATACAAACAGTAGGAGCGTTAGAAATAAAATAGACTTGCTGAGAGCGGTTGTATGTACCGAGAATGTAGACGTCATAGCAATCACCGAAACTTCGATGAATCTGGCGAACAAAATTTTTTATCAGAGTACCACATAGAAGGGTACAACCTTTTTCACTAGGACAGGGAAGGTAGGAAGGGGGGAGGGGTCGCACTCTTCGTCAAGGATACATTAAAATGTTGTATCAATAATTCAATAAAGGGTGAAATAGGAACCGAGTCTGTATGGGTAGAAATCACGGAAGGAAGAGAAAAACTAATTATGGGAGTGATTTACAGGCCCCTAAGTCTTGCGAAAGAAGCAGCTCAGCCTATATGGCAGGAAATGAGTAGGGCAGCAAAATATAAGAACCTATGCATTATGGGGGATTTCAACGTCAGAAATATTGACTGGGACAACATTGTAGGTGACTATGAATCTGAAGACTTCCTAGACGCAGTACAGGACAATTTTTTGAAACAACTAATTACAGAACCTACTAGAGGTGACAATATATTAGACCTAGTATTAACAAATAAAGAAAATATTATCAGAGATATCAGAGTAGTGGAAGAACTAGGTAACAGTGATCACAGAGAAATCAGGTTCACCCTAAATTGGGAAACAAGAATCAATGACAATATGGTTAGAGTCCTAAACTTTCGGTTGGCGGATTATCAGGGGTTAAGAAGGTACCTAGGTGAGGTCACCTGGGAACAGCACGTCAGTCCCCAGTAGGAAGGGGTGAGGTCATAGATGACACAACAATTGATCATGACTATAATATATTCCCTAGTCTACTACATAAAGCACAAGAACAAAATATACCATACAGAAAAATTAAGTCAAATAAGAATGAGCCAAGGTGGATGACCAGAAAACTTAAACATGACACAGGAATAAAGAAAGGAATATATAAGAAATTAAAGGGAGAACATAAGACCATAAGAAATAAGGAGTCTGCAATAGGCCGGTTGGCCTGTGCATGGCAGCTCCTGTCGAGAGTTACTACCACTCTCTATCATCCATGAATCTATCTAGCCTCCTTTTGAAACTTTCCAGAGTTCCCGCACTTACTACAAAGTTGCTATGCTTGTTCCACTCGTCCACCACCCAAGTTGTGAACCAGTTTCATCCTATCTCCCTCCTAAACCTAAACTTATCCAACTTGAATCCGTTGCCCCGAGTCCAATCCTGCTCGGATATTATAAGAACTTTATCTATATCCCCTTTATTGATTCCTTTCACCCACTTAAATACTTCTATCATATCTCCCCGCACTCTTCGTCTTTCTAGGGAATGCAAGTTAAGTTTCTTTAACCTATCCTGATAAGGAAGGTTTCTAAGTCCCTGAATCATTTTTGTCATTCTTCGCTGCACCGACTCTAGTGAATTTATATCCATTCTATAATAGGGGCACCAGAACTGAACCGCATAATCGAGGTGCGGCCTAACTAGCGCAAGATATAGTTGCAATAAGACCTCTGCACTCTTGTTACTTACACTTCTAGATATAAAACCCAATACTCTGTTTGCCTTATTTCGAACATTAACGCACTGTTTTCTAGGCCGTAGGTCCGGGCTTACAAGTACCCCTAGGTCTCTTTCACAAGTCGACTTCTCTAGGTTGATGTTGTTCAGGCTGTATACATTATAAGTATTTGTTCTTCCAATATTAAGTACGCTGCACTTGCTGGTGTTGAATTTCATTTGCCATTTTTCAGACCACCCCTGCAGTTTATTTAGATCCTCCTGTAATGCATTTGCATCCTGCCCTGAATTAATTTGCCGCCCTATTTTGGTGTCATCCGCAAACTAGCTTATGTCACTGCTGATCCCAGTATCTAAATCGTTTATGTAGATTATGAACAAGAGTGGGCCTAGTACTGACCCCTGGGGAACCCCACTGGTTACACGGCCCCACTCAGATTTAACACCATCTACGCTGACCCTCTGCGTTCTATCGGTGAGCCATGATTTTATCCAATTTAAAACTTTCCCCTCGATACCATGAGCCTTAATTTTTCTCAGAAGCCTCTGATGCGGTACTCTGTCAAATGCTTTGCTAAAGTCTAAGTAAATAACATCGTAATTTTCGTCATTTTCTACTACCTCGAAGACTTTCCTAAAAAACGTTAGCAGATTTGTTAGACAAGATTTTCCCTTTGTAAACCCATGTTGAGAGTCGTAGAGGGGAGGAGCAGCTCAGAAATAGGTATAATGAACTATCTAGGAATGTTAAGAAGAATGTAAGGAAAGCAAAGAGAGACTATGCAATCAAAATAGCAAGAGAATCCAAGGCGAATCCCAAGGGATTTTTCCAGGTATATAGGACAAAGGTCAAGGACAAAGTTGGGCCTTTATAGTCAGGGAGGGGAGAAGTGATAAATGGCAGTAAAGAAATATGCAAAGCATTGAACAGCTACTTCTTATCAGTTTTCACAGAAGAAATTTGCGATGAAATTCCAGAGGTGGAACTGATATTTAAGGGAAAGGAAGAAGAGAAATTAAAGAATATCACTATCAGAAAAGAGGATGTTCTTAAGAAGATAAATAAACTAAAGAAAACAAAATCCCCAGGGCCGGATGAAATTTTCCCTCCAGTCTTGAAATAGTGTAGGGAACAGATTAGCGGAACCCTCGTAAACTTATTTACAAAATCATTAGACACCGGAGTTGTGCCAGACTTGTGGAAACAGGCAAATGTAGTACCCATATTCAAAAAGGGAGACAGAGCGTCAGCTTCAAATTACCGGCCGATCAGTTTGACGTCAGTAGTGGGGACATTTCTTGAATCAATTATAGCAGATAGCATCCGATCGCATCTAGAGAAAAGCAAATTAATCTACGACTCTCAACATGGGTTTACAAAGGGAAAATCTTGTTGACGTTTTTTAGGAAAGTTTTCGAGGTAGTAGATAATGACTAAAATTACGATGTTATTTACTTAGACTTTAGCAAAGCATTTGACAGAGTACCGCATCAGAGGCTTCTGAGAAAAATGAAGGCTCATTATATCGAGGGGAAAGTTATAAAATCGGATAAAATCATGGCTCACCGATAGAACGCAGAGGGTCAGTGTAGATGGTGTTAAATCTGAGTGGGGCCGTGTAACCAGTGGGGTTCCCCAGGGGTCAGTACTAGGCCCACTCTTGTTCATAATCTACATAAACGATCTAGATACTGGGATCAGCAGTGACATAAGCAAGTTTGCGGATGACACCAAAATAGGGCGGCAGATTCAGGGCAGGATGCAAATGTATTACATAAGAACATAAGAAAATAAGGAGTCTGCAATAGGCCGGTTGGCCTGTGCATGGCAGCTCCTGTCGAGAGTTACTACCACTCTCTATCATCCATGAATCTATCTAGCCTCCTTTTGAAACTTTCCAGAGTTCCCGCACTTACTTCAAAGTTGCTAAGCTTGTTCCACTCGTCCACCACCCTATTTGTGAACCAGTTTCTTCCTATCTCCCTCCTAAACCTAAACTTATCCAACTTGAATCCGTTGCTCCGAGTCCTATCCTGCTCGGATATTATAAGAACTTTATCTATATCCCCTTTATTGATTCCTTTCACCCACTTAAATACTTCTATCATATCTCCCCGCACTCTTCGTCTTTCTTAATTGAATTACAAGGTAATATTGAGGAGGCATTATCCCAGTCAATTCAATGCTTATTATCCCTCAGATGAACAAACAGAGCATTGGATTCCTGGCCTGTCCTAACACTATATTTATGTTGTTTAAGTCTAGTTACAAGATCTTTACCTGTCTGGTCTAAGTAAAACATATTACATTCCTTACAAGGAACTTTATCCGAGTCATTGCAATGCTTGTGGTTATCAGCATATACCTGGATCACGCGCAACTACAGTGATTTACTTGCACATATATATATATATATATATATATATATATATATATATATATATATATATATATATATATATATATATATATATATATATATATATATATATATATATATATATATATATATATGCTGATAACCACAAGGAAAAAGAAAACACGAAGTTCCCTAGCGCTTTCGTGTAATTCACATCTTCAGGGGTGAGTACAGACTAAGGAAAAGTACAAAACAAGGTGTATATATTCAGAGGAGGGTGAGACCAGGTCCACAATGCGTATATATATATATATATATATATATATATATATATATATATATATATATATATATATATATATATATATATATATATATATATATATATATATATATATATATATATATATATATATATATATATATATATATATATATATATATATATATATATATATATATACATACATACATATATACATACACATACACACACCTACATAATTATACATAGATCAGATTCATGTCGGTGATGTCACTGTTCACTGCCATGCAGGACAGAGGTTCGTACACAAGGAAATGCATCATATTCATTATCAGTATATATAGGTCAGAGTCATGTGGGTGATGTCACTGTTCGCTGCCATGCAAGACAGTGGTTCATGTACATTGGACGTCATATTCTAATTGAAGACTAATCAGTGTGGTCCAGCAAATTTGGGATAAACAGCAAGAATGTCCTCAAGCATCCCCGATTAAATGTAATAATTGCAAAGTTCATGATACAATAAGCCAGGTCGCCTGAGGTCCTTGACAGTGTCACATTCAATAATGTAGTGTTCAAGTGCATGCTTTAAAGGCTTATCACAAACTTTACATGCTGAGTGTTCCGGTATGGGTACAGCGTTACTAACTTGCCAGATGTGTCTGTATCCTAGTCTAATTCTGGCCACGACTACATCACATTGTCTGGTTTTGTCCTTATGCTGGCCATACCGGTACCTCTCGTCACAAAATTTTTCATATTTACTAATGATACAACTGCCAGGTATCTCTGCATTTCTCAGTTCTTTTAGATCAGAGTTCATAATTCTGACTTGAATGTTTTTTAGTACAGCATTGGACAGGCCAAGGTCACGGTCAACATTTTTTTTCTTACATGCCTCATTGGCCAGAGTATCAGCACGGTCATGTTACCTAATTCCAACATGGAACGGAATCCAAACAAATTCGATACGAGAGTTGTTCTCATTGGCAGTTATCACATTTCTTTTAATATCACATACAACTGTAGACATAGAGCCTGATGGGCTTGTTCATTGATTTCAAAGGACTCTGAGAGTCACAGAATATCACCCCACCTCCATTTTCTTTAAGGTAGTGTGTAGCTAAGTAGATTCCAGTTAGTTCAGTTTGTGTTGTGCTGGCCCAGTTGTTCAGCCTTTGCCTGTTTGACACTTTCATCTCTTTTTCTTTATATATTAAAATTGCACAGCCTGTTCAACCTGTGTTTGTCTGCACAGAACCATCAGCAAAAGCATAACATTCACTTGATTTAATACTCTCTATGTGTCTGTTAATAGTGTCTAGTGTGACACATCTCATCACATCGGTGTTTAACATTTGCTTACTACCAACGGGAGTGTAATTAATAGGAACTGATATATCCAGCCAAGGAGGAATGGCATTAAATGGTTCGTCTAGGGTGATTGGGACATTCAGTTTCAAGAGATCTGCAACACTCGTATGAAGCCACGCCCCAAAGAGAGTCTTTTGTGGTAGGTTAGCGAGATAGTCTGGATTACTTAGCTAGAACATCAACTCAGTTTGAGCTATAGTTTGGGGACCATTGTTTTTCAAAACTTTGACACAAAACATGGTATTAAGTAGAGCTATCCTCTCAGATAGGGAGGGCAGTCCGAGCTCTTTCCTCATGTTTACAATTCTGGTTGATTTTGGGCATCCTAGAATGATGTGCATGGCTGCATTTTGCTGTTGAGTTGTTTAGGCGGAATAGTCACAAGAGGGAGAGCATGATAGTCAACTACAGAACAAATGAAGTGAAGATAGAAAGTACGAGCATAGGTGATGTTAATTCCATAGCCCTTGCCAACAAAAGTTCTGAGGGGATTAATGCGCTGCATTAGTTTGGCACGAAGGTTGCCGACAAAGTTTGCATTATTCACACAGATTTCAAAATATTAATAGGAGCTACATAGTTCTAAGGGCATGCTGTTAATGTTAAAGTCAAGAGGCAGAGGGTGAACAGGACGAGGATTGAGGACCCTCGTCTTGTCAACAGATATTATGAGACCACATTGTATTAGCCCCTGTCTCATGGCAATAACAATTATATTAATTTGGGTTAATACATTTAGTTTATATAATACAATTATCCCACGGTCATTTTCCATACGGTGTGAGTTGCCCTGTGCTGTTCACGTGAGGGGAAATTCCTCTATCAGTAGGCCGACCTTGAGAATGTAGGGTTAGCCCGGCTTCTCCTTCAGAGGCACCTCCCCCTCACAGGCACCTCTCCCTCACAGGCACCTCAACTCACGAACCAGTCTTCACTTGAGCCTCACGAGAATCGGACGGGTGACGAGGACGTAGTGATCAACTGTGTGGCCATATGTCTGACCACACACTTTACATTTAGTCTTGTTTACATCTGCTTGAGGAACATACTGCCAGAGGTATTTATACCCTAGCCTTAATCTAGCGGTTACAACATCTTGTAATCTAGTGAACATAAGAACATAAGAAAATAAGGAGTCTGCAATAGGCCGGTTGGCCTGTGCATGGCAGCTCCTGTCGAGAGTTACTACCACTCTCTATCATCCATGAATCTATCCAGCCTCCCTTTGAAACTTTCCAGCGTTCCAGCACTTACTACAAAGTTGCTAAGCTTGTTCCACTCGTCCACCACCCTATTTGTAAACCAGTTTCTTCCTATCTCCCTCCTAAACCTAAACTTATCCAACTTGAATCCGTTGTTCCGAGTCCTATCCTGCTCGGATATTATAAGAACTTTATCTATATCACCTTTATTTATTTATTTCACCCACTTGAATACTTCTATCATATCTCCCCGCACTCTTCGTCTTTCTTGGGAATGCAAGTTTAGTTTCTTTAACCTATCCTGATATGAAAGGTTTCTAAGTCCCGGAATCATTTTCGTCATTCTTCGCTGCACCGACTCTAGTGAATTGATATCCATTCTATAATAAGGGCACCAGAACTGAACCGCATAATCGAGGTGCGGCCTGACTAGCGCAAGATATAGTTGCAATAAGACCTCTGCACTCTTATTACTTACACTTCTAGATATAAAACCCAATACTCTGTTTGCCTTATTTCGAACATTGACGCACAGTTTTCTAGGCCGTAGGTCCGGGCTTACAAGTACCCCTAGGTCTCTTTCACAAGTCGACTTCTCTAGGTTGATGTTGTTAAGGCTGTATACATTGACAGTATTTGTTCTGCCAATATTAAGTACACTGCACTTGCTGGTGTTGAATTTAATTTGCCATTTTTCAGACCACCCCTGCAGTATCTTTAGATCCTCCTGTAATGCATTTGCATCCTGCCCTGAATTAATCTGCCTCCCGATTTTGGTGTCGTCACTGCTGATCCCAGTATCTAGATCGTTTATGTAGATTATGAACAAGAGTGGGCCTAGTACTGACCCCTGGGGAACCCCACTGGTTACACGGCCCCACTCAGATTTAACACCATCTACGCTGACCCTCTGCGTTCTATCGGTGAGCCATGATTTTATTCAATTTAAAACTTTCCCCTCGATACCATGAGCCTTAATTTTTCTCAGAAGCCTCTGTTGCGGTACTCTGTCAAATGCTTTGCTAAAGTCTAAGTAAATAACATCGTAATTTTCGTCATTATCTACTACCTCGAAGACTTTCCTAAAAAAGTCAGCAGATTTGTTAGACAAGATTTTCCCTTTGTAAACCCATGTTGAGAGTCGTAGATTAATTTGCTTGTTACTTGCTCCATATACATGTTTCACTTGATACATCTGATCATGGTAAACTATGGATCGACTAGTGCCTGTTTGCACTTGTCTACTTATGTCAAATTCATCAAAAAGTTCTTTCCTAATTACAGTTTTAAGGGTTCTTTTTGACAGACCCAAATTGTATTCAACGGTGTCTTTGTTAAATGCGAGTTTGGCGAGGGCATCAACTCTGTCATGTTTTATGAGGCCTCTATGAAAGGGGATCCACAACAGTTTGACCTTGACACCCAGTCAACAAGGCACGCATATTTGTGACTGGCTTCAGAGAAAAAAGCGCGACAACGTCAGTTGAACTTGTCAAGGGCAAGTAGTGAGGATAGAGAGTCAGTGATGATGAAACTGTTAGTGACAGTGGTTTCAATGAATTTAATAGCTGTGAGTATGGCAACTAATTCAGTTTGTAGAGTGGATGCCCAGTTGTTAATTCTGACTCCTTTCTCAATTATATTACCGTCAGGTTGAGTCACAACAATAGCACTTCCAGCCCTCCCACAGGCGGTGTTAAGAGATCCGTCAGCGTAGATGGTCTGTGTGATATTATCATCAGTCTGTAGAGTGTGTATGTGTTCAAGAGCTCTCACTTTGGCAGTGTGTTGGAGATAAATACTTTATATAATTTATTTTTTAGGCGGATATGTCGGTTTTGTGATATCGTAGGGAACTGTCCGCCAGGGTGGCAGGAAGCGCTGTTGTGTCTCAACTTTGTACAGATGGTCTAGTCCAAACATCTTTATATGTGTAGCTGTAGTTTGGATCCATTTAGACTCACCAGTCCTATGGTTCATACATTCTAGCAATTTTAAGGAAACAATGTTATCAGGATCACCACGCAGAAGCCTCAGGGCTATCATGAGGTTGACTTCAATTATTCTATCTTTAACACTGGGTATACCTAGTTCTTTCCTCATATTAAGTACTTTAGTGCTCATGGGACTTCCTAGGATAATTCTGAGGGCTTTATTTTGCATTTTCTCGAGCTTGTCAACGCCTTTCCTGTCACGAAGGACCAGTGCTGGGGCGTGGTAATCTATCAGAGATCCTATATAGCCTAGGTACATTGTTTTAACAATTCTAATATTAGCACCATAATGTGGGCTGTACCCCATTATACTTCTAAGAGGTCTCAGTCTGTCAGTACATTGACGGGTTAGCTGTTGTATGGCAGGTAGGGTACAAAGGGAGATGTAAGAAGGTGTGGCTGTTGATTTCAGGCGATGGAGGCGACCCGGCAGTGTTGTTGTTGGCATCACTGAGTGGGACTGCTATAGTGGATGGAGCGGCCTCCCAGAACAACCTGGGTGCCAGGCCGTCACACCATCCTCCCTGCACCTGGGACACTGCCTCCCAGGTGGGGGGCCTGCTTTTTTTTTTTTTTTTTAGGTTAAGGTGGGGAAAGGGTGGAAGGCATGCTGAGGCTCAAGGCACAGCCAGACATGAGGGATGGAGAAGTCACAACATATAGTCGTGGGGGGAAAGGTTGGAAAAGAAGTTTAATGAGTTAAACAGAGGGGGACGACACCCCTTGTTTTACATATTACAGAGTTTGTTGGCTAACTAAGCTAACCTAGGATTTAGAATGAGGTTGCACAATGGTTATTTTAGTAGGCAATGACTAGATTGATTTTACAATTATAAGTTTATTAACATCTTATACTGTATTACGTTATGGACTCACTTGATTGTGACTTGTTAAATGTGAATTTATATCATCTAAGTTTTAATCTAAGGTGGATCACTGTGGCGGACATAGATGGATCGCGGGTTGGGTTGTTGTAGTGCGGGCAGACTCCGGGGCCACCAGGCGTGGGGTCTCCCTCCGTTGATGTCTTCCCTGCGTAGGTGGTCTCGGCTGTGAGGGTCGTCCAGGAGCTTGTCCCAAACCTTCTTCCCTAGGCGATGGAACCTGAAGTTGAGGGCCTCTGTTTTGTTTCTTAGGTGGATGGTTTCCACTGTCTCCTGGTAGGGTGGCGCTTGGCCACTGGCTGACCTCAAACACTTGTTTTGGAAGCTCTGTAGTTGTTGTAGTCTAGTCTTCCCGAGTGTGACGAGTGGTATAGATGGGTACTCCAACACAGGCCTCACCAGTGCCTTGTACAGGTGAACTTGTATCTTCTCAGGCATCAGTTTAAAACGTTTTAATTTGGCTGCGGCGACTTTGGCTTTATTTAGTCTGTCCTTCACGTGGGGAATGATGCCCGTCCGAGAAATGATGAGGCCGAGCAACCTGCCTTGTTTAGAGTACTCAATCTCTTCGTCGTCGATCATCAATGGGGCCGGCTTGAATTTGGCTATGGGTATGACCTCAAATTTCGTTTTGTTTGTTTTTATTTTCCATTTATTTTCATACTCCGAGATCTCCTCTATTGCCCGAGCAGTGAGTCGCGCCATCCTTGCTGTGGACCTTCCTGGGCAGGTGACGATCTGTGTTACATCGTCGGCATACATGACGTACTCGCTGCCGACGATTGGGGGTGGCAGGTCAGCCGTGTAGAGTGTGTAAAGGGTTGGTGAGAGACAAGAGCCCTGAGGCACGCCGCTCGATAGTGAGAATTCTTCTCCAAAATGTTCTTGCATCTTGATTTTGGCTCTGCGGTCCGTAATGAAGTTGCACAGCAGGCGAGTCAGATTTTCGGGTAGCCCCAGTTGTATGATCTTATACTGCAGTCCTGCGTGCCAAACTTTGTCAAACGCCTTGCTGACGTCCCTCAGTACTATATTGCACTGTAGGCGGCCAGTCATGGCATTGGCGATCTGCTCGTAGGCCTGAGCTATGGCGGTGGATGTGCCTCGGTACTGGCGGAAGCCGAACTGGCGGGGATTATGCACGTCTTCGTCCTCCAGTTACATCCGCAATCGCTTGTTGACTATTTTTTCGAAGATTTTGGCAGGTACCTCTAGCAGCGATATTGGTCGAAAGTTTTCGACTTTGTTTGGAGGCTTCCCTGCTTTTGGTATGAGGCGAATAACGGCGATTTTGAACATCTTAGGGAAGTATCCAGAGGCGAGGCAGGCGTTGCATATATGAGCAAGCCTCTCTATCATGTTGTCGGGGAGATGAGCCAGGATCTTCTTGTTAATGTGACTTTGACCAGGTGATTTGTTTTTAAACCCTTTTATGACGGCTGACACATCTGCAGGAACAATGCGTTCCGTCAGGTTGCTTCCGTCCACCAGTCTGGTGAAGTCAGTCCGTGGGAGCGGCTGGAGCAGGTGCTGATGGTCCTGCAACTGACCCAAAATGTCCTCCTCAAACTCCCTGTCGAAGCCCTCGTTCTCCTGTTCACTAATGGTAAAGATCTTTCGTAAATATCGCCGATGTAGTTGTTCTTGGTTTTCTTCCTCGAATATTTTTACGTTGTTTTGGTCGAGCAGGTAAGGGACCGTGCTAGAGGTGGAACCCATCAGTCGCTTGATCCCTTTCCAGAATGCAGCAGAATCGCGGTAATTGTTGGCTGCCTCCCACACCAAGGCGGCCCACTTTTGTTCATGTAGACGTTTGCTCTCGTGCTGGCCTGCTCTCTCCCCTCCCGAGAGGCAGCTTCCTTGATGGGGCAGCTCCTCGTGCTATGCATTCCTGCGCAGATGCCGCAGGTGGCTGTCTTGTGACATTATTTCGCCACATGATTGACCACGAAGCAGTTGTAGCACACCACAGGGGAAGGAGTCCACCGACAGATGTTACGAGAGGTACCATACATGCCGAAGAAGTAGTATTCCTTCTAAGTTGTGCACCTCCTTATAAAGTCTTGTTGCTCTGTGGGCGCCAGGAAGTGACAGAGCACCACTGGGGGGAATACCCTTGGGGAAGTGGGTAACAAGGTATTCCTCCATTGTTTTGGGTCGGACAGGTTCATCTCGCTTAATGAGATGTAGTGAGCCGACCTTTCCACCAATGAAGCGTTGGATAGCGTCCGTCTCCTCTAGGCCTACATAGACGAAACGAGGGGAGCTACCTGGCATGACAACATTCAGCGTAGTCGTGCAATATTCCTCATTCAGGGCTCTCAACCACTTAATCTTCATCAAATTGGTTGTGTTCTCTGGGAAGGCAAGGCGCATGTAGTTAGCCCGGGAAGCAATATGAGGGTTGCACCTATTGGTTCTACTCTGCTTCCTTCCCTGGGTCCTCATTTTGCGTTTCTGTTGACGAGTCTTAAACTTCTGAAAGCCAGCTTCAGTGTTCGCCATGAATGTCCTCCTCATCTCCTTCGTTTCCTTCGTCAGGAACATCGGCAGAGCGCCGCCCGGCGTCGACTCCTGCCATGGTTAGATTTAAATAAAATCCAGGTCATATACACTTGTTAAATTCCTGTTCCCACCAGCCCAGTATAACCACCATAGTCACGTGAGACACCACATGAAGTCATTAATACGTGTGATAAGCGCCAACCATCAGCTGAGCGAGGGGAGGGAGGGAGGGTGAGGCTGGGAGCCACATGGCTGGGCCTGGGAGTAGGATTCGAGGGCACGGGGGCACTCAGGATGCCAGAAGCTGTCACATTGATATACGTGGCCTCCAGCCTCCCCCAATAGCCACACCTTCGCAGCCAATTTATAATCTTAATATTAAGTATCCTAATACATAAGTAGCTATCCAGCTACACTATCTGTGTTGAATTAGTTGAGCCGCAGATCTATGCGGTATTCAGTGACTGTAGCCTCATAGTCAATATCAGCAGCAGTTGTCGGTATTGGGACAGAAGCTCTCGTTCCCCTGAGGCAGAGCAAAGCCGACCGAAGGAGAGAGAAAGACAGTCGACATCTCATCCAGGCTGTAAAATAACTTCTGGGCTGCTGCTTCTCTTCGGAGATCACCTCCGCGAATCTGGCGTAGAAACATCTTGCACTTGGTCCCATCCCACCAGAGGTTGTGAACACTAGAGGAGTGAAGCTGCCCTGATCAACGTTTCGAATTCTCTCCCCATATGCCCTTATCTTGTCGTTCTCGTTCCTCCTGTGTGCAGCATCGTGAGCTAGGTTACGGTGACATGCGGCCATGGGATAAAAAATCCTGATGTCGAAGAAAGCTCGCTGTTCCAGAATCCTCGAGCACTGACGTCAACACGGGCTTCGTTAGATGTGTTTGAAGTCCTATGTTGTAAAATCTCACCATCCAAAGGAAGGAGGGTCGGTTCTACCATGACATCCCGGCAGATTTCCTTCAACATATTTGCTGTGAGGTCCCTTACTTCGTCATGCCTCATGTCTGAAGCCCCCTTTCTTGCACACCATGGCGTGATCGACGTCATATGAAGAGCCACATATGCATTGGGAGGGCAAACCTTCTACTGGCCGACCTTACTTTAGAGCAATGGCATCTGTAAATTCTTGTTTATTGAGACTGATACCATTTGCCCTTATCGGTAACGTAGTTAACCAGTTCGAGGCGCCCACCTCCTGGTCATAGCTCACTGACACTGATGTGAAGTCACTAAGTATAACACCCTGATTCACTGTGCTAAATACTGTATAAGTTAGTTTGGACCTCTCTAAAGCCTTCGATACTGTCGACCATATCATCCTCCTTTCAAAGCTTGAACATTACGGCGTTAGGGACCTGTCCCACACTTGGTTTACCTCATATCTGTCCAGCAGGATGCAGTATGTCTGTTATAATAACCACCAATCTGGCTCCTGGCCAATCTTGTATGGAGTCCCCCAAGGTTCAGTTCTCGGTCCAGTAATGTTTTTGTTGCACATAAACGACATAGTCCACGCCAGCTCACTCATAAAATACAACTTATTTGCAGACGATGGTAATCTCTATGCCAGCAACTCAGACCTCCACTGAATTAACTAAAGTCGGGACCTGGGTAATATGTAATAAACTGACCTTAAACCTTGAGAAAACCCACTACACGATCTTTCACAGAAGAAAAAACTTACCTCCAGACTTGAACCCCCTGTACCTTGGTAAGATAGTTCTCAAACGCGAACAAAATATTTAATTCCTCGGAGTTATTGTTGATGAGAAACTTAACTGGGGAAACCACATACAAGCCATTCATAGTAAAATCAATAAACAGTGCGGTATCATGTATCACACTCGACAGTTACTCACTGTCACAGCAATGAAAGAAATCTATCATGATCTTGTTTACCAACACCTGATACACTGTCACACACTATGGGGGCCTCTGGCTCTTCAAAAACACAATTTCTGGTTACTGCACAAAAGAGAGTTGTACGGACAATGACCTACTTGCAAAAAACAGATCACACAAACGAAAAATTTGCTATATTGAAATTTTTAAAATTTGAGGATATTAACACTTACTGTTGTGCCCTCTTTGTTTACAAATCTATAAATCACTTGCTTGACAATAATTACTTCCAGTTCCGGAATAATCAGAGATACAACTTAAGGCACCCAGAGCTACTAAGACCACCCCCCATGCGCTCCTCTCAGTCCCAGACCTCCATAAAATATAATGGTGTGAAGGTATGGAACAACTTACCCCCACCCATCAGAGCAAAGACTACGCTCCAATCCTTTAAATCATCTCTAAAAAAATATCTATTGTCGAAGTATTAATATTTCTTGTAACGCTTACTATATTTACAGTACCTGCTTTTATTGTACCATCAAATCCGTTTTATCGGAAATTATCATGTAAATAAATAAGTAATTACCATTGCAATAAACATAATTGCCAACTAGACATAATCCTGACAGCTCTTTTCTCTTGTTCAACCTTATTACTGTACTTATGTTTTTAAATTCCACTCTAATTTATATGTATATGTGTATGTGTGTGTATATGTATATATGTATATGTATGTGTATATGTATGTATAAATAAAAAAATATATAAATAAATAAATAAAATTAATAAATAAAAAATAAAAATAATAAATAATAAAATAAATAAATATTGAAGTGATAACCGTGGTAACATTATGAGATGTACTTATTACCACCATGCTATTGTACTATTCCAGACGATACTAAATGTTACATAATACTTCCTTGAGATAAATGTATAGTATATATCAGGTACCTCAAAGAGAGCTCAGGTTCTCAACTGGCTCAGCCATGTTAATATTGTTATTAATATCCTTTCTGTATCTGTATTTTTCTGGCTAAATAAAATGTTTCAATCAATCAATCAGTGTATGGTGTGTGGCACAGAGGTGTTGAACGGTGGCTGGTAGGCGCTACCCTCTTATGATGAGAGGTAAGTTGACCTCTATAGTCCCATACGTAAGAGGGAGATTGGTAGGCAGGCGGCAGCAGGCAGATTTACAGATTACAGATTGCCCCGGAGGGGGCTACTTTATTGGGCACCCCCTTACATCCTGTGCAAGGTGAAGCGCGGAAGCGTTTACAGTGCCCAACTGGGAAGCATGCGGAGTTCATGCTTGCCTTTATGACTCATGCATTAAGGGCGTGGAAGCCTGAAGGGTCATGGGTTTTGTCAGCAAGTTACATAATGTGACAGAATGATGAGTGTGTGTGGGGGGGGGGAGGAATTCCTGGTACATTTCATCTGTTTATAGCAAAGCGTGGCTAGTCACTAATAATGTCAAGTGCCAGGCCTGTGACTAGGAGGAGGGATATCTGGTCAGGGAGGGAAGAGGTGTTGGTAACGGCTTGGGACCTGTAGGAGGAGGTCATAGGGCAAGTCAGGATGTAGTGAGACAGTAGGGTGTCATACGGAGGCGAATTTTTTTTTTTTTTAGTTTGAAAAATCGGCCCATGGTATTAATGATGTAGTTCTATGTGCAGAATCATGTGATATCTTCAGATTTGAAAAGTTTTCATTTTTTGCTAGGTAAATTTTAACTTGAAATCTTATGAAAATTCAGTATTCCCACCCTTTTACCAACACCACTAAATAGCTTATTTAAAGTAAAGTTTTGATGGTACTGCAAATCATGTAACCATAGTACTGGTCAGTACTCAGGTCGTCAATGACAGTATGTGCAAGCTCAACGAGTGGAGGGCCAACTGTGATTTTTTCAAAGCTCGGATTTATTTCTAACTCAGTGGCAGAGTCCAGCATCTTGCCAAGAGGACCAGACCATCTGTTGTTTGAAAGAGTCTTGCCATCCAGCTCCTGGATCAGATGTCTGAGTGGCAACTCGTTGGTGTGGAGGTCACAAACAATCCAGACCAGCTTCCTCCCAATATTCCGCTCTATCCACTGTATGACCCCCCTTGCCACCCTGTGTTCGTGTTGGTGCTGTCCCCTCCAATGGCCTGCAGGGTCTGGTCTACGTTCCTCTCTCTGAGCCAGTTCACAATGTTATCTGCCACTATCTCAGCTGGTTTCCTGATGTCATCTTTCTCTGGAGTGAAATGCCACAAATACTTCCCTCCTGGTTCACTGCAGCAGGAGTAGTGTTCCTCCTTCACCATGGCAGGGAACAACTTGTCAGAATCTCCAACTTTCATGAACACTTTAGTGTCATCCCTTCTCCCATCAAAGAACAAACAATTGATTCCATTTTCTCTTATCCCCTTACCAAACTCCTCTTCTAGGTTACTGACAAGTTTCTCCTGAGCTCTCCTTACTTTGTTATGATCTATCACCAAGTGAACATCATCAGGTGTTATCAAACCACCGTCAATCCAGGCAGCTGTTGCTATCTCTGCAGTTTCTCTGAGACCAGTGTGGTGTCGCATGCTGGCCAGAGCTATGCTCGGGATATCTTTCCTATTTCGAATCTTATGCCTGGAAGGTTTGGGATCATTATTTTCTGGGTTAGGGACAAAGTCACCATTCTCCTGGTCAGCACTCGGATCAGCCATGGGGAAGTCATTAAACTCTGAATCAGCTTGACTCCAATCATCGGCCTTTTTACCTCACCCTGGGCCTTCTCAAGTCTCTTTTCCTCGGCAACTCTTCTCCTCTTCTGTCTCTCTGTGGCAGCCTCCTGTCTCTTGGACTCCGGAATATCTTGGCTAGAAATCATGAGAGCCCCTATACTGCCAGTCTTCTCTCTCTGTGCTTTGACAAATGCCAGTTCGATCACAGGAATCTTCAGTTCACGCTTGCAAATACAGGAGATGTGGGCCTCGGATTTACAGTCACGATCGCATCCAAACTCAGGACAGAGAACACTTGGGCACTTGCAAGTAATTATGTCAAATAACTGGTCCAGTTGCTTGGCAAAGCTGTCCTTAACTGCAAGTTTTCCTCTCCCAAGAGAGATATCTCTTGCCTTTTCCCAACTGGCTAGCAGTCTCTCACTAATCTTCTTCTGACTTGTTATGACTGGAGGCTTGAACTGAGCGTTAGCCAGAGTGTACTGTGCCAAGACAGCTTTGGTCATATCACTGGCAATGTCTTTGTTTGTGTAAGTTCTTTAGTTCTTTTCACTGATTTGCCTGATTAAAACACCGTATCTCAAAGCATCTCTCAATGTAGGCAACTCCGACTTCAGGAGCTCTCTCCCAGACCCAAGATAGTGACTGAGATGGCTGGATTTTTGGTTCCTCGTCCTGACACAAGCAGCCATCGCAAATATTATCAACTTATAAATGCATCAGAATCTGAAACAGAAAAAAATATTGTTAGTTGGGTTGTTAAAGAATGAAGTCAGAAAGCACTGTTCACTATTTAATTGTAATGCACTAATGCAGCTGTACGTTAGATTTTCGATAAATTTCACGCTAAAATTTACCTAGCAAAAGGTTGCAAAATATTGAAACTGAAATTATTTTCTGTTTATATACACTAAAATCTACCAAAAAAGTGATGGGCCATTAGTTTTAGCTGATCTTCCCTCCTATGACACACCCTAGTGAGACAGGGTGTGAGAGTTGGGTTGGCCACAAAGTTTACAAACAGTGCGGCCAGGCTCAGGGTTGCCAATGTACTCCCATAGGTACCTGTACCCTAGGCGCAGTCTCATGTATATAATCTGTTGAGATCGAGTCAGAGATTGATACTCTTTGTAGTGGCGGTTGGAGTCACCGCTTACAGCGTCATAGTGGCATAGTGTGACGCTGCCCCTTTGTTTCAGTTTCAGGTGTGTCCATTTTACTTCGAATGCTTCTCGTTGTGTGGCGTGTACCCGAGATTTGAGATGATTCAGGGAGAGGGCGAGGGTGGCTTCAATATCTTCTTCTTGTGTCGCTTCTTTGGCAAGTCGATCAACAGTGTCACAGGCAGTTATTCCTATATGTGACGGGATCCAAATAAACTTGACACGGATGTCATCAGTTTGTTCTAGCCTGGCGACGGCGGCTAGGGTGTGTTGGGCGGCAGGGGAGGAGGGGGAGGGTAATTTGAGCCTCGCTAGCGCAGAAGTGCTGTCACTGATTATAAGGAGGTTCCGGCGTTCAGTGCGAGCATAGGTCGCCCCCTCATAAATGCCCGCGAGGATTGCTATGCTTTCAGTGTCAGTGGAGGAGGCCCAGTCGTGGACCCTGATTTTCTTGCGGGCCTGGCGCTCAGGAATCCATACAGCTGCCCCAGCGCAGCCCAGCGTGGTGATAGACCCATCACAGTACACGAGGATAGGAGGGAGGGAGGTTGTAAGAGAAGAGGCGACATCATCAATATGCTCAAGGCAGTTAAGTTTGAGCATATACCGCAGTTGGGTGGATTTACGACCAGGGAAGGTGTGGACGACAACATCAACACATGGGGAGGTCCGCGGCGGTAAGCAGCAGGCAGAACGCTGGCTGGGCACCTCAGTGTCTGACCTCTGACCTCAACCTTAATGGCGGGGACTGGGTGCCACCTTCACTGTATCACGTCACACTGTATTTTTCTCTATACAGTTTGGTTATGGTGCATAATTATACAGTCCACGTTTATAGGGTCGAGGTATAGAGATTACTAACGCACACAAGGTAACTTCTCACACCTGTACCAAGCTTCACACAGCGCTGAAGCCCAGTCAGGTCAGAGGACGACGAGCGGGTGTGACCTCCCCCCTACGGTGCACATAGATGAACTGAGGGAAGAGGGGAAGATGGCTGGGGGAACAGGGATAACATGCGATAACTGAGACACCATGGAAAACAGGTGATAAGTGTCTTGTTACTCAGAACTCACTGTGTCACTGCATACCACCAAGATACTTATAACACATCACCCTTTCTCAATAAGGGGAGGGATGAATTAGGACTCTTATTAACGGTTACTGCATTTATCGAATACTTTCTATTAGGGTTTGACAATTACACTTCAAAGCAATAAATCTATCTTCCTAGCTAGTTAAACAGGGGCCACATGAATCACAATACATTTGGTGAAAAGGATAAAACCTGAAGGGTACTTACATATAATATATATATCCCACCATGTGGGAAGGCGACACACACATCCACTCTTCACTCCCCCAAACCAGACTGTGTTTGAAAAGGAGGACGGCCTACAGTGGCGCCATATCTTCATGACGTGACGTCACAGGCTCTCTCATTGGTTCAGGCCTAAGGCATTCACACTCACAAGTCACTGTGATTGGCTCATGCTTGGTGGGAAATGCTCCCTAACTCATGGTATTGTTACAGGGACCCTGTGATCTTAGTGTGAACTAGGAGGGACCCTGTAATCTTTCAGTATGAGTTATGAGGGACCCCGTGATCTTAGTGTAAGCTAGGAGGGACCCCGTGACAATACTCACTGTCGCCGAACCATTATCTATAATGTTACATCCTCGTGTTGTCTGAGCTAAGGTCACAATGAGTCATAATTTGTTAGGTAATGAGAGGCCATAATGTATAATAATAGCTCATGGTAGGTCACGACAGATCACAATTGGTCATAATAGGTCACCGTAGGTAATCGTGATAGGACCGAATATATAATAATAGGTCGCAACATGTTGCAATAGGTCCGGGTGTCGGAGGGGTAAACAAAACCATTAACAAGGCAGATTACTGAGTTGTCGCCATCAACAACATCCGCCCGACCTTTGTAAATGACGACTTACTCGTTAATTACGCCAGTCTAGAACACAATCCATCGTCTGGATTTCCTTGTATTAAACAGCCATTAGTCATATAAACAGTTATGGACGATGTTTTCCGTTTCTCTGTCTGTCATACTCTATACAGTATATTTTATTAAATATTAACAAACACTTACATACCCTGTATGTAAAAATGCCTGCATACCTATATAGACAAATATATGGTTTTACATGCAGACGTACACAGAAACATATATGCACACAGAAATACAAACAAAAACATACATTCGCACAAAAGTATAAACACAAACACACACGCTTATGCTGGAAATATGTCGACGACTCCACCATTGGGATCAGCGTCAACAATCCTGCTCCCGACTATACCGCCCTTCAGGATTTATTGAACAGTCTCTAAAACTGGGCCACCAACAACCACGTCACCATCAACCATATCAAGACCATGGTTATGCACATTAACCTCTCCTCCGACGTTGTCCCACCCCCTTCCATTACTTTAGGTCCCAACACACCCCAGGTTGTAGATTCCACTAAGCTCTTCGGCGTCACCATAGACAACAAACTAAATTGGAAACCACACGCCAGTGAAGTTGTCAAATCCTCCAGTTTCCGTCTCCACCTCCTCCGCCGACTCAAGTCCCTCAGAGTTCCTGCACCCGAGCTCCTCAGTGCTTACTCAACATTCATACTTCCCAAGCTCACCTATGCCTCCCCCACCTGGTGTTCCTCCCTAAATGCAACACAACATAAACACCTAGAAAAAGTGCAAAAGACGGCATGCAAGATTATTCTCTCCCCTTCCTTCTCCATTTATCAAGAAGAGCACAACAACCTGACCGTCTCGGCTCTCACTGACCATCACCATGACCTCATCTGCAAATTTGGTGAGAAGCTTCTGCCCCATCCTCGACACCGGCTCCTACTACCACCTGAGATCCCTCGCCCGAGAATTACTGTTCGACACCACAACCGCATCCAGCCCATACGAGCACAAACTGATCGCTATAAACAACAGCCCAGTCCCAACCATTGTAAAAATTATCAATTACTTGTAATCAACCAGTGTATTCACTCCCAGTCAATCTTACTTTTTGCACTGTCACTATGTTGAAATGTCTTGTAGTTTGTGATTCTCACCACCTAGTTATTATGTATCATATTTCTATTACTTATGTTACTTGTATATTATTTGTAAATCAAGAGACCCATTCCCCAATTGTGTAGCTGTATATTTTCAGCCTTCCGGCTGCCATGCTCTTTCAATAAACCGTTTATTATTATTATTATTATTATTATTATTATTATTATTATTATTATTATTATTATTATTATTTTCCAGGTGTTGTAGACGCACCAACACTTCACAGCCTTCCCACACAGGGAGGTGGGGCGAGACCGCTCATTTAATTTTGTCATCTGGGGAGTACCTCACCTGATGTACAGCGGCTAGTGCAGGGGAGGAGGAGAGAAGGGAAATGTTGGGGATAAGTGGAGGGGGTTGTGTGGGGCGGGACCCTGGAGTAAGATCGATGTAATGACGAGGATAATACCGCCACTGTTGTCAAATATTGATGGAGTCACTTGTAAAGCGGTGCTGTATCACGCCCACACTTCCTGCTACCCTTCACAACCTCTTTCCTCCCCACACCATCTACCCCCACCCCCAAGGCCGCTCCTTTCCCGGCCCCCTCCTTTCACCATACCTGCCCTCCCGGTCCCTTCTCCTAACCTTCCTTCCCCTCCAAGCACCTTCCAACTTTCGGATCCTTCCCTCCCATTCCCCATTCTCCTCCCGGCCCCCTCCCCACCCCTCCCCCTCTCCCGTGGTTTTTGAGGTGTTTGGTTAGTGAGGTATGCAGCTGGTGGCGTGTGTGGTTGGTGGGGTGAATTGAATTGAATTGAAACAGTTTATTTAGCCAGAAAAACACAGATACAGAGTGGATAATAATAACAATATTAACATGGCTGAGCCAGTTGAGAACCTGAGCTCTCTTTGAGGCACCTGATATATACTATACCTTTATCTCAAGGAAGTATTATGTAATATTTAGTATCATCTGGAATAGTACAATAGCATGGTAGTAATAAGTACATCTCATAGTGTTACCACGGTTATCACTTCCATATTTATTTATTTTATCATTTATTATTTATTATTTTTTATTTAATTTGTTTTATTTATGTTTTATTATTATTTTGTTTATTTATTTATTTATACATGCATACACACACACACACACACATACACACACACACACACACACATATATATATATATATATGCAAGTATATCACTATAGGTGCACGTGATCCAGGTATATGCTGATAACCACAAGGAAAAAGAAAACATGAAGTTCCCAAGCGCTTTCGTGTAATACATATACACACACATACATACACACATACACATATACAGTACATATAACTTAGAGTGAAATTTAAAAACCTAAGTATATTGGGGGAGCGGTACAACCTGGGTTGTACAGTAATAAGGTTGAACAAGAGGACAGAGCTTTCAGGATTATGTCTAGTTGGCAATTATGTTTACTACAATGGTAATTAATTATTTATTTACATGATAATTTCCGATAAAACGGTTTTGATGGTACAATAAAAGCAGGTAAGTGTTACAAGAAGTATTAATACTTCGACAATAGATATTTTTTTAGAGATGATTTAAAGGAAGGGAGCGTAGTCTTTGCTCTTTTGTGTGGGGGTAAGTTGTTCCACACCTTCACACCATTATATTTTATGGAGGTCTGGGACTGAGAGGAGCGCATGGGGGGTGGTCTTAGTAGCTCTGGGTGCCTTAAGTTGTATCTCTGATTATTCCGGAAATGGAAGTAATTATTGTCAAGCAAGTGATTTATAGATTTGTAAACAAAGAGGGCACAGCAGTAAGTGTTAATATCCTCGAATTTTAAAAATTTCAATATAGCAAAATTTTCGTTTGTGTGATCTGTTTTTTTCAAGTAGGTCATTGTCCGTACAACTCTCTTTTGTGTCGTTGGTGTTCGCATGTAGAGATGATTAGGTGGTGGGAGAATGTGTCGGTAGTGGGTGTGTGAGTAGGGTTGTAACAAAAAGCTGCCCATACACTAGTGGCCGCACAACCAAGCCCGTAACATACACGTTCTTTCAGGAAGGTTGTGGTCTGGTGTTTACAACTCCTGTCAGCATAACTGCTACGCGGCTGGACATGCTAACCGTCCTTTTTCCAGATGGAAATTTCACTGTGTCACTTGGTGCTCAGCGTCAGGATACACTGTCGTGTGGACACTGACAATACAGAGAAGATGCCTATGAAATTTGAGGAAGCCTTACGCCCGTATTATTAAACAACATCTTCCCTTGAAGATGGTCGTCGTGTTTCAACCCGAGTTTAAACTAAATGAGTCCCGAGGGACACCGCAGTACAGTACTTAACGGGGTGGTGTGGTGGTAAAATTAACTAATTCCAATAAAATTAACTTATAATATTAGAATTAGTTAATCTTACCGCCACACCACCCCGTTAAGTACTGTACTGCGGTGTCCCTCGGGACTCATTTGTTTAAAACTCGGGTTGAAACACGACGACTCTCTTCAAGGGAAGATGTTTAATAATACGAGCATTAGTGTTTGGATGAACAATAACTATGAACAACGGGTGAGCTCTAAGGAACAAGGACTAGTCAGTTTAAGCTGGGTTTGTTCAGAGAAAGGACTTAAGTGCCGTGGCGGTGATACGAGTGTTAATCCCGGTGTACACAGTACACAGTACTGTACACAGTACATGGGTGTCGGCCTGCACGGTAAATAGCTACAATAGAAGTACGAGATATAGTAGCATGTTATCTGTCTGATTTCATACAAAACAAATCAGGTTAAATCAACTCTCCCCCTTAATTCTCCCTAACGTATAGAACCATCATTAAACCGAGTGTCTCTAGCTTCTGATAGACAAGTGTCACTACTGCCCACATGTTCTTCACGAAGACAGAACAACGAATGAGGATACTAACGTTGTAATGGATGATACACTTCAGTCACTCATGAAGTTTGGTAGAGCAGGAATTAATGGTAACATACCGCGTCATAATTATATAAATTAATAATCATAAAAACAAATAAATATTAAATTAGCAGCTACAGTGTGGTGTGTGTGGGTGGTGGTGAATGGATAACCAATCACCACCACCCACACACACACCCACAGCCACTAATTATACAGCCTACTACCCACAAACCCCATTACCCATACACCCAATTACCCTCATATCTTATTACCCACACATCCTCTTACCCACACACCCGACTATCCACATATCTCATTCCTCGCACATCCCATTTAATAGGTGTGTTGGTAATGGAGCGTGTACGTAGTGTGTGTGTATATGTGTGTGTGTGTGTGTGTGTGTGTGTGTGTGTGGGAGGCAATGGTGTAGGAACTGTGACGCTGTGTGGGGAGTGTATGGGTGGTAGGGATTTGTGACTGGTGAATGTGTGTGTGTGGGGGGTGGGGTTGTGTAAATGTGTATGTGTAGGAGTTGTATGAATTTTGTGTGTGGGGGATGTGTGAAGGTGTGTGGGGGGTTGTGTGAATATGTGCGTGTGGGGGATGTGTGAATGTGTGTGGGAGGTTGTGTAAATGTGTATTGGGGGCTGTGTGTATGTGTGTGTAGGGGTTGTGTGGAGGTTGTGTGAATGTGTGTGTGCCTGTGTAGCGGAGGGGCTGTGTGAATGTATATGTGTGTGGGGGCTTGTATGCATGTGTGTGGTGTGTGGTGGGAAAGGGTAGGGCTGCCTTGCATATCTTCTCTGTCTGCGTTTACATGTTGTTGTTCACTTTAAATCAGCAAATTTGCAAACTAGATGACCATATCTGTCAAATATTGTATAGTTTGTTATATTTACTTTAAATGTATTGTTTCCGGAAGCGTGTGACTATTGATTAAATGTATGTATTGACAAGCTGAGTATTTTTGCACTGGGTGTCTCACTGTCTACAGCGTATACAGTGTGTTGGTGCAAGCGAGACTGGTCGTCAAACTTTATTGTTGGACATCCACTCTTTATTATAGGACATTCGCTCTTTATTGTAGGACATCCACTCTTTATTATAGAGCATCTACTATTATATGATATCCACTCTTTATTGTAGGACATCCACTCTTCATTGTAGGACATCCACTCTTTATTATAGGGCATCCACTATTTTAGGATATCCACTCTTTATTGTAGGACATCCACTCTTTATTATAGGGCATCCACTATTTTAGGATATCCACTCTTTATTGTAGGACATCCACTCTTTATTATAGGGCATCCACTATTTTAGGATATCCACTCTTTATTGTAGGACATCCACTCTTTATTATAGGGCATCCACTATTTTAGGATATCCACTCTTTATTGTAGGACATCCACTCTTTATTATAGGGCATCCACTATTTTAGGATATCCACTCTTTATTGTAGGATATCCACTCTTTATTATAGAGCATCTACTATTATATGATATCCACTCTTTATTGTAGGACATCCACTCTTTATTGTAGGACTTCCACTCGCTATTGTAGGATAATCACTCTTTATTGTAGGACATCCACCCTCTGTTATAGGACATACACTCTTTATTGTAGGACATCCACTCTTTATTATAGGGCATCCACTATTATATGATATCCACTCTTTATTGTAGGACTTCCACTCGCTATTGTAGGATAATCACTCTTTATTGTAGGACATCCACCCTCTGTTATAGGACATACACTCTTTATTGTAGGACATCCACTCTTTATTATAGAGCATCTACTATTATATGATATCCACTCTTTATTGTAGGGCATCCACTCTTTATTGTAGGACTTCCACTCGCTATTGTAGGATAATCACTCTTTATTGTAGGACATCCACCCTCTGTTATAGGACATACACTCTTTATTGTAGGACATCCACTCTTTATTATAGGGCATCCACTATTATATGATATCCACTCTTTATTGTAGGACATCCACTCTTTATTGTAGGACTTCCACTCGCTATTGTAGGATAACCATCTTTATTGTAGGACATCCACTCTTTATTGTAGGACTTCCACTCTTTATTGTAGGACTTCCACTCGCTATTGTAGGATAACCATCTTTATTGTAGGACATCCACTCTTTATTGTAGGACATCCACTCTTTATTGTAGGACTTCCACTCGCTATTGTTGGATAACCATCTTTATTGTAGGACATTTACTCTTTATTGTAGGACTTCCACTCGCTATTGTAGGATAACCACTCTTTATTGTAGGACATCCACTCTTTATTGTAGGACTTCCACTCGCTATTGTAGGATAACCACTCTTTATTGTAGGACATCCACTCTTTATTGTAGGACTTCCACTCGCTATTGTAGGATAACCACTCTTTATTGTAGGACATTTACTCTTTATTGTAGGACTTCCACTCGCTATTGTAGGATAACCACTCTTTATTGTAGGACATTTACTCTTTATTGTAGGACATCCACTCGCTATTGTAGGATAAACACTCTTTATTGTAGGACATTTACTCTTTATTGTAGGACTTCCACTCGCTATTGTAGGATAACCACTCTTTATTGTAGGACATCCACTCTTTATTGTAGGACTTCCACTCGCTATTGTAGGATAACCACTCTTTATTGTAGGACATTTACTCTTTATTGTAGGACATCCACTCGCTATTGTAGGATAACCACTCTTTATTGTAGGACATTTACTCTTTATTGTAGGACTTCCACTCGCTATTGTAGGATAACCACTCTTTATTGTAGGACATTTACTCTTTATTGTAGGACATCCACTCGCTATTGTAGGATAACCACTCTTTATTGTAGGACATTTACTCTTTATTGTAGGACATCCACTCGCTATTGTAGGATAACCACTCTTTATTGTAGGACATTTACTCTTTATTGTAGGACATCCACTCGCTATTGTAGGATAACCACTCTTTATTGTAGGACATTTACTCTTTATTGTAGGACATCCACTCGCTATTGTAGGATAACCACTCTTTATTGTAGGACATTTACTCTTTATTGTAGGACATCCACTCGCTATTGTAGGATAACCACTCTTTATTGTAGGACATTTACTCTTTATTGTAGGACATCCACTCGCTATTGTAGGATAACCACTCTTTATTGTAGGACATTTACTCTTTATTGTAGGACTTCCACTCGCTATTGTAGGATAACCACTCTTTATTGTAGGACATTTACTCTTTATTGTAGGACATCCACTCGCTATTGTAGGATTTAACTTCACTCGCTATTGTAGGATAACCACTCTTTATTGTAGGACATTTACTCTTTATTGTAGGACATCCACTCGCTATTGTAGGATAACCACTCTTTATTGTAGGACATTTACTCTTTATTGTAGGACATCCACTCGCTATTGTAGGATAACCACTCTTTATTGTAGGACATTTACTCTTTATTGTAGGACTTCCACTCGCTATTGTAGGATAATCACTCTTTATTGTAGGACATTTACTCTTTATTGTAGGACATCCACCCTCTGTTATAGGCCATACACTCTTTATTGTAGGAATTCCACTCGTTATTGTAGAACATTCACTCTTCATTGTAGGACATCCACTCTTTATTACAGGACATCCACTCGTTATTGTAGGACATCTTCCCTCCATGATAGAGAACTTTCTCTTCACAGTAGGACATGTCTCATTTGTTTATGAGACACCATCTCATTATTCTAAAACTCTCTCTCTCTTTGTTGATTTACATCATTTGTTTAATACGTGACACCTGTCTATTGTACAACACTTTTGCTTTAATATACGAGTATATGTGTGTTATTCGAAAAATATAATTTTAACGCAGTTTGTTTTGAAACACACACACACACACACACACACACACACACACACACACACACACACACACACACACACACACACACACGCACACACTCACACACACGCACGTGCGCTTGCGCATGCGCTAAATAGGGATGATAGCCGATCAAGCTTTAAAAAGCAACAAACATTTCTACCGCTGCAGACACCAACCAATCCAGTGACTCACCTACTTATAGGATTATCTTTATTGAATAGTGGTTCCTAAACTGGGAAGACGCGAGGCTTGGTACAGTGGGAGCATGAGGTCACGTGAAAAAAAAAATAATAATGTCGAATTCAGCATTACTCATCTACCTCATCCTCAATCCTTCCTATATACTACACCTACACTGTACATTGTTTTAAATAAATGTTAATTGAAGAACATATATACTGATAAATTTTCTTTATCCGGAAATTTTCAATAATATCGTGGAACATTATTTTTGTTTAGTATATTTCACGAGATACTGTAAGTGGATAAAATGATTGCGAGTTAGTTGATATTAAACAATAATGTAAATAATAGTACAATATGTAAATTTTATAAAAAGTCGATTAAATTTCTTTATAAAGATGGGGGTGAGAGTTTCGTAAAAAACATGAGGGGGCGTTATGTGAAAGTTTGGGAACCACTGACATCCCACCGCCTCACCCATCCTCCTCCCCCAGCCACACTGCGTCCTTAGCCACCAATGAGTATGAGGTTTTAGTAAAGATTTATAAAGATTTAAAGAAAGTAAAACACCCTGTGGAATTTGATGAATGACTGATTATAATAGGTGAAAATTTAACACTTACATTGGGAAGGGGAAAGAAACACCAGAAGGAGGACCACATAGGTTGGGTAATAGAAATGAAAGAGGAGAAATATTTATTGTCATTTGTAATGAAAAAAATAAAATTAAAAAACATAGTTTAAACACCCTACTGTAGGTATCTTTTTACATGGATATCACCCCGGGACAATGTAAATATCATTCTCAGGAATCACATAAATTATATTTTAATTAAAAAAATAAATAAAATATCTGAAATTCAGCAATCCGAACCAAGACCTATCCACGTCCCGATAATGAGTTTAGCGAGACTAAAGTTTCAAAAATTAGAAGAAAAAAAGACAACAGTTAAAATCAAATAGAATTTAAGGAAACTCAAAACAGACACGGGGATAGAATATGACGTTGAAATCCAAAACAGATTTTCACTATTGCTAGAGGAAGGCTTTGATGGTCAAGAAACAGAACAAAAAGCTGAATAATTAAAAATAATAATATTATTATAATGAGTTGAGGAAAAAGTTATAGGACATGAAATTTTAAAGAAAACAGATAAACGAAGAAAATTATTTTGAGCTCGGCACTCCTCTTGACATCCTACTACTTTACGTCCTCATGCATCGTCTCATATGTAATATTCCGAGACAAGACCTCAGCAAGACTAGCCATAAAGATCGTTTGGGAGCAGGTGAAGACTGCAAAGCGTTATGCCCATCTTCAACTTCTCCTGAGAAGCTGAACCTCCTCGCCCTGAAGAAGTTTTTTTTTCTGATTTCGTTTTTGTTTTTACTTTTTCGGGTATAAAGAGGGATACGAAGAACGTCCGTCGGCCGAGTGGTGGCCTGTTGGTCACTTTCAGTGACTGAGGGTAGGCTGAACAAGTAAAGAAAGTTACATGCATCAATGACGTCCCCATTCAGATGGAAGTCAATCCCTGCGATAACTCGGCGTGGGAGTGATCTTGCACGTCGAGATACAACACCTACAATGGCAGGAGATTGAAGAACTGATCGGAAACGTCTCGGTAAAACGAAAGAATGAGAAAGCAGACAGGGAATCCAACTCAGCTCCGGTTGGATTCTTACACAAGTTACCAGAGACGGTTACACTGGGATGGGAAACCGTCCCAGTGAAGCCGTATATATCAAGACCAAAGAGGTGCTACAATTGTCAGCGCTACGGCAACGCAGTGAAGAAGTGCCGGGCTCGAGAGGTCTGCGCCACGTGCGGGACAACAAGGCACCAGCACATCACGTGTGTAAATTGTGGCGGCCCTCATTCCTCCTCTAACCGGGAGTGCCTCAAGTGGAGGGAGGAATGTAGGGTAGCCAATTTGTGAACAATTTGGAACCCAGAGGAACCTAAGCTGCAAGGAGGCTCTCCTTGTAGTCAAAACCAAAAAACACGAAAATGAAAAACCCCAATAAAAAAGAACCAAGGAACAGAAGAAAAAGAACACGTTCACGAAGAACAACAAGAATAAGATAACGAATAACAATAAGAACAATATAACAAAGAACAAGGAGAAAAAGATCCTGTGTGGAAATTGCAAAAGAAGGAAAAGAACAAGAGGGTAAGGTCAAACAAGCAAGTACTACGGCCGTAATGACCTAAGTTGTCGACTGCCATGAAAACAAAACAAGCAAGCAAGTTAGTCTCATAGGTCCACTCCCCCTGAGAGGGAGAGTACGGACTGCCAGTTATGCTGACGACATCTGCTTGCAGGCAGACTCACCTGAACGCCTACAACAACTCCTCACCACCTTTCAAGAATCTGTCCATCTCCATCAGTGCGGCCTCATTACCCGCTAAGAAAACGAAAGTCTACCTCGCCACTCCACGCTGATTACCCCAACCCATCACTTAATGGTAATGACCTCGAGGTCTGTTAGCAATACTAGTACCGAGGTGCTCAATAAACCTCCCCTGTACCACCCCTTGAGGCACGGTTCACCACCCCTTGAAGAGCTCTTCCGGTTAGAAATTTTACAGGTCAAACGCCACACATGAACTAGCAAAAGATCTTGTTCAACCTCAACCAAATGGATGGAAGTGAAAAGATGATTGTGTTCAATGAATACCATAATACGCGCATGTTAAAAGACTTGACTAAAGAAAAAGAACTTTGACGATCGGTTCTACAACCGATTATAGCAGCCGTGCAGTACCTAGCTGAGCTCAACTCTGTTTTTGGACAAGTCATTGAGTGTTCGAAACCCTCACGATATTGACGAAGCCGAGTTGTTTTCAGAGTTTCGAGTACTCCGAGAACTCTTTCTCAAAGAAACAAAAAATGCACTTCAAGTATTTCAGTTTCTAAAATCACTCAATGGTCACTTCCCTATTGCACGTACATATAGTATAAAATTTGTTGACAGTCACAGTCAAAATTCATCAGGGGAGCGAAGCCTTACTAAACTCAAATTGATATTAAGGTACCTAAGGACAACTATGTGATTGTCTCAAGAGAGGTTGAGTGTACTGGCTATGTTCTCCATTGAAAAGGAAATGACAGCAAGTTTGTGCAATCATGAACTGATAGAAAAGCTTGCTGTGTAATTACAGTTGACCAGTTATATAAATAAAGATATGAAAACTAAACACTAAATAAATTTATGTCTGTGCTATTACAGAAATTGGATAAGTCTGTTGTGGTCTATCACGTCAAATTCTTCTCCAAATCCACGAAATAAATACATTAGTTCCGTAAACCTTTAAACACCTTTCAGACCAAAGATACTTAAACTGGTTCCCTTTCTAAATCCATTTTGATCTTCAGATAATTTATTGTATATTCTAATTCAAAATTTACTTCAAATTATATTTAGTAAAACTTTGTATCCATGGCTTAATAAACCAAATGCCCCAGACTGGCGCAATCTAACACTCCTGTTATCCTTTATGTGTTGAAAACACTGACCTTTGTATTAGAGTTACATATTTTAGTCAAACATAATAATCTTATTCTTGTTCGTTTGTTTTAAAAATTCTTCTGGAAATTAATGAACCTCACAAGTCTTAATATTTGGCTCACAGTTGCCTCAACTTCTGCTTCCAAAATTACTAACTTGAACTTTATTCTCCTAAATTTCAATCATTAACCCTTTCCTTACAGGATTTGCGAGGTCATGGAATGACTCTTGTGTTTATGTGATTCTGCTCCAATACTAAAAATGTAATGAAGCATTTCTCAGTCACATCTGCACCAAATCTGATAAAATGTTTTGGATTAAGTAAGTTGGGAACACAGTAAGCACTCAACTATTTTGGGAAAGTCGAGGACAAAGCTCAATATCATGGTCATCTAAAACTAAAAAATATATATATTTTTTCACAATAACGTTGGATTGAAGCATCATACAGTAGAAAGATGGGATTTGATTGCTTAAGTTTCTTGACAAAAGTTACATCAAAAGCGCCTTTGGCGGTTTTCTCTATGACGACACTTTTCACCAGAATATGAAGGCAAAAGTGACATGAATCTATTTTTATTACACTATATATATATATATATATATATATATATATATATATATATATATATATACTGTATCTAGATAAAATCACACAGGAAAAAGGGAAACAATGGAGAACCTGACCTGACTTAATATGACTAGTTACGTCGTCCTTTCTTTTAAGCTCCTTTTGTGTTTGTGGTGGTGTTGGTGTGCGGATTAATGGATGTCATGTTTACGACCTGACCTCATGTTTAGTACGGTCACCCTGTATACCTAAGCCTCTCTCGGTCCTTGTAATTCAGTCGCCTCAGAAGATATCCTGAATAAAGACATAGGTGCTCCATTGTTTCCCTATTTCCTGTGTGATTTTATCAAGATTTATCTTACCCACGTTTTTATTGTGGATCTACATGATATATATATATATATATATATATATATATATATATATATATATATATATATATATATATATATATATATATATATATATATAAAAGTATGTCTGTGTGTTTGTGTGTGTTTACTTGTATGGGTGTGTGTCTGCACGAGAATCTCGGAAACTACTTTACCGATCTGTAGTGATGATGGATGGTGTCATATGTAGTGATGATGGTTGATGTTATATGTAGTGATGATGGATGGTGTTATATGTAGTGATGATGGATGGTGTTATATGTATTGATGATGGATGATGTTATATGTAGTGATGATGGATGTTGTGTTCAAAGGAGGGCCACCAAGCTGGTGCCTGCACTTCGGCATCTCAGCTACCCTGCGAGATTGGAGCGCCTGAACTTGCCTAGCTTATACTACAGACGGGCAAGGGGGGACCTAGTTGAGGTTTATAAGCATCTCAGGGGGCACTACTCAGTTGAGTGTCCTTACTTGGAGCTGGCGGACGCTCGCCCCACAAGGGGTCACAGCTCAAGATTGAAGAAGCCGCAAGTCCGGAAAACCGTGAGGGCAAACTTTTTCGGAGTGAGGGTTGTAAACTCTTGGAACAATCTACCAGAAAGTGTTGTGACGGCACCGAGTGTGAGCTCTTTCAAGAGAAGACTTGACCAACACTGGAGCGGGTTCAGGTACATTCAGGAGCCGGTGCATGCCCAGTATTTGCCAACAGTGCGTGACAGAGACGTGACCGATCGCCCGGGCGGCTAGCGAGCCGACCTTTTGGCGAAGAATATAAAGGAAAAGAGTCGTGACCGATCGCCCAAGCGGCTAACAAGCCGATCAGTGGCGAAGAGGATAAAAGTAAAAAAAGTATATATGTAGTGATGTTGGATGTTGTTATATGTAGTGATGATGGGTGGTGTTATATGTAGTGATGATGGATGGTGTCATATGTAGTGATGATGGTTGATGTTATATGTAGTGATGATGGATGGTGTTATATGTAGTGATGATGGATGGTGTTATATGTAGTGATGATGGGTGGTGTTATATGTAGTGATGATGGATGGTGTTATATGTAGTGATGATTAGACAATAAAATAATAACAGTTTAATGCTAATAAAATATACTTTGCTGTACCGTTATAGTGAAAAACATGGTAGAACTTACATACACCGTTAATGAACTATTGATGGAAGAACAAGTTTTGGGGACTGAACAGTGAGACAATGTGGAGCCTCCCGGAGGTGGCGTCCTATCGTTGCCTAGCGGATGAGCCGCGATTCTGCTAGTATATATATATATATATATATATATATATATATATATATATATATATATATATATATATATATATATATATATATATATATATATATATGTTTGTGTGTGTGGTAGCTTTGATTACTTTATTATCATCATGCACTTCTACTACACAGTCTACCTGTCAATCTGTTACTCGAAGATCTAAGGATCTTTACTTTTGTTTCATTCTGTTCATTTTCTCTTTTATGGTTAATTTCTTTATTGTTTCTCTACATTACCCTGCTGTTTGTTCTCATATCATCACATGGTATCAAGACAATTGCCCACTGGATAATTATTGCCCCCGGATAACTGCCTCCCGGATAAATGCCCCCGGATTACTACCCCCAGATAACTGACCCCGGATAACTTCCCCTCGGAAAACTGTCCCCCGGAGAACTGCCCCTAATGCCAGGGAATCTGTGCTGACATTTAATAAATCCAAGGACCTTCCTCATCGACTATTAACAAGCTGCCAACACATATATCGCAAGGTACTATCTAGGGGATTACAAGGATAACATCAAGTTGATGCTGACTTTGTCCTGAATATTGGAATGCGACCAGTTCTGGCCTTTATCCCACAAGATAAAGTGGTCGGCACATTTGAGACACTGAAAGAAAATATGTCACCTGAAGCTGATCCTGTCATAGACTACTTGGAAGATCCATGCATTGGTAGACAACGTTCACATAACAGGCGAGCTCCACGTTTCCATGTCAACATGTGGAATATGTTTGATCGTGTAGCCGAAGATTTACCTCGCACCAACAGCTCCTTAGAAGGATGACATAACCATATGCAAGCAAATATTACTTCATTCCATCCAAATATCTGGAAGTTTCTAGACGTATTGAAGAGGGAGCAAGCACTGACCAACCTCATCATCAATCAGATGATTGCAGAAGAGTCAGCACTGGACTTTTTGAGGGCAATAACCCACGACTTGGAATTTTTATGTGATATATGTCAGTTAAATTTTAAATATTGATTATAACTGGTCCACAATTTTTCCACATGTCAAACAAAATTTTGTCAGTGATTTACTAATTTTAGTTTTCTTGGAGGTTTGTAGTGTTAAAAATTATTTTGTGCGTGATTGGTTTATGTTGTGTACATGCTTATTATCATACATAACATATAAACAAATTAAATAAAACATTATGCTGTATCTTAGTGTTATTCTTTCCTCTCTATTCAGTCAGTTCCGTGTGTTTCCTTATGGAAAAAAGTACATGGCAGTACAGATTGACTGGCACTGGGGGCAGTTGTCCGTGGAGCAGTTGTTGGGGGAACAGTTGTCCAGGGACCAGTTGTCCGTGGAGCAGTTGTCTGGGGACCAGTTGTCCTGGGACCAGTTGTCCAAGGACCAATTTTCCAGGGGGGTGGGGCAGTTGTCCGGGGAACATGTGATAGCTGTTTTGGAATCACATTAATTGTTTTAAATAAGTTCTGGAACTCTTTTAGTGGCAGGGCTTGATGTAAACACCTCTTGCTGTTATTGCTTTATTGTCAAAGCAAATATATGCACAGTTGTAATGTGAGAGAATAAATTATAAATTCTCTCTAGGGAAGTGTTATGAATACACTTTGAGAGAACACTCTAAGCTTGAGAGAGGAGAGGACGAAGCGTGGGAGCGAGCTAACTAGCTGTTTTGATTCATCAGCTGACCTATTCTTGAACTCTGTGATAGTTACAAGCTCAGCAGTGAATGATCGTCAACAACTAAGTCATTGTTGAATAACTCCACCGAGTTATTCAACAATGACTTTTTCCATAAGTTGGTGTTATTCATTTGGTTGAATACTTATATAAAGCAAAGTTGCTGTTACAACCAGTTGTCCGGGGTAGTTGTCCGAGGACCAGTTGTCTGGGGGCGTTGTCCTGGAACCAGTTGTCCGGGGATCAGTTGTCCTGGGAGCAGTTGTCCGAGGATCAGTTGTCCTGGGACCAGTTGTCCGGGGAGCAGTTGTCCGGGGAGCAGTTGTCTGGGGAGCAGTTGTCCGGGGAGCAGTTGTCCAAGGACCAGTTGTCCGAGGGGAAGGGGGCAGTTGACCTGGGACCAGTTGTCCGGGGACCATTTTCTGGAGAGCAGTTGTCCGGGGGCAGTTGTCCGGGGGGACAGTTGTCGGGTACCAGTTGCGGGGACCAGTTGTCCAGGAGCAGTTGTCTGGAGAGCATTTATCCAGGGACCAGTTGCCCGACGGGGGTGGGGGAGCAGTTATCCGGGGGCAGTTGTCCGGGGGGCAGCTGTCCGGGGGCAGTGTCCGGGGACCAGTTGTCCAGGAGGGTAGTTGTCTGGGGGCAGTTGTCCGGGGCAGTTGTCCGGGGACCAGTTATCCAGGGGCAATTGTCCGGGGGCAGTTGTCCGAGGACCAGTTGTCCGGGGGGCAGTTGTCCTGGGGGCAGTTGTCCGGAGACCAGTTGTCCATGGGGGGTAGTTGTCTGGGGACCAGTTGTCTAGGAAGCAGTTGTCCGAGGAGCACTTGTCCGGGGAACAGTTGTTCTAGAGCCATCATCACATCTTGAAATTATTTTTCATATTTTTTTTCTCTACATTAGGTTTTTTTTATTACTTATCAGTAAAGTTCTTTATAAGTTCTAACATGGTCTGATGAACAATATTTATCTAACGAAATCTTTAGCATTTCATTTTTGAACTTACCAAATTTTGTTTCTCTCTCTGATTTGTCCTTCAATTCACTCCATTATTACTAATTTCCTTCCTCTTCAGGTTGTTCATCCAACACTACTGAAAATCTGTTTGGTGTTTCATTAAACTTCTGTCACTGCCTCTGTTTTCACCTTCCAAAACTCCAATTATCCAACTTACTTTCTTAAGTTCTTTCCTCATTGTACTAATTACTGGGACATGGTGTGACTCAAATATTCATAAGTAAATTTTAGCAAGAATTAAACCGCCAATTTGGTTTCTAGAAAAAACAAATAAATAAAAAAACACTGTGTGTATATTTTTGAAAGTTAATAAAAAAGGTTAAGAAATAAAAGAGGAAATAAAGAAGAAACTGGAGAAGCATAACTATACTCTAATAGGAGTTGAAAATATCACAAACCTGTGGCTTACATCTGTCTTAACACCTGCACACACACACACACACACACATTAACATCTTACTCACACACCTGAGACACACATTAACATCTTATTAACACACCTGAGAGACACATTAACATCTTACTAACACACCTGAGACACTCATTAACATCTTTCTAACACACCTGAAACACACATTAACATCTTATTAACACACCTGAGACACTTTTCTAACACAATTATCTCTTTAATATAAATATTTTTTCCACTATTCCTTTTGTATTTTATTAATAACTTCATCTTAAATCTCTATTTTTATCCATTTTCCTCCTTCTTTCTCTTCCTGCTCTCTCCTTTACGCTAACTTTTTGTCTCTGAACGTAACTCAAGTTTGTCTTGGAAAAGAGAAATATAGTTATATAGCTCAGTTTCTCCGCTCTCAGCACTTGAATGCAAAGTAAATATAAATTTATTTTTGTCAGATAAACTTTAACGCGTTTTTATCTTTCATCTTTCACTGATTTTGATATGTAATTAAAAAACGTTTAGTGAGTAATTGTGCTGGGGTTCAGGCCGCTTTCCAAACTTCTGCCGCCCCGCTTCCTCCATGATAAATCGCTCTTAGATCAGGCGTTTGGTTTAATTTAGTGAGGGAGAGTTAGCAAACAAACACTCATGAGAGATTTATCAGAGAACGATGGAATAAGAGAGACAGACTGAAAGGAACACCAAAGTCAACTCTGTGTTGTATATATGTTTTTGTTTTATTAGACTTTGATGATAAATATGAACTAGTAGTTGACCTAATAACTACCTCACAGTGGCAGTAACCCTCGATAACATAACAGTTTCATATGATATAATTAATTAAAATTACGTTAATTAAATGTTCTTCATGCACCCAAAGTTATGTATATTATACTGCGTTAAAATTTTGATCTATTTATATGATCTGTAACGCAAAAATTATGTGTTCTATTGCCAAAATAAATCTGGCATCTATGACGCCTAAACACAATATGCTCTGTGTCTCCCAAAAGTTTATATATTCCCTAAGGCAGACAACAGTGGTTCTGCTCCACCGTGTGTTGGGGTCGACCACCTATGGCTGCTCACTTATTATTTTGTTTGAGAGGTTTCAGGGAGAAAAGTGACTAAAACTTGAATTGTATCCGTTAACGCCAGATGGTGAGAGGGAGGAGGGAGAGACTGTGAGAGGGAGGGGATATAGGCTGTTGGAGGAAGGAAGTAGATGGTGTGAGAGGGAGGAGGGAGAGACTGTGAGAGGGAGGGGATATAGGCTGTTGGGGGAAGGAAGTAGATGGTGTGAGAGGGGGGAGGGAAAGACTGTGAGAGGGAGGGGATATAGGCTGTTGGAGGAAGGAAGTAGATGGTGTGAGAGGGAGGAGGGAAAGACTGTGAGGAGGGAGGGATATAGGCTGTTGGGGAAGGAAGTAGGTGGTGTGAGAGGGGAGGAGAGACTGTGAGAGGGAGGGGATATAGGCTGTTGGGGGAAGGTAGATGGTGTGAGAGGGAGGGAGACTGTGAGAGGGAGGGATATAGGAAGTGGGTGTGTGGGAGAGAGAGAGGGAGGATATAGGGTGGTGGTGTGAGAGGGAGGGAGAGACTGTGAGAGGGGAGGATATAGGCTGTTGGGGGAAGGAAGTAGATGGGTGTGAGGGGGAGGGAGAGACTGGAGAGGAGGGATATAGGCTGTTGGGAAGGAAGTGGTGTGAGAGGAGAGGGAGAGACTGTGAGAGGGAGGGATATAGGCTGTTGGGGGAAGGCTGGTGTGAGAGGGAGGAGACTGTGAGAGGGAGGATATAGGCTGTTGGGGGAAGGAAGGTGGTGTGAGAGGGGGGAGGAGACTGTGAGAGGGAGGGGATATAGGCTGTTGGGGGAAGGAAGTAGATGGTGTGAGAGGGAGGAGGGAGAGACTGTGAGAGGGAGGGGATATAGGCTGTTGGGGGAAGGAAGTAGGTGGTGTGAGAGGGGGGAGGGAGAGACTGTGAGAGGGGATCAGGAAGTTGTGAAAGGGAACCAGGAGGTTATGAGAGGGAACTACAAGACTGTGAAAGGGGACCTGGAGGCTGTGATAGGGGACCTGGAGGCTGTGGGAGGGGACCTGGAGGCTGTGAGAGGGAATCAGAAGGCTGTGAGAGGAGGCCTGGAGGCTGTAAAAGGGGACCTGGAAGCTGTGAGAGGAGAGGGGGTAATATATGAGAGGAGAGGGGATGTCCAAGAGAGAGTGAGTGTAACTTTGTGACGTCTGTCTATTGTTTAATTTAGGTTTGGTTAGGTTAGGTAATGTTAGGTTAGGTTAGGTTAGGTTGACCTTGGATGAGTGCTGGTATATGAAAAGTATTTTTTCGAAAACAACAAAAACTCAAGTAGGTTATCAGAGAAGTGGCGTTGTCAAGTCTATTCACCTTGTCCCCTTGTCATAGATTGAAGATAATTGAACTAAGTTGTTTTAAATTGATGAGTGCTAAGTTATTTAGAATATATAATGTGAGGAGTGTAACTCTTGAAATTGGGGTGGAGGAGGCGGAGTGCTCCAACACCTTACACATGGCAGCAAAATTACATCTTAGAGCGCACGTGACTTGCATAATTTGTTGTCAATTGTTAAATCAAGTTTTAGCATCAATGAAAACCAAGTTATATGTCCCTCACTCTGTGTGCGATGACTATACCTTATAGAGATGAGGATGTCGGTTGTCTGCCTTTCAAAACTTAAACTCCTGAGATTGGAGCGTCAGAGTGAAGGATCTCTGGGGGATTGAAATCATCTGTATATAAGTAAATAAATTTGTGTATCACTGAAAGATCTTTAACTACAGGCCCGTGAGGAAGGTTATGAAAGACTGGTGGAGAAAAGACCGTTCAGAACGAGGTGTTATTTGTTTACAGTTAGGAATTTATTGTTAGCAGTTGAAGATGCAGGTAATAATACTTTGACTGTTCTGATGTGCCGTAGAGAGGGTCTGACCGTTATGGTGCAGCATAGAAAGGGGCTGACTGCCCTAGTGTGATATATAGAGGGGCTCACCATCCTGATGTGGCTTAGAAAGGGATTGACTGTCTCGGTGTGGCGTAGAGAAGGATTGGGGTACTGGTGTGGCGTAGAGAGGAACTGACCGTCTTGGTGTGGTTTAGAGAGGGACCGTCCGTGATAATATATAAACAGCTCAGATGATGGCGATAGATTTACGTTCACTGATATACAGTAAGCTGTCCTCTCACCAGTGATAGCAACAGATCTGGCAGGATTACATTATATCCCAAGAATTTAATAAAATTTTATTTTTTCTGGCAAAAGATGAGCTAACGGTGCCACCTGCTGAGGCTGTACACCTTGTACTGGTCCTAGTAAAAATAGACATGCCTTTAGGAATTCGGAATGAAAGCAAAAGCTTAAAGTTCATGTTTATTACAATAATTAAATGATTATCATCACAAGGAATAGATTCGCATTTACAAGTTGGAGTTAAATATAGAATAATATATCATTGTACTACACATTGATTTTTAAAGAAACTTCTAAGTCTCCTATCTTTATCCTTTTGTTACTCTTCTTGTTGATTGTGTACACCACCCACCTCGTCCACCTCAGGTCCTCCGCCGGAATTTCACATATTCTTACGCAAAATTAGTCTATAAACTAGTGATGCAGACATTTATCACACCGACACATTAAAGAAACTTAAATGACGTCAAATGTTCACTGAGACTATACTAAAATTAGCTGCCATCTTTAATTCTCAGTTACGGGCACACTGCAGGCCGCCGTAACTGCGTGGATTTCTTACGAGCTTTTATTATTATGCTTAACTCAAGGTCCGGAATATCGAATCGGGAAACAGAGTAATAGGAGGCAGTGGTCGGGCAGCAACAAACACAGGACGATGGTCAGACAAAAGTCGGGTGCTCACCCTTATCCTCTCGTGTCCAACATCGTAATAAGGTGTCACTCTGTTAATGTAAGAATTTTTCCTGCCACAGCCACATTGCAGTGCATACTTACACCTACACACACACACACACACACACACACACACACACACACACACACACACACACACACACACACACACACCCCTGCTAGCTGGAAATATGTCGAAGACTCTACCATTGAGATCAGTGTCAATAACTCGGCTCCCAACTACACCGCCCTCCAGGATTTATTGAACAGTCTCCAAAACTGGGCCACCAACAACCACGTCACCATCAACCATACTAAGACCATTGGTTATGCACATCAACTTCTCCGACGTTGTCCCACCCCCTTCCATAACATTAGGCCCCAACACACTTCAGGTTGTAGACTCCACTAAGCTCCTCGGCGTCACCATAGACAACAAACTAAATTGGAAAACACACGTCAGTGAAGTTGTCAAATCCTCCAGTTTTCGTCTTCACCTCCTCCGCCGACTCAAGTCCCTCGGAGTTCCTGCGCCCGAGCTCCTCAGTGTTTACTCAACATTCATACTTCCCAAGCTCACCTATACCTCCCCTACCTGGTGTTCCTCCCTAAATGCCACACAACGTAAACACCTAGAAAAAGCGCAAAAGAGGGCTTGCAAGATTATTCGCGCTCCCTCCTACTCCACATATCAAGAAGCGCTCAACTAACTCACACCCTTGACTCTCTCTGACCATCACCACGACCTCATCTGTAAATTTGGTGAGAAGCTTTTGCACCATCCTCGACACCGGCTCCTACTACCACCCGAGATCCCTCGTCCGAGAATTGCAGTTCGACACCACAACCGCTTCCAGCCCATACGAGCACATACTGATCGCTGTAAGACCAGCCCAGTCCCAATCATTGTAAAAATTATCAATATCTTGTAATCAACCAGTGTATTCACTCCCAGTTAATCTTATCTTTTTTGCACTGTCACTATGTTGAATTGCCCTGTAGTATGACCTTCTCGCCACTTAGTCATTATATATTAATTTGTATCACTTATGTTACTTGTATATTATTTGTAAATCAAGAGACCCATTCCCCAATATGCAACTGTATATTTTCAGCCTTCCGGCTGCCATGCTCTTTCAATAAACCGTTAATTATTATTATTATTATTATTATTATTATTATTATTATTATTATTATTATTATTATTCTTACACACACATACACACACACACACACACATGCATGTTACGACCCTCAATACTGATGCCTCCAGGACACTAAAACAATGATGAGCTGTGAGGGTCAGTGAAAATACAACTCACTTTACACTCACTAAACCTTCAGTACACAACAAAGCAATGTGGCCAACATTGCACTCGACTGCTTCCTTTCATATCTTTAAGGTTGCATACCCCATTCACATCTGGGTGGACGAGGGTAAAATATCAAGATTTTTTATGTATGTAATTCCATGCTGGATCATTACGCCAGACAACAGTATTTCTAGGGCAAGTGATGCTGTAGGAGCAATGGATCACTGGTTATATCACTATGATATTAACCGGCAATGCTGGAGTTAAGTCCATGCAGATACACAAGTCGCGATAACATTGCTTATCATATATTTGATTTTTACGAAAATTGAAATGGATCACATAGAACGATTTTATACGTATAAGAGAATTTTACTATCATATGCTTCCCTATTTTTCCATGTTAGAAGTATAATTAGAGTACTGCACCTCCCTTGGAAAGTATTAACAGAGTACTGCACCTCCCCTGGAAACTATAATCAGAAAACTGTACCTCCCCTGGAAAGTATAATCAGAGCATTGCACCTCACTTGGAAAATATAATCAGTGTTCCGCGTGTGCCACCAGCAAATTCATTGCCAGTTGATTGGAGTTGAAGTTATCTTATTGAATTATCAGGTTATCATAAATCATTTGTACATAGCTATGATACTCGTAAAATGATACTTCAATTAATCGCTAATGTAATTATTCAAAGGAATTCTTATTATATTGTAAAACAAAATATGGAACTGATATTTCTTAAATAATAAATCAGTGGTACACGAGCTAGACACTCCAAGAATTACGAAAACATTGTAAATAACAGAAAACAAATTACTCTACGAAAATAAATAAACAATAGTATTAGAGTAATCAGTTGTACAGACAGATGTTAACTACTAACTCACTGCACAAACATTCACACGAACACTTCAATTAAATATTCATGTTAAATAAATAATATGTCGGTTGGCTAGTTTTGAATAAATCTCCTTTATTAATTAATTCTTGGCTTTGTTCAAGAGGCAACACCATCCTGGTATATACAGTACTACACACTCCACTCTTCAGCACAGTAAACAGTAGTCTCCTGTAACAGAATTAATTGGTGAATGACCAGGTTGATTAAGCAAGAACTCGGTAAGTCGAACTCATTCCCTTAACTAAACAAATGTCTTCTTAATCTCGATACGTCCCAGTTACTCGAGTATTTTCCTGATATTAATGATGCAAATATCAATATTAACCCAATCCTTGGCAAATGAAGTAAATAGAACGTTCAACCAACTGTATTCTACACTTTAGGTTGGTGTGATAGTTACTTCACCCCCGAAAAATACTACAAATGACGGTTAAATTACATATTCCCTTAAGTTTGTATCACAACTACAGGGGAGAGACTGATGGGACACAGCAAGAGGAAAGAAGACAATCAAAGCAAGCCTTGGATTTCTTACTGGCCAATCAGCACCGAGCCGCACGCTCCCGTGCTACGGGCGACCATTCAGCCCCAAGAAAATCCATGTTATCAGCGCCGCAGACCGAATTTTTACCCGGGTAACCAGAAATGAGGGAACATTTGGGAAAAACCCGGACGGTTCCTAGATCCAGTTATTGGAGATATCCAGTACAAGGAAACCTTTCTATGATTATGTAATGTTCCCCCAATTTTACACCTCACTTGGAAAGAATTCAGAGGAGAATGAGTACAGAGACAGGTTAAAGCATCTTAATTTGCACTCCCTCGAGAGACGTAGAGTGAGGGGCGACATGATCGAGGTGTATAAATGGAAGTCAGGGCGAAACAAAGGGACATTACAAAAGTACTCAAACTTTCCAACCAAGAATGAACTCGTAACAATGGTTTAAATTGGACAAATTTAGATTTAGGCGCGAAATAGGTAAACATTGGTTTGGAAATAGAGTATTGGACGACTGGAACAAGTTACCAAATATCCTTAACTCGAATACGCTGGATAGCTTCAAACTTAGGTTGGATGGATATATGAGCAATAGGGGCTGGGTGTAAATGGGACTGCCCATTATGGGCCAATAGGCCCGCTGCAGTTTCCTCCATTCTTATGTTCTTATGTTCTTATTGTGACGTGTGTTATCCTGCTGTAAAGGACAACTCAGGCCATTGACTAGCTCTTACTTTAGCGTTGATGACGTTAACGCTTGGGTGTGTTGTGTTGCCCCGGGAGTTGTTATACAAGTTGCAGTGTTAAAATGAAGTCATTACCTAGTGTGTGTTACGACGTGCAAGTTGACTTATGTTGACGTTGATGATGTCGAGGATCCCACTTGTGCGATGCTTTACTGATGAGCGTTGTCTCACGTACTGCCATTAATCTAAGACTTAAGAAGGTGAAGCAAGTGTCGATTATACTTTCTTTATTTTAACTGAACACAATTATTCTCAGGAAGCTGAGATGAGCACGTCTTTTTCAACAAGCTTGAGCGCAGCTTTAACTAGGAATAAGTACTAACTTTGCAGAAAGCATTTGCTGTGCTGGAAATACTAAAGCATGCAAGTCTTTTCATCTATGCATTTGAAATAACTCTGATTAAATTATTCTCCCTAGATGTGACAAGGACATAGACACAAGGTTGATTGAGTTGCTAGATTGTATTAATCCTCGTAGTGAGAAAAGTTATAAAATGCCCGTGAAGAGATGAATCCTAGACTGCTCCACCCTTGTAAGGAATCGTTCCTAGTGGTATATATGTATAGACAGATGCAGTTCACTGACGATTATCTGTTTCATAAGTGCCTCCCAGGTTATTGTCAACGATATTCTGCATTTGATTTTATTATATTAATTAGTATCATTTATTGTATGCCTGGACACAATTGATAAGCATCTATGAGTGATTGGCCATGTTTTATTAATAAGGACATTTGAGCAGGTGCAGCAAAGGCCCCGAGGCAGTGAGTGAGAGACGCATAGCATGTCACTTTTTGTACCGACACGTTCTATAACATGTAAATGTTACATCAATTGATCTTACTACACTCAAGAGAATATTATCTGAAAAGATATTGAAACAAATATGCACTCATTATGGTCTCGTTTCACCCCAATAACAGGAATACCTCAGTTTATAGATATGACTAATAACCCTATCATGGTAGCAATTGATTTACTGGTATTATACACTTACTGTAGACTACTGGTACATTATCCAAAGGAGATGAATCTCCAATGAATGCTGAATAATTTGTTCTTGAGTTGACATAAAGTAAAAGCTTCACTCTAGATATATATTTTAGACGCTTATCCCCAGAACGTGCAGTAAATAAAAGTAAGTTAACGGATGAAATTTCATGTAATAGAATGTGGGCAGACAACCCATGGAGCCGTCAAGGACCAGATGGTGACATGTCCAGAAGCACCGAGGACACGATAAAGCTATACGAGCATATCAGTACTAACTTAACCAAACCTAACCTAGCTTACCCTACCTTTACCTGACTTAATTTAGGTGAAGTTTGATCATGTAAGATAGCGAAGGACATCATAAATGATATTAGCGTCAATTTTACCACTAAACATCTAATTTTCATGAAGTTATAACTTTATTCATAAAAAGTTATCCCAATTTACCTGAAGAGTCCATTGAGTTTGATAGCATATTCGGACGACTATCCTAAAATGCGCGACACTCACATCTTGCCACCCTACGATAAAAACGCGGTACCTCACAAAAGCGACTTATCTTGTCAATATCATCTGGCATGTGACTCCGCATGTCCGGCGGCTCACGTGTCTGACGCCTGGACTGGTAATGTCAGCCTGGAGGGATGGACATGATGAACCCTGACAGCAATGACATCCTCAAGCGATGGAAAATACACTGATAAATGTAAAGATAATGCGATAATAAGATAACTGCTTAAAGACATTAAGGGAAGGACAGTGAGAGAAAATAAGAGGAAGAAATTAAGAGAACAAGACAGAGAGACAGTCAACAGACTAAAACAGACACAATAACACACTCCAGTTTAAGACACCAAGCAAAACACACTCACCATTAAAAAAACAACAGACACAACACACTCAAATGACACTCCCCTGCCAGCAGTAGCGCAACGTCGTCAGTGATCGGCCTCATGTGGGGGCATACACATTTTTGTTGACAGTGAAGTGAGAAGTAATAGGGTCCCCTGCCTGGAACCCATAATTAAGTTAGGCGTTAAGTGGTGGTGGCTCTGTATGTCACGGTCACGAAAGTGATTCACATACACACACACACACACACACACACACATATAAATATAAATATATATATATATATATATATATATATATATATATATATATATATATATATATATATATATATATATATATATATATATATATATATCAGTACTGAATGCTAGATGTTAAAAGTGAAATTCTGCCGACAGATAACCCAGCGAGGGTCATGTTATAAGCCGTCAGTATCAGGATTACACGTGATGTCACGACAGAGATGGGGACAATAAAATGTTAGTGGTACAGCTAAGGCTCTTTTTTTTTTTTTTTACGGGGATTAGCCCACCCGGGCACAGGTCACTGACCCACATCGGGGAGTGTGGTGCGAAAATGTAATAATAATAATAATAATAATAATAATAATAATAATAATAATAATAATAATAATAATAATAATAATAATAATAATAATAATAATAATAATAATAATAATAATAATAATAATAATAATAATAATAATAATAATAATAATAATTATAATAATAATAATAATAATAATTATAATATTAATAATAATAATAATAATAATAATAATAATAATAATAATAATAATAATAATAATAATAATAATAATAAAACTAATAATAATAATAATAATAATAATAATAATGATAATAATAATAATAATAAAGAACCATAAAGAAATACAAAAAAACAAGATCAAAAGTGAGAAACAATATTCAGTATGTATGTTGTGTTGTCAATACTAAAAGAAACAATTGAGACCCTGCAACTGTGTGTAAATGAGGCAGAAAGTGAGATCACCAACTTGGGACTTGGTCACAATTTACCTGATGCAGGGTCTACCATTAGATAACACGTTATCCTTCCAATATCTTCCCAGGCGGTAGTACCTCCCTGTTTGGTAGCTGTTTATTACCTACTACATGGCGAGCCAGTCAGCATAACAAGCGGATGCTGGCTTCCTTTACGTAAAATGCTATACTGTAAAACAGCACAGCCAATATCACTGTATAATGCTAAATTCCTTGTGGTGGTCGTTTGCAAATTTGTCAGTGTATATATATTTATATATATATATATATATATATATATATATATATATATATATATATATATATATATATATATATATATATATATATATATATATATATATATGTAACCGGTCGGAATTTACTGGACTTTAATTTCTCACTTGACTTGGGGTTTATTAAAAATTAATAGATGGTAATGGCAGTGGAAGCGCCCCTTTGAGAAAAATCCCGAACCAGCACAAGAACACTTAAATCTACTAAACAAAATGAATTGTCCGTGACCCGTGGAAGGATAGCGTCTGTGACTGGGATGAATGAGACACACTGTAAAATTTAGACACTTATATTCCCTCCAACACTACAAACACAATCAAATAATGGTACACCAATATGCGCACCTCTTAACTTAAACTTAAAACACTACTCTGGGGAATAAAAGTTATACATGATATAGAAATTATTAGAAACACAGGCAACAATAAATTTGAAGTATTAAGAAATGTTGCTTGCACCCATGAAACTGGCCTTAAGGGCTTTCACAAAGTAATATCAGTCACTTAGGAAATGGTATTTCAAAATAAGAAATTAACTACTCTACAATGAATAGGCCTTAAGGGCTTTCAACAAAACAATATCAGTCACTGAGGAAATGGTAATAAAAAATAAGAAATTAAATACTCTACAATGAATAGGCCTTAAGGGCTTTCAACAAAATAATAGCACCCCAACAGATGCACACTTCCTAACCTAACTTAACCACTACTCTGGGGAACAAGGTTATACCTGAGATCAGAATTATGAAGAACAATTAGATGCATTAAAAGAATCAAATCACAGCATCACTCTGGTTCCACGGAATGGCACAAACATTCAAAAACAATACTATCAAAATTATTTAGGACTATTAAACTACACACGTCAAGATAATATCAGTAACTGAGAAATGGTATTAACTACACCCGTAATAAGGAAGATAAAATGTTCCTCTAGGTATCTCCTAGAGTCCTAGACTCACGGTCTCAGTGTGTGACCATTAATATACTCAGATAGCCTCAGTGTACTCCCAGTGCGTCCATAGGCAGGAAGAGAGAACGCCAGCAGGTGTCTATGGCCAGTAGGTAACACTTCTAGCTGACCGAGGACACGTGGTGTTGTGCACCCGAGTGGTAAGAACTGATCACCCACTGCTGATGCTCGTTCCGTCGTTTTAGTTGTCGGGAGCACTCGTTCACTCAAGAGATCCTTTGATACCCCGCTAAACAGTGACAGGCCTACACTGATCGGTCCAATGGCGACAATCGCCACCCTCAATCATCAAAGGCAGTCTCAAACGGCAGTCAATCTCTCGCAGTCAACTCCGGTCAACGCCGGTCAACTCCAGTCAAGTGGGTTCTGATGGAAACCCTGAAATGAATTCACTGTTAGCTCTAGTTTACTTTACCACTGCCCTATCTAACCCTGTCTGAGATCGAATGAGACTTACTTGTTATACTGCAATAGCGCAGCACAGGTGACTAGGCCACGTGACTATTTCTGTGACGGACGCGCAGGGACGTCTTGTCTGCTTGACTCCTCCCCGCGACTGAGAGAGAGCCCGCCTCGTGTCCTCTCAAGGCGTTAGCTTGGGCCTACGTGACATATTTTCCGCCTAACTAATAACTCCTTGGGACACCCGTAACATTATTCAGACTGATAAACGATCTATAATAATTTCAAATTCAATAATAGTCCCATACTTCATGAATCGCATCATTATTAATTCGGTAAATTACATTTAATATCATATAGGCCTAGTTCCGCAATCTCTCGCTATGAGCAGGCAGCGCTCTTTTCCCTCCCGCGACCTTGAACGCTCAGTGTTGCCAATGGCGGGGCATTCGAAATTACTCTGAAATTTCTGAGTATTACATATATAAAAACACTAGCAGAATCGCCGCCCTCCTGGCGGCTCATCTGCAAGGCAACGGTAGGACGCCACCCTCAGGGAGGCTCTACATTGTCTCACTGTTCAGTCCCCAAAACTTCTTCTTCCATCAATAGTTCATTAACGGTGTATGTAACTTCCACCATGTTTTTCACTACAACGGTACAGAAAATTATATTGTTTTAGCATTAAATTGTTATTATTTTCTTGTCTAATCATCACTACATATAACACCACCCATCATCACTACATATAACATCATCCATCATCACTACATATAACACCATCCATCATCACTACATATAACACCATCAGTAGCACCATCCATCATCACTACATATAGCAGCATCCATCATCACTACAAATCGGTAAAGTAGTTTCCGAGATTCTCGTGCTGACACACACGGTAGGACGCCACCCTCCGGGAGGCTCCACATTGTCTCACTGTAGTGCATTAGGGTAGACCACATTTTTGGTTTTGCCATTAGCAGCAAGTATGTACAGATTTTTGCCAGTTTCCACTCTGGAGCATCCAACATAGAACTGTCCATGAGAGAATCAAGGAAACACTTGCTATCCTTACCAAGTTTGGTCCGGGCAGCTCATTCACTAGGCCAACGTAGGACGCCACCCTCCGGGAAGCTCCACATTGTCTCATTGTTCACTCCCCAAAACTTCTTCTTCCATCAATATTTCATAAACGGTGTATGTAAGTTCTGATCACTCTGATCACCTAAGAGGCACGGGTATTCCCCAATTAGAGGTCCACGGCGCCATAAGCTCGATGATCAGGCTTTGTGTAAAACATAACAAAGTCTAGCAATGCTTTTAGTGTCCTGGTCTTCTAGAGGTAGCGTTCCCCAGTCACACATATAAGATCGTGGGTTCGAGTCCTGGCGGGGTGAGGTTGTTGATTATATGTAGAAGTCCGCGTGCTTTATGGGCTAATGAAATTATATATATATATATATATATATATATATATATATATATATATATATATATATATATATATATATATATATATATATATATATATATATATATATATATATGTTAGAGGGAGAGAGAAGGGGAGAAGAGAAGACGGGAATGCTGCGTTTAGCACGTTAAAGGGGTGAGATGCAGTTTCTTAAAAAATCTTTAGGGGGGTTGATTGTAATATTCAGAAATTTCAGTGTAATTTCAAACGCCGCGCCATTGGCGATGCTGAGTTCAAGGTCGTCTGAGGGAAGACCACGCTCCCCGCACATAGAGAGAGGTTGTGGAGCTAGGCCTATATGATATTAAATGTAATTTACCAAGTTAATAGGGACGCGAATCATGAAATTAAATATCAGTTATTAAATTGAAAATAATTATAGATCGTTTCCCAGTCTGAAAATGTTGCGTACGTCCTAATTAAGCTGTTAATCGTCTGGTAAATAAGTCACTCCAGAAAAGCGTGAACCAGTGAGCAAGCGTGGCTGGGGAGTTGTGAGAGAGGTCAAGGACCACCTCTGTGCTGTACCCAGGAGAGACGGATCACATGACCTGGTTCCTTCGTTTATTTAACATCAGTATTAACAAGTAAGTTTTATTCAATCTCAGACAAAGCTTGATAGGGCAGTAGGAACAAACGGTGATGTGAGACAATAGCTAACAGCCCGGGTTTTTCAAGGTTCTGTAGACCCCACGTGGTATGATAACGTCCACTGGCGGTATGAGACACGAGTGGTGAAGCGAGCTGTATGACTGTCCATTGACCTGGGTTTGAGCCACCTGTTGAGTATGGTGAGAGTTGAAGTGAACCCAGCTGTCTAGGTGCCCAACTAACGACGTGACGATCGTTTGGGGTCATCAACTCTCCTCTACCTCGGCTCACAATACTACATATCTTCAAGCAGCTTAGTGAAAACCTTTCACCAATACCCGTGAAAACATGCTCCTTAACCTCACACATAGGTTCCTCTTGCATCAGTATTTTTCTAAAGGCACAACCAAGCCCTTCACAACCTTGGAGAATGTTCCTCTAAGTACCCACTAGACTCCTGGTCTCAGTGTGTGACCATTCATTCACTCAGCTGGCCTCATTTTACACTCAGTACATCCATGAAACGGAAGGGAATGAGCAAATCAAACCTTGTACAGTTGAGGGGAGCTCTTGCTTCCCGTTAGTAAAAGGTTTTCACTGAACTGCCTTTAGATTTGTAGTATTGTGAGCCGAGGTGGAGGAGATCTGGTGACTCCAAACGATCGTCAAACGGGGACAGACGATGGTCCCACGTCATTAGTTGTACACCCAGACAGCTGGTTTCACTTCTACCCTCACTGCTCACCCAACCGCGTGGGCTCAACTCAGATGAGTGGTCGCGTTCAAAATCGTGTGGACGTTCATACCGTATAAGAACATAAGAACATAAGAAAATAAGGAGTCTGCAATAGGCCGGTTGGCCTGTGCATGGCAGCTCCTGTCGAGAGTTACTACCACACTCTATCATCCATGAATCTATCCAGCCTCCCTTTGAAACTTTCCAGCGTTCCAGCACTTACTACAAAGTTGCTAAGCTTGTTCCACTCGTCCACCACCCTATTTGTAAGCCAGTTCCTTCCTATCTCCCTCTTAAACCTAAACTTATCCAACTTGAATCCGTTGTTCCGAGTCCTTGCCTGCTCGGATATTATAAGAACTTTATCTATATCACCTTTATTGATTCCTTTCACCCACTTGAATACTTGTATCATATCTCCCCACACTCTTCGTCTTTCTAGGGAATGCAAGTTTAGTTTCTTTAACCTATCCTGATATGGAAGGTTTCTAAGTCCCGGAATCATTTTCGTCATTCTTCGCTGCACCGACTCTAGTGAATTGATATCCATTCTATAATAAGGGCACCAGAACTGAACCGCATAATCGAGGTGCGGCCTGACTAGCGCAAGATATAGTTGCAATAAGACCTCTGCACTCTTATTACTTACACTTCTAGATATAAAACCCAATACTCTGTTTGCCTTATTTCGAACATTAACGCACTGTTTTCTAGGCCGTAGGTCCGGGCTTACAAGTACCCCTAGGTCTCTTTCACAAGTCGACTTCTCTAGGTTGATGTTGTTAAGGCTGTATACATTGACAATATTTGTTCTTCCAATATTAAGTACGCTGCACTTGCTGGTGTTGAATTTCATTTGCCATTTTTCAGACCACCCCTGCAGTTTATTTAGATCCTCCTGTAACGTATGGACGCTCGGGCCGAATGGACGTGTGAGCTCTACAGAAACCCTGCAACAAACCCTCTGTTAGCTATTGTAAACTTCTCCTTAAGACTCACATCACCATCACTCACTCATTGTTTGTTCCTACCGCCCTATCTAAGCTCTGAGAGATCGAATAAAACTTATTTGTTAACTGATGTCGTAACCAAGGGACCAGATCACGTGACCGTTTCTCTGGCCATCTCAGGGTTCCGCTCTGTTTGATCACTGCCTCGTGACTGCCCTGGGCGCGTTCCTTCAAGGCGCCGCCTTGAAGGAGTGACTTATTTTTCGCATAACTAATAGCTTAATTAGGGCTTTCTCAACATTTTCAGACTGGGAGACGACCTATAATAATTTTAAATTTAATAACTGTCATTTAATTTCATAATTCACGTTCATATTAAGTCGCCAGAGTATACTTAATATGATATGGGCGCAGTTCAAGAAACTCGCACTACTGTGCGAGCGGCACCACCTTCAATCAGACCACCTTGAATGACTCAGTATCGTCACTATTGGTAATTGCGTCTTTAAATATCACACTTAAATTTCTGAATATTATATATATATATATATATATATATATATATATATATATATATATATATATATATATATATATATATATATATATATATATATATATATATATATATATTTCATGTAAATCCACAATGAAAACGTGGATAAGATAAATCTTGATGATAAAAATGGAAACAACGAAAGCTAAGGTACCGTTGTTTCCATTTTCCCGTGTGATTTATCGATATATATATATATATATATATATATATATATATATATATATATATATATATATATATATATATATATATATATATATATATATGTGTGTGTGTGTGTGTGTGTCTAATTAACAGTTTATTGAAAAGCACAGTAGCCAGAGGCTGAAAATATACAATGGGCAAAAAATTACTTGCAGTAGTGTGTAAAGTAGATTGTTTAATAAAGTATTCAATTTACAAAATGCAAGACATGAAGTAAACATACAGGTTATATATGAATTACTGAAAATTTTTTATTGTAGAGGGAACACGTGGTTATAGACCTTCCTCACTTGTGGAATGATGAGGGGGAAACACACATACAGGTATGTGTGTGTGTGTGTGTTTGCAGCATTATGTTAGTGTTAAGGTGTAAGCACTGCTTGCTCCCTCTCGCTTTCAGCTGCCGCTGCTGGCTAGCCCTCGTGGTGAACAGGGAAGCAACTTGCATAAGCCTTCCCCTGCCAGTACACAGCCTCCTTACCGTCAAGACTCCTGCTGTGTCTCCTCGTGGCAACACACGGTAACTGGGTGCCTCGTGGAGCCAGGCTAAATCAGCAGGGGATCTCGGAGTAGCAGTGGGCCCCAGAGGGACGGCGCATAGGCCGACTGGCATGTGGACACGTTCTGGCACCAACCAACCACCGACCCGCTGCCTTGTGGATTAACCTTGGTAGGTATAAGGCTACGGGAGTAAACCCCGAACGAAAAAACTGCGGTGGAGCCCCGCATCAGGCAGAAATGCCCAACGGCAGTGTAGGCGGAAGTGGTGACCACCATGGAAACCCAACGACTACACCGGTGGACAAAGGCAATGCCTGATGGACAGGCTATTAAGGCGAAACCCAACAAACAGGGCTATCGGCACTCCATTCCGACTCTCCCTCTCCCCAGTCGTTGCAACACTTGCACCACTGGATCATGAAAAGGAAGAGCCAAAATGTGTGGTTGCATCCTGCTCTCCTGCCTCACCACATAAATCAATTCACGTGCAGCCATAATCCAGTTCATCATACCTATCATCATCATAAAAACCCCTATGCCCCTAAAAGTCCTTTGGCGACGGACGACTGCCGACGGGGACAGGCAGAGATGACTGCTGGGAGTCTTTACTCACAATTCTGCACATGGGCGACACAGATAGGATGGTCGTTTATGCACTAGGATCTAGACAGCAGTGCAATCCGGTTTGTTTGTGCGACTGAGCAACCTTTTCGGGGAGCCATTCTGCTCACCCCACATGGGGAGAGGGCTTGAAAAGATGCCCTAAACAGAGTTTACCTAAAAACCCAACCTGACTGGGCAACCGCACCCAGCAAGGTCATCCTTATGCGCTCGAAAAAACAACCAAACTAACAGATCCTAATAAAAACAAACCATACAACCTCTTATGGTCGCTACATGGAATGCCAGAACACTTCTGGATACTCGCACAAATGAGCATCCTGAAAGAAGATCTGCCCTTGTGGCAAAAGAGCTGGCTAGGTATAACATCGACATACCAGTCATCAGTAAGTCCCGGCTCCCAGATGAGGGCCAAATCACAGAACGGTGGTCTAGCTACACCTTCTTCAGGAAGGATAAGCCAGGTGCAGAGAGAAACTGCATTTATGGAGTTGGCTTTGCCATCCGCCAACGCATCCTACACAGGCTAACTGAAATGCCTATTGGGATCAACGAGCGCCTCATGACGCTTCGAGTCCTACTGAATCCCCCACGTTATGCCTTCTTCATCAGTGCATACGCCCCAACACTGGATGCAGAGGATAACATCAAGGAGGCCTTTTATGCCAACCTCGACAAAGTGCTAACCTCTATTCCCAGAGAAGACAAGGTTTTGCTCCTTGGCGACTTCAATGCCAGAGATGGCAGAGACGCTAACATTTGGCAGGGAACCATAGGGAGAAATAGACTAGGCAAGTGTAATCCCAAAGGCCTACTCCTCCTCAACAAGTTTGCTGCACATAACCTTATTATCACCAATACCTTGTTTAGGCAGGCCGACAAGTTCAAGGGTTCATGGCAACGCCCATGATCCAAACACTAGCATCTCATTGACTACATTATTGTCAGGGAAAGAGATCACCGAGATGTCCTCATCACCCATGTCATGCGTGGCTCAGACCAGTGTGACACTGATCATTGACTTGTCAGATCCAAGCTTTCACTTCACGTCGCCCCAAAACGGCGAAGGCAGAAAGCCTCCACAAGAGGTTTTAATACTAAGCGTCTGGAGGATCCAGCGGTCCCATTTGTATTCAGAGAGCAGCTCTAACATGGGCTTATAAACAACCCAGCAGCAAACAACGTGAATCCAAGTGCCGAATGGGATACTCTTATTACTATCATGACAAAAACATGCAGAGACCCTCGGCCAGATCAGAATACACCAGGACTTGTTTGATGAAAATGACTCGGCAATCAAAGTGCTCATCGATATTAAACGTGCTGCTTTTACTGAATTGCAGAACAACACTCAGTCGCGAACCAAAGCTGATACCTTCCGCAAGAAAAAAGCGGCAGCCCAGCGGGAACTTCGCAATCCAAAGAACGACTGGCTTAAAAAGTAAAGCATGTAAAGCACAAAAACTTGCAGATCAGCACAAGATGCGCAAATTTTTCATTTCCACTAAATCATTTTATGGGCCAATCACTCTTGGCGCAGCCCCCTTCCGCTCATCTGACGGGAACCACATAATCAAAGACGACGAAGGCCTCTTTCAGCGTTGAAAAGAACACTACCATTCATTGCTCAACTGAAACACTGTTGTGGATGTTCTGACTACCCAGCAGGTCCTTCAGCATCTAGAGCTGATCCACCTCAGCTATCCTCCATCTCTGGGTGAGGTAGCTACTACCATCAAACAGACATAAAAATAACATAGCCTTAGGGACTGATGGAATCCCAGCCGAGGTGTATAAAGCAAGAGGACTTCTGCCTACCAGCCGTCTCCACTCTATCCTGCAGAATATTTTGGAAAAGTAGGAAATACCCCAAGTTCTTAAAGATGCCTCCATTGTCAATATTTATAAGAACAAGGAAGACCGGTCAGACTGTGGCAACTACCGTTGGATCTCGCTGCTCTCCGTAGCTGCCAAGATTATCTACCGAGTCCTCCTAAACAGACTTCTTCCTGAGGCGGAAAAGTTCCTCCTGAATCTCAATGTGGTTGTAGACCATCACGAGGCACCACTGATATGATCTTTGCTGCCTGCCAGATCCAGGAAAAGTGCAGAGAAGCGTCGTGACCTGTAAATGGCTTCCATCGATCTAACCAAGGCCTTCAACTCGGTCAACAGGGAAACCTTCTGGTAGACCCTCAGCCGTTTTGGCTGCCCACCAAAATTCATCGCCATTGTGAGGCAAGTCCACGATGGCATGAACGGCAGTGTCCTGCACAACGGCACCGAGGCAGCTTCTTCCCCGTCCAAACAGGTGTTAAACAAGGGTGTGTACTGGCACCAACTCTCTTTTTCCATCTTCTTGACTGCCTTCCTTATTCGTGTCAGTGCCAATTTAGCCAGCGGGGTGAATATCGAGTTCCGGGTGAAGTCTTTTCAACATAAGACGATTCCAGGCAAGAACAAAGGTTTCAGAAGCTTCCATTTCTGAACTTCAGTAAGCAGTTGACCTCACCCTTGTTGCTCACACTGAACACGACCTACAGAAAATCCTGAACACCTATGCAGACGCGTATGCACACTTTGGCCTTGAGGTGTATGTCCGTAAGACTCAAATTCTCTTTCAACCTGCCCCTGGTTCAGACACACCTCCACCAACCATCCAGCTTAGCAGTACTACCCTCTCTAATGTTGCCCACTTTCGGTATCTCGGCTCCCACCTGTCCACCACCGCAGACATCGATGAAGAGATTCAGCATCGGATGAGATATGCATCGCAAGCCTTTGGCAGACTCTGAAATCGTTTTTTCAGCTGTAGGGAGCTGAAATTATCTACAGAGCTGCATGTATATCGAGCAGTGATCCTCCCCACCCTGCTATATGGCAGGAGTCACCTCAAGGCACTTGAAAACTTTCACCAACGTAGTCTACGTTCCATCCTCCTAGTCGCTGGGAAGAAAAGAGAACAAATGCCTTTTGCTGACACCAACTGAAGGAGCATCGAGGCTACCATTATCCATCAACAACTACGTTGTTCTGGTCATGTTACCAGCATGGACGACAGTAGATTGCCAAAGAAGCTACTTTACAGTCATATAACGAATAGCAAATGTAACGCCGGCGGGTAATTGAAAACGGTATAAGGATAGTCTTAAGATAAACTTGAAAAAAGTACCAAATCGACCCCCTTACCTGGGAGTCGATTACTTCACATCGTAACGCTTGGAGGAGCACCACACGTGAAGGTGTCAATACTTTCGACTTAGCTTGACTGCAAGCCGAGGCAGACAAGCGCCAACGTCGGAAAGACGCTGCCACCGACCTTCCCGCAGTAGATGGAGCCCTCCACATGTGCAACGAATGTGAACGACGCTGCGGGTCTCGTATTGGTCTCTTTAGTCACCTCAAAACTCATTAACATTGGTGACATCCTTAATACCTTATATCATTGTATCATAGCTGGATGATCGTCATACTCGATTCCGAGTAACAGCAAAGTAGTAATAGTATTGTGTGTGTGTGTGTGTGTGTGTTTGTGAGGCTCAAAGACTAAATTATCTGACTGACGGAAAACAAAGACCCGAAGGCATCGTGGTCGTTTATAAAATAATCAGTCATCGAAATTTTACATCGTGGGTTTTTTCCAATAGCCACAACGCGGTTTGGACGGTCCCCAAAATCCTCTTACCTAACCTAACCATATTGATCCTAATCAAATCCAACCAAACCTACTCGAACCTAGCCTAATTTAATCTAATCTAGCTAAAGCTAATCTAACCCAACCCAAACTAACCTAAACAAACCTAATTTAAGCCACCGCAAGAAGTAATCAAAACGCATTAGTGTACAGTCAGTGTTGGCCACTTCATACAGCGTACAGTAGGTGTACTCCAGTGAGCTCGTGGTACAGTACAGTGAGGGCAGCCTTAGGGGATGGCGTACAACTAAGGCAGCGATATTGACTTTCTTGCAGCCTATAATTCAAGTGGTCGTTAGATTGATATGCTAGCGTGGGTTAGTGGGTGATGGGACCGAGGGGGCGGGTGAGGGGTGGGTGATGGGACTGGGGGTCAGGTGAGGGGAGTAATAAGCGGGTGAAGGGGTGAGGGGGTGAGGGATTGGATTGAGGGGTGGGTGAGGGGACTGGGGGCGAATGAAAGTGGATGATGAAACTGGTGGGCTGGTGATGTGCCGGGGATGGGACTGAGGGGCGGGTGAGGTATGGATGAGGGGAATGGGGGCGGGTGAGGTATGGTTGAGGGGAATGGGGGCGATTGAGGGACTTAGGGACTGGTGTGGTGTGAGTGAGGAGACCAAGGGGTGGGTGAGAAGAATTAGGAGCGGGTGAAGTGTGGATGAGTGGAGGATGAGGGGACTGAGGAGCGAGTGAGGTGTTGTTAAGAGGACTGAGGGGCAGGTGAAATATGGGTTAGGGAACTGGAGGCGGGTAAGGTATTTGTGAGGAGATGGGAGCGGGTGAGAGGAATTAGGGGCGGATGAGGTGTGATTGAGGGGAGTGAAGGGCAAGTGAGTGTGTGGATGTGGGGTCTTGTGAAGTATAACTCGATTATGTAACCACTAATACTAATACCTTTCTGCCTCCTGTCCGCCCATTTAGTTGTCGTTGAATGAGTTAGACGACAGAGAACTTGCCAGTACACAATTGGGCGAATGAACAAACTCTTGGTAAATTGGTTCCAATATTCACCCTATATGGAGAATCTCGTGTTATCCATTTTAGCAATATATAATAATGGCTGCCCTTCGTACAACGAAGATGGACGGCCCAAGGGCCACCTAGGCGTGAATTTGTTTAAGAACCTTAAGGTGTAGAAGTTGTCGCCAACACAACAATCATACCCTGAGTTAACGAGCTGAGAAACCCAGTGTCAAGGAATAGTCCGAGAAGACCGGACAACTCGTCAACTGCACTGGCTTACCATTACCCCGGAATACGATCCGCAAATCGATTATCATCCAGGTCCCCAATTACTGCTGGGTAGGCAGAGGCAAATGGCGTAAAGAAACTTGCCCATAGTTTCACCCTGTCCGGGATCCAACCCGGGTCTACTCGCTTGCAAGGAGAACATGCCGACCATCACACCACAGGTCACAATGACATACACACACACACACTGTAGTGTTTACTACCAGATATTTAAGTATTCTCTTCTATTCTTTGTTATTCAGAAAGGTAGTTCAAGTTGATATTGGGTGGTAGGTAATTGGTAAACTATGGTAGCACCAGCTGTTAAAACAATGTTATAAACCGTATGTCTCCTTATCTAAGTACCAAATAAAAAGGTCACCAATGCAGAATTCATTTAAAAAGAATGATGTGAATATTGATACTCTGTTTCAGTATTTAAATTTACTCTACATAATTATAAAAAAGAATATCAGCAACATGCAAAAATAATAATTACAGGCAATATAGAAGTATAGTAATTCTTGACGATTAAAATCGTTTCTAACTCTCACTATGACTCACCATATAATTAATAATGGATATTGAATTATTATAAGTTTAGTAATAGCATACTACAAACACGCACGTAATACTTTTCCAACTTTTACAAGTTGGAAAATTATTATGTACGTATGTGTAGTAAGAAATTATTACTAGACTTATGATAATTCAATATCCACTGTCACTAGTGAACTTCTCTCACTAATCAAAGAATCATTAATGTTCAGCACTTATCCTATGTCCAGTTCCATTATTCTCCCATCCAGTGATGATCTGCAAACTGGGTACAGTATTCAAATTATTTTGGAACCTCTTCGGACAAAATTACAGTACAATTAAAACCCCTGAAATATATATTAATTTCAGTAATCCATTACAGGTAAAATAAATCACAGAATTATTCACATCAATTACTAATTTAACACAATCACTTTATAAAAAAATAATAGATTTAAATAAATCATGGAAAGTTTTGAGGTAGTAGGTAGTAGGCAGCTGCCCATCAGGGAGGTAGTACAGCCTGGGAGGATATTGGAAGCATAGTGTGTTGTCTAATGGTAGACCCTGCTGCCATATGGCATCACAAAAATTGTGTCCACGTCCCAGGTTGCTGATCTGTCTTTCTGCCTCATTTACACACAATTGCAGGGTCTCAATGGTTTCTCTTACTTGACAACACAACATATATATATATATATATATATATATATATATATATATATATATATATATATATATATATATATATATATATATATATATATATATATATATATATATACATATATATATATATATATATATATTGTTTCTCACTATTGATTTTTATTTTTATTTTTTGTATTTCTTTATAGTTCTTTATTATTATTATTATTACAGTGTTATTATTAATATTGTTATCATTATTATTTTATTTTACTTTTTATTAAAAATTTTATTTACAATGAATAAATAATACATTTTCGCCCCCCATGCCCCAATGTGGGTTCAGTGACCTGTGCCCGGGTGGACTAATCCCTGTAAAAAATGAAAACAATTAATAATACCTAATGCATTACTATTCATTTCAAATAAACAATTTAAAACAATTTCACATGGTCACTGTTAAGGAAAGTGTATCCAATTATTCACGTCATAAATCAAAAGAATATCACACATGTATTTCATAATCTACAATGTATCGAGGGTTTAGATGTTAACAGCCTCTGGTTCTTTAAAGGTTACTGTCAGGTAGAACACTTTCGCCTTCACCAAGGATATTGAACAAGATTATGGATTTTTGTAACAAAAGATGTATATTTACAAGTATTTACACGAATAATCGACAGTACAGAGTAACAAACATATGTAGGTATGGAAGTACCGGTCAGAACAAATGTCGAGAGTGTAGACATTAGATGTGAAGCGTGGGGTCTTGTATATCAACACGGCACAGGTGGTAAATAGATGCCTTCTCCTCAACAAAAGCAAAGGAGAGCAGGTATCCCCCTAACCGACACGGGTACTTGATAATGGACCCGAGAGGAACAGCACAATGTCCTGGCTGGCGTGCTGACATACAAGGCTAGGAGTGCAGCAGTTCACATCAACATGACCATGAATAAAACTGCAACAATACAATACATTTAGAATATTGTCTCACTAATTTGGTAGTAACGGTCAACAAGCAATTAAGTTTGCAAAATTTATCCACACTAAGTTGTACATACATAGTAATTAACAAACAGATTACACTAGGCACCCTTAAAACACCAATAACACCATAAGAACCATAAACCACAAACGATAATAAATAGTATAGAATACACAGGTGGCAGATGACCAACTGGGTCAGAGGAAGGGAGCCAAGTGACCAGCCTTACGGTCACACCGCGCACTATGACTCTATTCAAACTACCAATGAGCAGCACCTGCATCTATTTTGGCCAATTTCTCAGCCATTTCATTTAAATGAATCCCCACTTGATGGAATCCATGCAAACTGCACAGTACATTCAATTTATTGCATTACTATGACCAGTCGTTTACAGACATTAACAATAAAGTTACATGGATTTTTACACGGCAAAGCTTCCAGTGCACTTTTACTATCAACAAAAATATATGTTTATATACATTTCTCTATAGCAACCTGGAGTTCTTCACATTGCGTGTAGTTCAGACAACGTGGATAAGATGTTGTTACTAATTATTTTACAAATTGTTTTATCTACATAATACTCATTGATAAAATATTCCCTTATTAAAAACAACACATCCTGCTTGACCGTTACTTAATACTGATCCATCACAATATATATGTGCAGTGTTTCGCCTGGTAAAACTATTTATTTTATCTGAAAAGACATTTCGTAATAACTGGGATGCCAATCATCTTTTTTCATCTTAAGCTGTAAAATATCTACTGCAGTCATCCTTCCTGCCATGGTCTAAACCATAAATAACTTTGTAATGAAATGCAATATGTATCTACTCCATACTCCATCATAATATTATACAATAGCCTTGCATACTTGGACACATTACCAAGATCTGGTCTTTCATTTAAGCACATTATTGTACGGGACCACCTATTATCTCCTCCTCTCTTAATGGTCCTAAGAGTAGCGGCTACAGCAAATTCCTTTACTTTATGTTCTATACTTAGTAAATCTAACTCCATTCTCATTATTTAGATTCTAGTTTTCCGTTGACAACCTGAAACGATTCTCATGGCCTCGTTTTGTATCATTTCAAGCTTTTGAATACTTTTCTTACTATACATTATAAGGATGGGAGCTGCATAGTCAATAACTGAACGTACAGTACAGATATAAACCATCCTTAAAATAGTAATACCTGCGCCATTTCTATCCCATGCCAAAGCTCTTCAAAGTCTTAAACGTCCTTTACATGCATTCTCCAGGTATTGCAATTCACGCACTTTACTGTTGAAGTTATACCCAATATACAGTCGGGGGCAAAAATTCGCTCCTCGTGGAGAAATTGAGTCACGGGAATACGTCTCCGATCTGACTTACCCTGACTTTTTATCTCGTTTGGGGTCGATGCAACTTTATTTTGGGCGGGAGTGAACCTTTGACCTCGACTGTACATCCCAAGGTATTTGTAAACATCGACTTTTTCTAGCCTTAATCCATTCAAAAATAAACCTCCATGTTCATAATTTCTGACCTGATATTTCGTTTTTTCATTGATAATTACAAGGCCCATTCTACAACAAAGTGTACTCAGTGCATCTAAAGCCTCCTGCGTGTTTTTCATACCTTTACACTGTAAAAGTATATCATCAGCATATATTATAACCTGTGTGTCTCCAGGAAATTCTTAGCGAGCCATTAATTCATCAAAATGTTAAATAGAGTGGGGCTAAGTACACCTCCCGGTGGAGTCACCAACTCCATCTCTCTTTCTTCTAAGTACCAACTCTGAAACCATAATCTAGCCATTCTGTTACTCAAGTAATCCACAATTCATTTCATCAACTTCCCAGAAACCCCAAAATTAATTAGTTCCTCTAGTATGACTTCTTTATTTGTCCTATCAAAGGCCCCTTTTAAGTCTACAAAAGTCCTGCATGTAGCCTCTGAGTTATTCAAACACTTAACAACACAGTCTGCAGTACTTCTCCCTTTCATAAATCTATGTAGATTGGACTCCAAGAAATTTTACACTTTATACGACAACCTGTTTATTACTATTCTTTCCATCATTACTAAAACAAGAGGTCAAAGATATTGGACGAAAATCTCCATTGTTATTTGGTATTGGTACAATTACTGTTTTCTTCCACTTAATAGGAATGCATTATAAAACATATTAAACAAGTAGAATAAAAACTAATAACAGCGAGACAGTTAAGGGTATCATATGTTATTCCATCATCACCGGGTGCCGTAGACTTTCCTTTTTTAATCTCCTATAATAACTCGAATCTCGTTATAGGAACACCTGTATCATCCTACAGTGAGCACTAAATTTGTACTAACTCACGCCTAAGTCTGCTCTTACTTTGTAATGAGGTCTGCACAATGTGAGGTACGGGCCGGTGGAAGTTGTTTGGACTTATTTCCTAGACCCCATTAGTCCCTGTTCACCTAGCAGTAAAGTAGGTACCTGTTGTAAGTCGAAAGTTGCGAATTCGTATTCAGGGAGTTGTTGGAGCTTCCAATAACTTGATGACATAAACCACTGACTCCTCAGGCTTCTACGCCCTTGACTCTTCAGGCTTCTACGCCCTTAACTCATGAGACATATAGGCAAGCATGAACTTAGCATTCTTCCCTGTTGGGCGCTGTAAACGCTTCTGCGCTTCACCTTACACAATGATGTAGGGGAGTGCCCAATAAAAAAAAAAAACTGTGAGGTAATTCGGCAAAACTAGCAGTCCCAGTCCATTTCCCACTAAGTTGACTAGCTCTGCCCTGTGGGTCAGCGTAGCTGTTGCCCTTGCCTCGAACACCTCGCACTTTATTCACTTCCTTTCATATGTAACCCAAGCTCTTGCCTTTAGCGATTCTCCCTAAAAAGTCTATCGAGTGTTTATTCCGCGCCTCTTGCTTGATTTCATTATCATTTGGATTTGCACTTTATTCTCTTTGCACCTTTCTAAGGAGTTTACTCCAGCCCTGAACCACTTTGTCATTAACATACATATTACGTTTCCCATGATGTATTTCTCCTTTATAACTACACATACTTGTCTTCAAAACAGAATCAATAATATGTAATAAATCATCATAAAAACTATCAACATCCTTTGGTTCATAATCTGTATACCAATCCTGTATAGTAGGGAGTGACAGTTTGGCAAAAGTTTTCAAAATCTAATTGCTTGGGTTGGATTATTTGTCTATCGGCCACGCTAATTCCGAATATGTTTGAGTTTTTTACATCATTGCATTAGAAGGTTTGTGGATACTTTTGGGTTTGGCATGAAAAACGCGAAAAAACTGTAAATAATAAAGGGACTGGCAATGTGGCACAACCTGTTAAAATCAAGTTATTGAATTGGATTATTCAACTACTGTGTACACTGGTTCATAATATGCTATTGTCAGAGGTCTCATCTACCATAAGACCTCTGACCTTGAATCCCCTGAACTTTTCTTTTTTCTGTTCTCGTTACCTCTTCCTGACTCTCTCCACTTTCTTCCAGTTAGTCACTTTAGACTTGTCCCCTTCAGTTATGATGTTGTCTGCAGCTCTGATGGTGTTTGAGATGTGAGCCACTGCATCATTGGATACCTTGAACCTGTCAGCAGTTTCTCCGATCCTGTCCTCGGCTTCTTTCTCCCTTTTCCTTTTCTCTGATCTTGCTCTCCTGTCGACCATAGCCTTGAACTCATTGTCATTGACATCCTTATAACCACTATCTTCTTCCTGAGCACTGTCATCCACTGCCGACACTTTACACGACATCCTCTCCATCTCCTCCTTACTCTTTGACCTCATCTTCTCAGTTTTCCTCTCTTCCTCAGCCCTTTTCTTTGCCCTCTTCGCTTCCTTCTCCCTCTCTTCTTTCAGCTTGGCAGTCACAATTTTGTCAACGCCATCAATGCAGCCCTCCCTTCCCGGTTTCCTCTGGGCTGCCAGGAAGCTTTTCTCTCGTTCGTGCACTTTGCTGTCGTCTGCCACATCAAACAACTTCTCAGCTATATCCTCGAACCTCATCTTCAGCTTCCCGTTCTTCGTTTTCTTCCTTTTCTGTTTCTGTCCATTTCCCTTCATCATCATCGTCTCCCTCCGCATCCTCCACAGGTCGTGGACTCTCATTTTCACCCTGATTTCAGAGATAGTGGGGACAGTGGCCTTCCTATACACATCCAGTACCTTCTCAGTCACCTTGTTGGTGGCATCCATATAATCAAAAGCATTTGTTCTTCTCCTTAACCTCTCGTTTTCTGCTTCATAAGCCAGGGCACTTCCAACTTCCTTGTTCAGAGGCAACTTGTTAGATGGCAGAGGCATCCGAACCCCGAACACCTTATCATTACCCTGGCGCAGCTGAGTGTTGCTAATCTTAGGACGACCCATCTTGGTGGCGGCCCTTTGAACTAACTGCAAAACAACACAGAAAAACAACTTTCAGCACTTCAATATCACCACCTATTGAACAATATTTTATTCAAAAGTACGGACTGAGATTTTGTCCTTAACTGTCCAAGTCAAGCTACTTGGGCTGAATTCGTTGATCAGTCCTGGGACGAATATTACCAACGGCGTGAATAGATTCCGTGGAATAAATTCAGGGCATTCCCGTCCAGGGAGCCTCAACAAACTCTGTAAATATTGCCATTGGCCTGCCATTGGCACATATACGGAGTTTGGTAATGTTCCATGAGCGGGAATGTCCTGAATTCATTCCACGGAATCTATCCACGCCGTTGGTAATATTGGGCCCTGGTTTTCGAAATATACGTATGTGGTGACTTGCAGCAAAAATATCGGCATAATTTGTAGCGCATTGAGTTGTAAAACAATAGCATATTATGAACCAGTGTACACAGTAGTCGAATAATCCAATTCAATAACTTGATTTTAACAGGTTGTGCCACATTGCCAGTCCCTTTATTATTTACAGTTTTTTCGCGTTTTTCATGCCAAACCCAAAAGTATCCACAAACCTTCTAATGCAATGATGTAAAAAACTCAAACATATTCGGAATTAGCGTGGCCGATAGACAAATAATCCAACCCAAGCAATTAGATTTTGAAAACTTTTGCCAAACTGTCACTCCCTACTGTATAGTAGTGATCAGTTCCTGTATTTTGTCTTCAGGCAACCAATATCTTTTCCCCTTAATTAACTTCTGTATTTTGTTAACATGTACAGTAATTCGTAATGCAAAATGATCACTAACCAAATCCCTAACTATAAGAACATAAGAATGGAGGAAACTGCAGCCGGCCTATTGGCCCATACTGGGCAGTCCCGTTTACACCTAACCCCTATTGCTCATATAAGCATCCAACCTATGTTTGAAGCTATTCAGCGTATTCGAGTTAATGATGATATTTGGTAACTTGTTCCATTCATCCACTACTCTGTTTCCAAACCAGTGTTTACCTATTTCACGCCTAAATCTAGATTTGTCTAATTTAAAACTATTGTTACGAGTTCGCTCCTGGTTGGATAGTTTAAGTACCTTTGTAATGTCCCCTTTGTTTAGCCCTGACTTCCACTTATACACCTCTATCAGGTCGCCCATCGCTCTATGTCTCTCGAGGGAATGCAAATTAAGATGCTTTAACCTGTCTCTATACTCAAGGTTCCTAATGCCCGGGATTAGTCTTGTCATTCTCCTCTGAATTCTTTCCAAGGATTCTATATCCATTCTGTAATACGGTGACCAGAAATGAACTGCGTAATCCAGGTGTGGTCTCACAAGAGCAAGATACAGTTTTAGGATGACCTCGCTAGTCATGTAACTAACACTCCTTTGTATGAACCCAAGTACTTTATTAGCCTTGTTACGAGCACAAACACATTGTTTACTTGGCTTAAGGTTCCTACTTATTACTCCTAAATCTCTATCGCAGTCGGATTTCTCTATGGCATCGTTGTTCATCTGGTATCTGGTTTCCCTGTTTACATCTCCTATACTGAGTACTTTACATTTGTCCACGTTGAATTTCATCTGCCATTTTTCAGACCATTCGAAAAATTTGTTTAGATCTTCCTGTAGTTCTGCGGAGTCCTCGTCAGATTTAATAACACGTCCTATTTTAGTGTCGTCAGCAAATTTGCTTATGTTGCTGTCTATGCCGACATCTATGTCGTTTATGTATATAATTCATAATAATGGTACAAGTACTGAGCCTTGGGGAACTCCACTTGTGACCTTGCTCCTATGGGACTTAGTGCCGTTAATGCTCACTCGCTGTTTCCTGTCCTGTAACCACGCCCTAATCCATTTAAGGATATAACCTTTGATGCCATGTGCTTCTACCTTTCAAATTAGTCTTTCGTGGGGGACTCTATCGAAGGCTTTGCTAAAGTCGAGATATACCACATCATAATTGTGCCCCTCGTCCACCGATTCGAAAACTGATGAAAAGAATGTTAATAGATTAGTTAGACATGAACGCCACCTTGTGAAGCCATGTTGAGAAGCATTGATCAAGTCGTGCTTCTCCAGGTTATTTCGAATAGTTTGAAACGATTGCTTCCAGTAATTTGCCTACAATTGATGTTAGACTAATTAGACGGTAGTTAGAGGATAGTAATCTATCTCCCTTCTTGAAAATCGGGATTACATTTGCTATCCTCGAGGATTCTGGTACTGCACCTGTTTATAAGGACATGTTAAACAACTTTGCTAAGGGCATACTAAGCTCTTCCTTACATTCCTTTAATACTCTGGCAAATATCTCATCGGGACCTGGTGACTTATTAGGCTTTAGTTTGTCTATTTGCTAACTAACATCGTTACTAGTCACTACTATCTCGCTTAATTTATTTTCTTCACTATCTCTGTATAGAATCGGTGCCTCGGGTATCATTGTTTAAATTTTCGTTGGTGAAAACTGTTGAAAAATGTTTATTCAGATTATTGCTCATTTCTCCATCGTTATTAGTTAGCTCACAAGTATCCGACCATATTGGTCCAATCTTCTCTCGTGTTTTAGTTTGATACATTTGATAGAATCCCTTGGGGTTTGACTTCGCCTCCCTTGCTTCCTTCAGTTCATTATTCCTTTGCTTTTCTTATCTCGGTCTTAACTCTATCGGCCAATACCTTATAATAATCTCGGAGGTAAACTTCACCACGATCTATTCTCCTATCTATAGCCTTCCTTTGTCCAATACTGTTCTTTAAATTATTATTTATGGCATGCTCTGCCTTTGTGCATTAAGTAACTCATTATTTAAATTGTTGTGGAACCCGTCAACCTGAGATCTCGTTATCAGGTCATCCTCAACCGTGAGGTGTCCAGGTAAGGTGAGGTCGCCCTCTTTGGGTACATTGTGTGAGGACACCTCATGTGAGGTCATGTAATTCACCACCTTGCGTAATACCCCTTCTCTCAGCTGCCTCTTCAAACTATCAAAGTTTGCCCTTCTTAAATCTGGGACCTTAGTGGAATTTTCCTTGCGACTGCCCTGAAATTCTAACCCGGGTGGGTTAGGTTATATGTTGGCTTAGGAAACAGTCCTGGATTGTTTCAAGAAAACCCTCTGATTCTGAGTTACCCGTAAGGTCAATCCAACTTATTTGGCTAAAGTTAAAGTCGCCTACTTTACAGACTTTGCTATGTATGGAAGCCCTGCGCATTTCATCCCAAATAAGTCGCTCATTAACTCTATCAAGATTAGGAGATCTATATATTACACCTGTGATTAATTTTTCCCTACCAGCGATTAATTCTATCCAAATTGTTTCTGAATTCTTTTCAGTTTTTATTTCCTTATTTAGTTCACACTTCAGATTATCCCTGACATAGATTGCTACTCTGCCTCCTTTTCTAATCTGCCTATCGGTATGGAATAATTTGTAACTCTCAATTTGGTATTCGACAGGTAACTCACGTGAGTCTAGGTTTATCCATGTTTCGGTGAATGCTATTATATCGATTTTTTCGGTACATACGAACGCCCTGATTATATCCATTTTGTTTCTCCTACTTTACTGTTTGCGTAGTAGACATTTAAGTTTTGTCATAATTCCTAGCACTATTTCCCTGTAACCTTTCACTTTGTGTACCCGCTCCCACTGCAGTCTCCTCCACCCCCGTGCTCACATGTTCCCCTAGCAGTTTAAAGACTTCGACATCTTTTGAACTGCCCTTTCTAAAGAGCCAGCCAGGGTTGCCACCCCATCCCGAGACAGATGCACCCCATCCCTAGCATAAAGGTCCCTTCTGCCGTTGTCCCAGTTGTCAATGAATATGAATGATATTGACTTGCAATATCTGTCAAGACGGCCGTTGACATCAACTGTCCTTGACAACAATTCACCTCCAACTCCTCTTCTAGGAAAGACACCACATATTATCAGTATCCCGCCCCTATCTCTAACCTTCCCCAGCGCCTCCCTATACCTCTTGAAAAGTTCCTCATTCCTAACCGTTCCTATGTCATTACCTCCTACACTAAGACACACTACTGACTTGGTACCCTCCCCTGACAGAACCATATCTATCCTCTCAGCTACATGCCCTATTCCATCCCCAGGAAAACACACCGTAGTCCTACGATTCCTATCTCTTGCACAAAAAGTCCTATCTAAGAACCTCACCTGGCTGTCCCCGACTACCACGACCTTACCACTGGGCAGGGTCTGAACAACTGCCCTTTTCTCTCCTGGCACCACACCGCCCTGCCTCTTCTCTTCCTAGTCCAGCCTCTTCTCTTCTTTGCCAGCTTCCTCCAACACTTGGTAGGGGTTACTGCACTCCACACCCTGGTCAACTTTCCTGAGTCTGACCCTAGTCCCCTTGGAGACAACCACTCTCCACGCCGGCTCCTCCTGACCATCCTTCGCAGGTGTCCTGCTAGGCAGGACACCTACCCGAAGGAGTTCAGTCCTGAGGGGTACGTTCTCTCCCTTTAAAACGTCTCTCTCTCCTCAACTGCTCCAGCTGACGTAGCAGAGTGGCCAGGGGGTCGTCTTTCCTCACACACCGTCCCTCTTTCCCCACAACACAACGATCCACGGCGGCCATTTCCTATGGTCACTAACACGAGCACTTAGGGCACGCCCTTCTCCAAGCTAGGTCCACCTTTTCGGGCCCCCATACCGAAGATGGTTTGTCAGATTTTATTACTGTATTATTTTCAGCCTTCTTTCCATTTACTTCAACATTCACATTTCTATTTTCACAAAAATGGGCAATTACCTTCTGGTTGTCCTCTACTTTTTTTCTAAACATCTGAATTTCTTGCCTGAGTTGAACCACTACAGTGCTACACCAAACACATCACCAAACTTGGCATTTACCGTATCTTCTGGAACAACTTTGGTGCAGCTCCTGCACCATTTCCTGTTTACCTTCAAAGTGTTACTCTGTTCCATCCTCTTCTTCCACACGTTCTCTGTTGAAGGTAGAGTTGTCTCACGTGCAGCTCCTCCCCTTTCCTCCTTTTCTCGCTGTTGCATTTCCTCCAAGCTCTGCCACCGGGCACCACGCATCTGTGGCTTCTTATTGCAAATTGAGGAACCTGCATTGTGTGCGCCGCCACAATTGCAACAGCACTGCACAACATGTTGCCCAGACTTTATTTTATTTCCACAATCAATTGAATTATGATTTTTCCACAGTAGCGACACCGACATTCACTTTGACATTTTCAGGTCATATGGCCCCACCTGCTGCACTTGTAACACAAAACAGGTTGTTTAATAAACTTTGCAATTCTCCTATATCCTATTCCAGAAATGAATATCTTCTCCGTAACGTCTCCCTTCATCAAGGCTACACCTTGGTTCTTCTTTTCACCTCGGATTTCGTGTCGCTTTGCCCATACGAATCGTGTATCGTCAAGAAGAAAATCAGGATTCAGTATAACCGGGTACATGAAGACGATCACCTTGGTGTGGTGCTCTTTGTCCTGAGGCATCGTCATTACCACCTCCTTAAATCCTGTCGTCGTCAAAAACTTTACCGCCTCATCCCCAGTTGCAGTCTGATAGGAATTATTACGGCCTTCCTTAAGCAGGGGTTCAAAGTTTTTATGCTCTCTTCCCAGTGTAGCAGCCAACAGCAACCGCTCATAGAATTACATGCGTAAATCACTTGGAAAGTTCAACCTCCTCCTACCTGAGCTGTTTCCACCACCCAGGCTGCTCGGCACATTGGTACTTTCACGATGATCCATTCGACTAATCTACTGTGTTTTATTCCCAGTTGAATTCTTTCTGCCTTTTTCTGCTTGTGCAGTCCCCTTCTTCCTCCCATTCATGATCTCATCACTATCACTTCCTTCACTTTTCTTCGCCAACTCTCGCCTCTGATCCGATGTTGAATCTCTTCATCGATGTTTGCGGTGGTGGACAGGTGGGAGCCGAAATGCCGAAAGTGGGTAACATTAGAGAGGGTAGTACCGTTAAGTTGGCTAGACTGAGGAGGTGTGGCTGAACCAGGGGCAGTCTGACACAGTCTGATCGGTCTCCCGTGTTCTTATAAATATTAACGATGGAGGATTTTCTCCTTTTCCCATATATTCTCCAGGAGACAGCTGGCAAGCAGAGGTCCTCCTGCTTTATACACCTCGGCTGGGATTCCATATTACCCTGAGGCTTGGTTATTTTTCATCTGGTTGATGGCAGTAGGTTCTTCATCCAGAGATGGAGGATCGCTAAGGTGGGACAGCTCTGGATGGTGAGGTGCCTGCTGGGTAGTTAGGACATCCACATTGGTGTTTCGGTTAAGTAATGAATGGTAGTTCTCTTTCCAGCGCTGAAGGAGGCTTTCATCGTCTTTGATTATGGAGTTACCGTTGGATGGGAGGAGGAGGGCTGCGCCACGAGTGATTGGCCAATAAAATGTTTTAGTGGAATTGAAATATTCGCGCATCTTGTGCTGATCTGCAAATTTTGGTGTTTCACACGCTTAATTTTTAAACCAATCGTTTTTTAAATTGCGAAGTTCCCGCTGGCCCGCCACTTTCTTCTTTCGGAAGATATCAGCTTTGGTGGAGACTGATGGTTGTTCTGCCAGTCAGTTAAAGCAACACGTTTATCATCAACGAGTACATTGATTGCCGGGTCATTTTCATCAAACCAGTCCTGGTGTATTCTTTCGATCTGGCTGAGAGTCTGCAGTTTTTGTCATGACAGTGTCTAGAATATCCCATTCGGCAATGGGAACTGGGTTGTTTGTTGTCGGGTTGTTTATCAGCCCATGTTCAGCTGCTCTCTGAAAGCATGTGCTACCGCTGGATCCTTCAAACCCTAAGTGTTAAAATTTCTTCTGGCGGCTTGCTGCCTTTGCGGTTTTGGGGCTACGTGAAGTGAGAGCTTGACTCTGACGAGCCAATGGTCAGTGTCCCAGTGGTCTGAGCCATGCATGACACGGGTGATGAGGACATCTCGAGCGCTCTCTTTCTCTGACAATAATGTAGTCAATGAGATGCTAGTGGGGCGTTCGTTGATTCCAATAGGCATTTCAGTAAGCCTGTTTGGATGCGTTGGTAGATGGCAAAGCCAACTCCATAAATGCGGTTTGTCTCTGCAGCGGGCTTACCCTTTCCAGAAGAAGGTATAGCCAGACCCCTGTTCTGTGAGCCGGGACTCACTAATGGCTGCTATGTCGATGTTATATCTAGCCATCTCTTTTGCCATAAGGGCAGTTCTTCTTTCAAGACACTCATTTGGTATTCCATGCAGCGACCATAAGAGGTTGTATAGTTTGTTTTTGTTTTGATGTGTGATTTTGGTTGTGTTTTTACCGCATAAGGATGACCTTACTAGGTGAGGTTCACCAGTCAGGTTGGTTTTTAGGCATGATATGTTTAAGGCATTTTGCTGGCAGGGGAAGACTTATGCAAGTTGCTTCCCTGTTCGTCACGAGGGCTAGCCAACGGTGGTAGCTAAAAGCGAGAGGGAGCAAGAGGTGCTTGCACCTTAACGCTTGCATAATGCTGCCACACTAGGCGCATTTCACCACCCTGTGGTCGAGAGCACACACACACACACACACACACACACACAGAAAGTGCGGTTCTTGTTAAATAAGGTTTGTAGTTTTCTGCATACTGTATTCATCCATGTTTAATTTGGTAGTTTCAGGCCATTTTCGAGAAGAATTTTTTTCACTTATTAATTTACATAATACGAGATATTAGTGAAAAGGGGAGAAGGGGAAGACATACCTGAAGGAGGATAACATGGGATGAGGAATAGAAAGAAAAGACGAGAATCCATAGATTAACCTTGTACAGAAAACAAGATGGTTACAGTAAATTCGTGTTATTTTTTTCTCTACCCAAACAAACATATCAGTCATCATATAGATTATGTTTTACCCTAAAATTTAAGAATCCGGTAACACAAACTAAGAGACTACTCAGAGGCAGACATGTTCCGATGTTCCGATCATGAATATGGTGAGACTAAAACACTCAGCCGACACCTGTGGGAGGGGAGATGCCTTGGTATTGTGGTGCTACAGAAGAATACTGAAGTTAAGTTATAATGACAGAAAAACAAATGGAGAAGTAAAAATATTGTCGATGACAACTGTAAATTTTATTTTGAGAAAAACAAATATAATTACCATAGAACTGAAAGTGAAGGGATATTGGTAAAATATTAATGGTTAAATTGAAATTGTTGTTATAATGTTATTACAGCAACTCCACAACTAAGGTTTTGAAGCACATAACAATGTTATTAATTGCACTATTCCATCAATAATTAAAGATTATGAGAGATAGAACTCTCTCTGTAATTTGACGGATGGAGGGTCAGGGGGCGGTAGGTTCTGGGATGGTTCAATAAAATTAATAAATAGGTTCCCGGAGAAATACATAATCTGGAAGGACTGATAAAGTAAAGCCAGTAAAAGTTTATACTTTAGGGTCAACGTCTCGGACTTGAGGATGGTACATTTATTGGTTGATTGATGGAGTGGATGATTTAGTATACAGTTTTCCAAATCCACCTGGGAACTGAAATTTGCTATACTACACACATGCCTGACAGCATAGCATCAACTGACCTCACATGTAGTGTCTATACTCACGCTATGTTGACAGTTGTCTAACTTTGCAAACATTTTTTTAATTCAGTTACTATGCTTTACCAATATAATGTAAATGACTATTTTAATTCTGGCAATTCTACCACAGAAATCTATTACCCTGCTCATAAGAGAGAATCCAATCACCCCACTAATTGGAATAATGCTTGCAGAATAGTTTAATGTGATTCATTTGTTGATAAGAATATTAACAAAGCCAGCAGCTCATTATTAGTAATACTGTTGTTAACCTTAATTTTGGTGAATATAAATCAGATCCTCTCATTATTACATGAATAGTTACCAGCCTGAGTATATTTGACCGTATGTGAGCATTGAGAAATAGTTATTCCTTGCCTGTGGTATTCTCTCTTTTGGAAAACATTCTCTTTGGCACCTCATGCTGCTGTACTGTACTGTACTATACATCAAGACGTGAATAATCACTATAGTTTCGGTTTCTGATCAGGCTTTGTGTGAAATAAAACAAAACCTAGATTAGCTTTGTTGTCCATGTGGCACTATTCACATGCAGAGGTCAAGGGTTTGATTCCCGACTAACAATAGCATTCAAAGTTGTTGAGATCCCCACATGACACTTGCTATCCATGCCAAGTTTGGTCCGGGCGGCTCATTCCCTAGGGCAGGCCATAGAAGGACGCCACCCTGCGGGAGGCTCCACATTGTCTCACTATTCAGTCCCTAAAACTTCTTCCATCAATAGTTCATTAACGGTGTATGTAAGCTCCACGACAACGGTACAGCAAAGTAAATTTTATTAGCATTAAACTGTTATTATTTTATTGTCTAATCATAACTACATATAACACCACCCATCATCACTACATATAACATCATCCATCATCACTACATATAACACCATTCATCATCACTACATATAACACCGTCCATCATCACTACATATAACACCACCCATCATCACTACATATAACACCATTCATCATCACTACATATAACACCACCCATCATCACTACATATAACAGCCATCATCACTACATATAAAATCATCCATCATCACTACATATAACACCACCCATCATCACTGTAGGTGATGTATCTAAGCTACTGTGCCGAGTAGCAACCTTGTATATAAGCTACTGTGCCGAGTAGCATCTATGTATATAATTACGTGGCAACACTGCACGTGTTATGTGGCAACATTGCCCAGAGGCTGCCATATGGCAAGGCAGTCTCAGTCTGACTCCATGGGCCGTCCATGTCACACGCTAGTCACCACTTGTATTTCTCCTATCCGTTAATAAAAGGACTTCAGTGTTACCCGGTGTTTCCCTACCCATCACTGCTTTCTTCAGGGAACACTTGGAACCTTCATGGCGCAGTGAGTAGGATCTGTGGACTTACAAGTGTGTGAACAATGCCGACGGTTACATCTGCCGACGGTTACATCTGCCGGCGATGCGAGTCGACTAGTGTGTTGTGTTGTGTTGCGTTGTGTTTCGCCACGATGTGCAGTGTTGCGCCGTCACAGTGCTTTTTAGTCACGGTGTCAGTGTTAGTGTCAGTGTATTAGTGTGTCTAGAGTTGAGCATTGGCCTGTTTTTTGTGGTACCCATGGAGCACGCAGACGTACACCCTTCTCGTGTGACTTCCGGGGAGGCACTAACGTTCTCACCCCCGCGGCGGCTCTAGCCATCGGCATTAAGGCCACCACGAAGTGCTCTCTCAGACACACACACACGCACGCACACACGCACTCACGTGTGGTTCGAGCTGATGAGGCGCCACTTTATATACTAAACAACGCAGTCCAAGCATACTAAGATGGGCGGTAAGAAGGGACAACGTCAAGATGGGAGACACGACTCCCCACCACCTTCTCCTCTACCGGGCACAGATGGAGCTTCTGCGCCCACCGCCCCTCATCCTTCACCTACAGCGACGGACATTGCCACAATTCTGAGGTGGAAGGATCACAGTGACCAGAGACGCAGAGAGATAGAACTTCAGAGGGAGGAGACACGAAGAGAGGAGGAAAAGGCGCGCTTTGATGCAATATTGGCGACCCTGGCGCTAACCCACCCTCCCTCACTCGCGCACCAAGGCGCCAGTACCCTCCCTCCTCCACCACACCAGCGTCCTCCAGGTACTCTTGTTACTCCAACAGCTCCCAAGGCATCTGTTCAACCCCCACCCACCCTCTCACCAGACGTCACGTTTCAGCTTTTTCGTGAGTGGAGGCTGCTGTGGACAGATTACTCCACGATGGTGGACCTTGACAGCATGCCTCCAAACAAACAGCTCATCCAACTGCGGATGTGTTTGTCGCTGGAGACCCAGAGAGTTTTGGAGCACACGTTGCAAGTGCCTCCCGATTCTACATCTTCAGTGACGGATGTGCTCGACCTTTTACAGGAGCACGTTAAAGGTCGGAATAACGAGGCCTTGCGTCGCCGCGCCTTCACCAGCTGCAAGCAGGCGGAGAATGAATCCTTTGACGACTTTTTTGTATGTTTGAAGAATTTGTCAGAGGAGATCGACGTCTGCAAGGCGCACAGCCGGGAATGTGAGGAAGCCTGGATCAAGCACGGGATCTTGGCAGGTGTCAGGCAAGAAGAGTTGGTGCAGCAACTCATCCCCCTGGACGCTTCCTCCACACTCCAGGTGGTAGTGACTGAATGTCGGTCATATGAGGCCACCAAGTCCGCCACCTCTGCCTTACGGGCCCCACCTGCTGTGAGAGCAATCTCTCAGTACAAGATGGGTAAGAAGGAAGCCAACAACGTGAAGGCTGCCGCACGTTCTTCCACGCCTACGCCTAGAGCTTCCTGTGGCAGCTGTGGAAAGCAGCATGGCCCCAAGACATGCCCGGCCGCCGACGCACTGTATCATGGATGTGACCGTAAGGGCCACTGGTCTAACACAGACAGGTGCCCTGCACGAGGCCGCAAGTGTCAGGCCTGTGGTCGCTATGGACACTACGACAAGTGCTGCCGCCAACCCAAGCCCAAAAGCCCGAGATGAGAAGGAAAGCAGCGTACTTCCCTCGGGGTGGTTCGCACGCAGCCCCCTTCAGATGGCCCACGCAGCCCCAAGCAGCAGCTGAGTCACATCAGAAGGGTGGACTTGACCACACGCCCCAGGGCTACCCCTTCCCCTGCCATCCGCGTCGCCGTCACACACGGTGATGTGTCGGGTCACATCGAGGTGATACCGGACACCGGCGCTGATACTACGGTGATAGGCCTGAAGCACCTCCAGAAACTGGGCCTCACCAAACGCGGCCAGGGACCACCGCCACAGCTGCAGTACTACAATGCGGACGGTTCCCAGATGCCGGACGCTGTGGGCTCCTTTCAAGCGGAGATCACTTACGGTGACAGGTCATGTCATGGATGGATCGACGTGCAGCCTACTCTCGCTACACCCCCGTTGTCGTGGGAGCACTGCAAGGAGTTAGGCGTGGTGCCCAGAGACTTTCCCGAGCAGATCCCAGCTGCTCGGTACACCGCCAGCAGGGTGCGTGAGTCAACGAGTGACGCGCCTGGCACTGCCGCACAGAGCTGCCCAGAAACCGCGTCCACTCCCGCCCCGCCTCCACCTAAGTCACGGCTGCTTCCTCTTCACAGCGAGACGTCTCCTTCAGCCGCAAGGGCCTACTTCCTGAAGGAGTACTCGGATGTGCTGGTGACGAAGGAGGCCCTACGGACCGCGCCACTGAAGGCTATGGCGGGTCCGCCTATGAGGATACACCTGCGGGAAGATGCACAGCCGTTTGCCATACACACTCCCCTGTTGATTCCTCTCGCCTTCAGGGATTCAGTCAAGAAGGAACTGGATTCCATGGTGGCCCAGGGTGTCATCGTACCCGTTGGTGACGACCCGTCCCCTTGGTGCCACCCTCTAGTTGCTGTGGCTAAGACTAACGGTGGAGTGCGGATTACAACCGACTTGTTTAAGCTTAACAGCCAGGTGTCCCGTCCCGCCCACCCTTCACCCACACCTTTTGCAGCTATATGGAGTGTGGACCCGAAGGTACGGCACTTCTCGACAATGGACGCCCTCTGTGGTTACTGGCAGATCCCACTGAAGAAGGCGGATCAGCCACTGACCACTTTCATCACGCCTTACGGACGCTTCCGCTACTGCTGTGGCCGTATGGGATTCGCTGCTACGGAGGACACCTTCTGTCTCCGTGGTGACATGGCACTTCAAGGCGTGACCAACTGCATGAAGGTAGTGGATGATGTCCTCCTCTACGATGAGGACTACCTGACGCATCTTCGCCGCATCGACGAGGTACTGACCAGGTGTAGGACGCACGGCATCATTCTGAATGCCGAGAAGTTTGTCTTGGCCGCACCTGCAGTGTCTTTCTGCGGCTACCGACTCTCAAGGGATGGCATTGCGGCGGACCCGGAGAAAGTTCGCGCCATAGTGGACTTTGCAAAACCTGCCAACCTTACTGATCTCTGGTCTTTCATGGGCTTGGTGAACCAGCTGGCAGAATTTTCTCCTGACGTCTCCGCCACTGCCGGGCCTCTCCGCCCCCTGATGAGCCCCAAGAGGACTTTCACGTGGACCCCTGACCACGACCTCGCTTTTCATAAGGTGAAGGAGGCCCTGTCAAGTTCACCTATCCCTTCTACTTTCGACCCAGAGCTCCCCACCGTCCTCCAGACAGACGCCTCGCGCCTGTACGGGGTTGGTTACGCCCTTCTCCACGATTACGGTGGAGGAAAGTACCGGCTCGTACAGTGTGGCTCGCACTTCCTCACCGAGGCTGAGTCTCGCTACGCTACCATCGAGCTGGAGCTGCTGGCAGTGGTATGGGCCTTATCGAAGTGCAAGTTCTACTTGAATGGCCTACAGCACTTCGACCTCATCACAGACCACAGGCCCTTGGTCCCCATTCTTAATCACTATTCGCTGGACGCCATCGAGAATCCCCGCCTCCGGCGCCTGAAGGAGAAGATTTTGGCCTTTGTCTTCACCGCGGCTTGGTGCGCAGGTAAGGAGTTGCGCATCCCGGATGCCCTCTCCCGCTCCCCAGTCAGCCGCCCTACACCTGAAGACGAGATGCTCAGCACCGAGGCCGGTTTCTCCGTCAGCAACATCGTCACTTTGCAGGCCGTACAGTCCCTCGCCAGCACCCAGGCCGCAGTGTCGCCACCCGACAGCGATCTGGCCCTTGAGGAACTACGGACCGCGGCATGCGACGACCCCTCCTACACTCAGCTCTTGGAGAGTGTGAGGACTGGGTTCCCTCGCGACCGTTTTGACCTCCACAACGCCCTATGCCCGTATTGGAAGATACGTGAGGACCTCTACGCAGATAGGGTCCTCGTCCTGTACGGTGCCCGTGTGGTCGTCCCTGCAGCTCTCCGTCGTCGCGTTCTGGCCCGCTTACACGACAGCCATCGTGGAGCAGAGGCCACCAAGCGCCGCGCAAGGCAGGCTGTGTACTGGCCCGGCATTGACGCGGATATCGTCAATACGGTCCGTGCCTGTGAGCCGTGCCAGATCATGCAGCCCAGTCAACAGCAGGAGCCCCTCTTGTGCGACGACGAACCCACCAGGCCCTTCGAGTCCGTGTCGGCTGATTTCTTCAGCACAGCTGGGAAACATTTCCTAGTTGTCGCCGACCGACTCTCTGGCTGACCTGTGGTGGTAATCTGTGGCTCGGACACGACGTCCGCGGCCACCATTCGCCACTTCCGGCACCTCTTTCGTGACCTGGGCGTCCCCGTACGTCTGCGGACGGATGGTGGGCCACAGTTCACCAGCCGGGACTTCACAGGATTCCTGGAGCGTTGGCGAGTCCGCCACATCGTGTCAAGACCCCACTACCCACAGTCAAACGGCCATGCTGAGGCTGCTGTCAAGAAAGTCAAGCACCTCATCCTCAAGGTGGCCCCTTCAGGCAACATAGACTGTGAGGCGTTTGACAAAGGACTCCTGGAGTTACGTAATACTCCCACCCACACAGGACGCTCTCCTGCCCAGATCCTGTATGGTCACCCTCTCCGCTCTTGCGTTCCTGCACACGCCAAGGCCTTTGCGAAGGAGTGGCAGACCAGAGCCGAGAGCTGCGACTGCCGCGCAGCTTCACGTGCCCAGGACGCCAAGGCTCGGTATGACGACCGTGCCCGCCCTCTTCAGCCACTGGAGATTGGTGCCCTTGTCCGCGTCCAGGACCCGACAACGACACGTTGGCACAAGGTGGGCATAGTGATGGGCGTCGGCCGGTCGCGAGACTACAAGGTCAGGATGCCGAGCGGCCGCGTCTGGTGGAGGAACCGCCGCTTCCTCCGGCCACTCCCACCCCCTGCTACTGGCCCCCTGACCGAGGACGAGTCTCCTACACCTCACGAGGATCCGTCCCACAGTGCACCTCGACGCTCGGAGCGACTTAGGACTAAGAAGTCCGCTCAAGACAAAGACTATGAGCGTGAGGGGGGAGGGAGATGTAGGTTATGTATCTAAGCTACTGTGCCGAGTAGCAACCTTGTATATAAGCTACTGTGCCGAGTAGCATCTATGTATATAATTGCGTGGCAACACTGCACGTGTTATGTGGTAACATTGCCCCGAGGCTGCCATATGGCAAGGCAGTCTCAGTCTGACTCCGTGGGCCGTGCATGGCACACGCTAGTCACCACTTGTATTTCTCGTATCCATTAATAAATGGACTTCAGTGTTTCCCGGTGTTTCCCTACCCATCACTGCATTCTTCAGGGAACACTTGGAACCTTCAATCACTACATATAACAACAGACATCATCACTACATATAACATCATCCATCATCACTACATATAACACCATCCATCATCACTACATATAACGGTAGGACGCCACCCTTCGGGAGGCTCCACATTGTCTCACTGTAGTGCATTAAGTTAGACCACATTTTTGGTTTTGCCATTAGCAGCAAGTATGTACAGATTTTTGCCAGTTCCCACTCTGGAGCATCCAATAGAACTGTCCATGAGAGATGCAAGGAAACACCAGGTTTAGGTCAACCATCTTTAGGGACTTTCCCTGGCTTTTGTAGATGGTCATGGCAAAGCTCACTTTAACTGGGAACTGAAGTCGCTTGAATTCAAATGGCAGGTCAGTGGTGATGAGAGGTATCCTTGGTACAATAGCGTCCTCTCCTTTACCTTTCTTGTCAGTATTGTAGCTTCCAGTACATGTGGCATCATGTTCTTCACCACCAGTCTTTTGCCATTGCAGGTGATTGGTAGTTCAAGATTTCTTAAGAGCATTATAGGAGTTCCAATCTTGAGAGTGAGGTGGTGAGGAGGCATTCCAACGGGCTCCAAAGATTTAAGGAATTCTGCAGGGTACTGGACTGCTTGGTCCTGGTCGATTACTGCATCAACACATTTGAATGAGGTCTCACTGACTGGAAGCTGTCTGAGTAGAGTGATGTTGATTTCAGCCACTGTTTCATTCTTTGGTGCCAGAATTGCGCGTTCACGCAGCCACTTGTGATCCTTGTAGTGGTGGATAATGTTTGGGTAGACCATGTTAGTGAGCTCAGTTGAGGACTTTACAACATTTCCATATCCTTGAGGAATGAATATTTGTCCTTCTGAATCAACAGGGAAAGTTTCATTTCCCAATCTGTAGTAGAAGGTTTGCAAACCGTCTAGCATCCTGATCTCCTTGTAGATGTAATCTCATGTTTGTGGATAGTGTGAGTGTCTGAACACTTCTCCAAAGGTATTATGCCTTGAGGCAAGCATTCAGTTCATCAGCTGGAGTGCTTCGAGGAATGACAGGTAGGGTCTGGCGAAAGTCTCCAGCAATGACCATTGTAATGCTACCCATGAGCTGGTCATTTTCTCTTATGTCTTGCAAGGTCCTGTCCAATACTCCAAACGCTAACTTGTGAGACAAAGTGCATTCATCCCAGACTATGAGGTTGCATTTTTCTAAGAGTTTTACTTTTGCCGATCCTTTTTTGATGTTGCACACTGAATTCTCATTGTGAGCGAGGTTGAGAGGTAGTTTAAAATTTGAGTGCGCAGTACGTTCTCCTTCTAGTAGTGTTGCAGCAATGCCTGAGAATGCCACAGCAAGAGCAATTTTCCCCAGCAATAGTTTATTAACGGTGTATGTAAGTTCCACTACAACGGTACAGCAAAGTATATTTTTTTAGCATTAAACTCTTATTATTTTATTGTCTAATCATCACCACATATAACACCACCCATCATCACTACATATAACATCATCCATCATCACTACATAAAACACCATCCATCATCACTACATATAACATCATCCATCATCACTACATATAACACCACCCATCATCACTACATATAACATCATCCATCATCACTACATAAAACACCATCCATCATCACTACATATAACATCATCCATCATCACTACATATAACACCACCCATCATCAGTACATATAACACCATCCATCATCACTACATATAACACCACCCATCATCAGTACATATAACACCATCCATCATCACTACATATAACAACAGCCATCATCACTACATATAACACCATCCATCATCATATATATAACACCATCCATCATCACTACATAAGAACATAAGAAAATAAGGAGTCTGCAATAGGCCGGTTGGCCTGTGCATGGCAGCTCCTGTCGAAAGTTACTACCACTCTCTAGCATCCATGAATCTATCTAGCCTCCTTTTGAAACCTTCCAGAGTTCCCGCACTTACTACAAAGTTGCTAAGCTTGTTCCACTCGTCCACCACCCTATTTGTGAACCAGTTTCTTCCTATCTCCCTCCTAAACCTAAACTAATCCAACTTGAATCCGTTGCTCCGAGTCCTATCCTGCTCGGATATTATAAGAACTTTATCTATATCCCCTTTAATGATTCCTTTCACCCACTTAAATACTTCTATCATATCTCCCCGCACTCTTCGTCTTTCTAGGGAATGCAAGTTAAGTTTCTTTAACCTATCCTGATATGGAAGGTTTCTAAGTCCCTGAATCATTTTTGTCATTCTTCGCTGCACCGACTCTAGTGAATTTATATCCATTCTATAATAGGGGCACCAGAACTGAACCGCATAATCGAGGTGCGGCCTGACTAGCGCAAGATATAGTTGTAATAAGACCTCTGCACTCTTGTTACTTACACATCTAGATATAAAACCCAATACTCTGTTTGCCTTATTTCGAACATTAACGCACTGTTTTCTAGGCCGTAGGTCCGGGCTTACAAGTACCCCTAGGTCTCTTTCACAAGTCGACCTCTCTAGGTTGATGTTGTTAAGGCTGTATACATTATAAGTATTTGTTCTTCCAATATTAAGTACGCTGTACTTGCTGGTGTTGAATTTCATTTGCCATTTTTCAGACCACCCCTGCAGTTTATTTAGATCCTCCTGTCATGCATTTGCATCCTACCCTGAATTAATTTGCCGCCCTATTTTTGTGTCATCTGCAAACTTGCTTATGTCACTGCTGATCCCAGTATCTAAATCGTTTATGTAGATTATGAACAAGAGTGGGCCTAGTACTGACCCCTGGGGAACCCCACTGGTTAGTTGGCCCCACTCAGATTTAACACCATCTACGCTGACCCTCTGCGTTCTATCGGTGAGCCATGATTTTATCCAATTTAAAACTTTCCCCTCGATACCATGAGCCTTAATTTTTCTCAGAAGCCTCTGATGCGGTACTCTGTCAAATGCTTTGCTAAAGTCTAAGTAAATAACATCGTAATTTTCGTCATTATCTACTACCTCGAAGACTTTCCTAAAAAACGTTAGCAAATTTGTTAGACAAGATTTTCCCTTTGTAAACCCATGTTGAGAGTCGTAGATTAATTTGCTTTTCTCTAGATGCGATCGGATGCTATCTGCTATAATTGATTCAAGAAATTTCCCCACTACTGACGTCAAACTGATCGGCCGGTAATTTGACGCTGATGCTCTGTCTCCCTTTTTAAATATGGGTACTACATTCGCCTGTTTCCACAACTCTGGCACAACTCCAGTGTCTAATGATTTCGTATATAAATTTACGAGGGGTCCGCTAATCTGTTCCCTACACTCTTTTCAGACTCGATGAAAAATTTCATCCGGCCCTGGGGATTTTGTGTTCTTTAGTTTATTTATCTTCTTAAGAACATCCTCTTTTCTGATGGTGATATTCTTTAATTTCTCTTCTTCCTTTCCCTTAAATATCAGTTCCACCTCCGGAATTTCATCGCAAATTTCTTCTGTGAAAACTGATAAGAAGTAGCTGTTCAATGCTTTGCTCATGTCTTCACTGCCATTTATCAATTCTCCCCTCCCTGACTTTAAAGGCCCAACTTTGTCCTTGACCTTTGTCCTATATACCTGGACAAATCCCTTGGGATTCGCCTTGGATTCTCTTACTATTTTGATTTCATAGTCTCTCTTTGCTTTCCTTACATTTTTCTTAACATTCCTAGATAGTTCATTATACCTGTTTCTGAGCTGCTCCTCCCCTCCCTTTAATTTCTTATATATTCCTTTCTTTATTCCTATGTCATGTTTAAGTTTTCTGGTCATCCACCTTGGCTCATTCTTATTTGACCTAATTTTTCTGTATGGTATATTTTGTTCTTGTGCTTTATGTAGTATACTGGTGAATATATAATAGTCATGATCAATTGTTGTGTCATCTATTACCTCACCACTTCCTACTGGTGACTGACGTGACTGTTCCCAGGTGACCTCACCTAACTACCTTCTTAACCCCTGATAATCCGCCAACCGAAAGTTTGGGACTCTGACCATACTGTCAATGTTTTTCGTTTCCCAATTTAGGGTGAATCTGATTTCTCTGTGATCACTGTTACCTAGTTCTTCCCCTACTGTGATATCTCTGATAATATTTTCTTTATTTGTTAATATTAGGTCTAATATATTGTCACCTCTAGTAGGTTCTGTAATTAGTTGTTTCAAAAAATTGTCCTGTACTGCGTCTAGGAAATCTTCAGATTCATAGTCGCCTACAATGTTGTCCCAGTCAATATTTCTGAAGTTGAAATCCCCATAATGCATAGGTTGTTATATTTTGCTGCCCTACTCATTTCCTGCCATATGGGCTGAGCTGCTTCTTTGCTAAGACTTGGGGGCCTGTAAATCACTCCCATAATTAGTTTTTCTCTTCCTTCCGTGATTTCTACCGACACATACTCGGTTCCTATTTCACCCTTTATTGAATTATTAGTACAACATTTTAATGTATCCTTGACGAAGAGTGCGACCCCTCCCCCCTTCCTACCTTCCCTGTCCTTGTGAAAAAGGTTGTACCCTTCTATGTGGTACTCTGATAAAAAAATTTTGCTCGCCAGATTCATCCAAGTTTCGGTGATTGCTATGACGTCTACATTCTCGGAACATACAACCGCTCTCAGCAAGTCTATTTTATTTCTAACGCTCCTACTGTTTGTATAGTATACATTTAAACCTACTCTTCCCTGGTCCTGTTTTTCCCCTTGTCCTGAGCAACTAATTTTACGTCCCAGGACCTGCTTGTTTTTTTATTCCCACTTTCCCCGACCCCTCTCTACTGGCGAAACCCCCCCCTTCGGAGTGACAATTTCACGCTCCAGGGATGCAGACAAGTGTACTCCGTCGCGACAGTACAGGTAGTCGTTGCCATAGAATCGTTGCCAGTTATCAATGAATGCCCAACCATTGTTTGCACAATGTTTTTCCAGTCGGCAATTAATAGCAATTGCCCTGGACAGCCATTCACGACCAACCCCTCTTCTAGGCAAGACACCACATACTATCGGGATCCCTCCCCTATCTCTAATCTTCGCCAGCGCCTCCCTATACCTCTTGAAAAGTTCCTCACATACCATTACTCAAATTCATGTTGACTGCTTTGGTATGTTTAATGAGACTAAATTCTATGATGTTCCTACTGTCAATTGAATTACAAGGTAATATTGAGGAGGCATTATCCCAGTCAATGCAATGCTTGTTATCCCTCAAATGAACAAACAGAGCATTGGATTCCTGGCCTTTCCTAACGCTATATTTATGTTGTTTAAGTCTATTTACAAGATCTTTACCTGTCTGGCCTAAGTAAAACAAATTACATTCCTTGCAAGGAACCTTATAAATGCAGCCACTTGTATTGTTGGGGGAGTTCTTGATTAACATTTGTTTAATAGTGCATGAGTTTTTAAATAAGAACATAAGAATGGAGGAAACTACAGTGGGCCTATTGGCCCATACTGGGCAGTCCCGTTTACACCCAACCCCTATTGCTCATATGAGCATCCAACCTATGCTTGAAGCAATTCAGCGTATTCGAGTAAATGATGTTATTTGGTCACTTGTTCCATTCATCCACTACTCTGTTTCCAAACCAGTGTTTACCTATTTCACGCCTAAATCTAAATTTGTCTAATTTAAAACCATTGTTACGAGTTCGCTCCTGGTTGGATAGTTTGAGTACCTTTGTAATGTCCCTTTTGTTTAGCCCTGCCTTCCACTTATACACCTCTATCAGGTCGCCCCTCGCTCTACGTCTCTCAAGGGAGTGCAAATTAAGATGCTTTAACCTGTCTCTATACTCAAGGTTCCTAATGCCCGGGATTAGTCTTGTCATTCTCCTCTGAATTCTTTCCAAGGATTCTATGTCCATTCTGTAATACGGTGACCAGAACTGAACTGCGTAATCCAGGTGTGGTCTCACAAGAGCAAGATACAGTTTTAGGATGACCTCGCTAGTCTTGTAACTAACACTCCTTTGTATGAACCCAAGTACTTTATTAGCCTTGTTACGAGCAAAAACACATTGTTTACTTGGCTTAAGGTTCCTACTTATCATTACTCCTAAATCTCTCTCGCAGTCGGATTTCTCTATGGCATCGTTTTTCATCTGGTATCTGGTATCCCTGTTTACATCTCCTATACTGAGTACTTTACATTTGTCGACGTTGAATTTCATCTGCCATTTGTCAGACCATTCGAAAAATTTGTTTAGATCTTCCTGTAGTTTTGCCGAGTCCTCGTCAGATTTAATAACACGTCCTATTTTAGTGTCGTCAGCAAATTTGCTTATGTTGCTGTCTATGCCGACATCTATGTCGTTTATGTATATAATTCATAATAATGGTCCAAGTACTGAGCCTTGGGGAACTCCACTTGTGACCTTGCTCCTATGGGACTTAGTGCCGTTAATGCTCACTCGCTGTTTCCTGTCCTGTAACCACGCCCTAATCCATTTAAGGATGTCACCTTTGATGCCATGAGCTTCTACCTTTCTAATTAGTCTTTCGTGGGGGACTCTATCGAAGGCTTTGCTAAAGTCGAGATATACCACATCATAATTGTGCCCCTCGTCCACCGATTCGAAAACTGATGAAAAGAATGTTAATAGATTAGTTAGGCAAGAACGTCCACTTGTGAAGCCATGTTGAGAATCATTGATCAATCGGTGCTTCTCCAGGTGATTTCGAATAGAGTTTGAAATGATTGCTTCCAGTAATTTGCCTACTATTGATGTTAGACTGATTGGGCGGTAGTTAGAGGATAGTGATCTATCCCCCTTCTTGAAAATCGGTATTACATTCGCTATCCTCCAGGATTCTGGTACTACACCTGTTTTTAATGACATGTTAAACAACTTTGCTAAGGGCATACTAAGCTCTTCCTTACATTCCTTTAATACTCTGGCAAATATCTCATCGGGACCAGGTGACTTATTAGGCTTTAGTTTGTCTATTTGCTTACTAACATCGTTACTAGTCACTACTATCTCACTTAATTTATTTTCTTCACTATCTCTGAATAGAGTCGGTGCCTCGGGTATCATGTTTAAATTTTCGGTGGTGAAAACTGTTGAAAAATATTTATTCAAATTATTGCTCATTTCTCCGTCGTTATCAGTGAGCTCGCCGAAGTCTAACCGTATTGGTCCAATCTTTTCTCGTGTTTTAGTTTGAGTTTTCTCGTGTTTTAGTTTGACTTTTCTCGTTCCAGGTTTTTAGTTGTTGAAGGAATTTGAGAGAAATTTTTGTGAAATGGTAATACTAAGAGATTCTTATGGTCATGGGTGGGCTTGGGATCGGTTCTATAGAAAGATTTCTATGTAATGTTAAGGCATTTGTCTATGAAAGATCTAGGGTACTTAAGTTTCAAGCCAATATTATAGATATATTTATATTCCTCCTTAATTAATTCCGGGCTGCAAATTCTCAAAGCACGTAAAAACATTGAATAAAATAATGACTCTTTGACTCTATTATGGTGGGCAGAATAATAATGAATGTATGAACACACATTAGTAGGTTTCCTATAAATACTGAGCTTAAAGGTGTTACCTATTCTGTGGATCAGACAGTCTAGGAAAGGCAATTTACAGTCATGCTCTAATTCCACAGTGAATTTGATCCAGGGGGCTAAGTTGTTAAGTTATGGCAGGAAAGCTTTTAGGTCCTCATTACATGGCCAGAGACATAATACATCATAAGAACATAAGAAAGTGGGATACTGCAGGAGCCCGACTGGCCCATACAGGGCAGATCCCTTTCAAACCCATCCCAGCACTTCCATGTACCTATCCAACTTCGTCTTGAAGCTCCCTAGCGTCCCCGATCCTACTATAGCACTCGGTAGCCTATTCCACATATCCACAACTCTATATACCAAACCAGTGCTTGCCTATATCCTTTCTGAATCGGAATTTATCTAATTTAAAGCCATTTGTTCTAGTTATTTCGTTATTACTGAGCTTCAGAACATCTTCCATTTTACCCTTGTTAATCCCACTTACCCACTTGAACACCTCTATCATATCTCCCCTAACTCTACGCTTCTCTAATGAATGCAAGCCTAAGCTTTTCAGTCTTTCTTCATATGGAAGGTTTCTAATATTATGGATCATTTTTGTCATTCTTCTTTGTACTCTCTCCAAAGAATCTATGTCCATTCTATAATAAGGACACCAGAATTGAACCGCATAATCCATGTGTGGCCTCACTAATGCTAGGTAAAGTTTCAAGATAACGTCAGCAGTTCTGTTACTCACACTCCTAGATATGAACCCAAGAATCCTGTTTGCCTTGTTGCGAACGCTAATACATTGTTTTCTAGGTTTCAAGTCGTTGCTAACAAATACACCTAGATCTTTTTCACAATCTGAGTTTTCTATTTCCGTGTTACCTAGTTTATACTTAACGTTTGTATTCGTCTTCCCTATCTGTAGTACCTTGCATTTATCAGTATTAAAATTCATTTGCCAGTCTACTGACCACTCATGTAAGGTATCTAGATCTCTTTGAAGGTGTTCAAAGTCACTGTCTGAATTTATCACTCTCCCCATTTTGGTATCATCTGCAAATTTACTAATCCTACTAGTTATACCTAAATCAAGATCATTAATGAATATAACAAACAGCAGAGGGCCTAATACAGATCCCTGGGGAACTCCGCTTTTGACCGCACCCCAGTCTGACTTAAATCCATTTATGCTGACTCTTTGTTTCCTACCAGTTAACCATGACCTAATCCATTTTAATAATGATCCACCTATTCCATGTGCTTCTACCTTCCTTATCAATCTCTCATGAGGGACTCTATCGAATGCTTTACTGAAATCTAAATAAATTATATCATATGACTTATCATTATCTACCGCTTCATATACTTCTGAGAAAAAGCTAAGCAAATTTGTGAGACAAGAACGTCCCTGGGTGAACCCGTGCTGAGAAGAATGAATTAAGTTGAATGTTTCAAGGTGGCTTCTGATTTTCGTAGCAATAATTGACTCTAGCAACTTGCCTATGATTGACGTGAGACTAATGGGACGGTAATTTGATGCAATTGATTTATCACCTTTTTTGAAAATCGGAACTACATTTGCAAGTTTCCAAGCTTCTGGCACTAGGCCCGATTCTAATGACTTATTAAATAAAACTGCTAATGGATTACTCAACTCATCTCTACATTCTTTTAATATTCTAGCATATACCTCGTCTGGACCAGGCGATTTATGAGGCTTCAGTTTGTTAATTACTTTAAGCACATCGTTACTAGTAATATTGATATTCATCAACATATTTTCTATACTGTCGTTATATACCTTATGAACTTCTGGAAACTGTGCTAGGTTTTCATTTGTGAATACGGAGCGAAAATTACTATTTAACGTACTACACATTTCTAACTCATCATCGGTCATTTCTCCTGTCGTAGTTTTAAGGGAACCTATTGTATCTCTAACCTTTGATTTATACAGTTGATAAAAAGCTTTGGGGTTATTTTTCGATTCGTTTGCTACCTTGATTTCATAATTTCTCTTTGCTTTCCTAATTTCTGTTTTTACCTGTCTTGTTAGGTTCTGATAGTAACCAAGTAAGTGATTTTCGCCTTTCTTAACTTTTCTATATACTCCTTTCTTTTTCCCTAGAAGATCTAAGAGTCTATTATTCATCCATTTTGGTTGGTTCCGTATCGATCTGAATTTTCTTTTAGGGATGTGTTTATTTTGAGCATTATGGATTGTCGCAATAAATTGTTCATAAGTAGCTGCTAAATTAAATTCGGGGTTCTCCCGTCCTAAGTTGACAGTTTCCGGAGGTGTGGGGGGGATTAATCTTTTGACCATAGGGTCATCCCTTAGGTCTCTCCTTAAGCTACCGTAATTAGCCTTCCTAAAATCCGGGATCAAGGCCGAATTTTCCTTCTTCCTGCCATTCCATATTATGTTAAAATATATGGCTTTATGATCACTGTTTCCTAGTTCGTCGCCAATCCCAACATCTTTTACTAGATTTTCATTATTACTGAGAACTAAATCGAGGATATTATTTCCTCTAGTGGGCGAGTTTATGAATTGATATAAAAAACTATCTTGTACTACTTCTAGAAAATCTTCAGATTCATTATCGCTAAGTTGATTTTTCCAATCAAAGCCTGAAAAGTTGAAATCGCCTAGAATACATACATTGTTTCTATCAGATGCCTTCTTTATTTCCTCCCATAGCAATTTACCATCGTTCCTACTCAAATTAGGTGGTCTATATATAACACCAATGACTACGGACTCATTACCCTCACCAATCTCTACCCAAATACTTTCATTGTCGCTATTTGTTTTAATGTTTGATTTTTTGCAGCTTTTTAATGACACCCTGATATATACTGCTACACCGCCCCTGTCCTTCCTACTCTGTCAAATTTAAATAGGTTATATCCTGGAATATGAAATTCTGCTAAAAAATGTTTGCTGTTTGAATTTATCCATGTTTCCGTTATTGCAATTATATTTATGTTCTCTTTACTAACAATGGCTCTGAGCTGGTCCATTTTGTTACACAAGCTTCTACTATTAGTATAATAAACACTCAATATATTTCTTCCGTTTCTATCTGTTTTACATTTATTACTTTGATGTTTGTTATTATGACTAACTATATTTTCAGCATTATCTACTTCTGTTTCACTGCTGATATTTTCACATGGTATTTTCCTCTCTTTACCATTGATGGGATTTGGACATATTAAAACCCCACCTTTACTACCCTGTCAACTATCTTCGCTAGCACCGCCACCCCCTTCCTACTTAAATGCACCCCATCCCTTGCATACATACTATCATTACCATAGTACAGGCTCCAATTATCAACGAATGGCGTCGACAGCTCTTTACACTGTTCTTCCAACCAGCAATTGAAACCGATTGCACGGGACATCCATTCACGACTGGCACCACGTCTAGGTAGGATTGAGCAAGCAATAGGAGTTCCACCCTTCACCCTAATCTTATCTAGAGCTTCCCTATACAGCTTACGCAGTTCGACACTGGTAAGCTTACCTACGTCATTGCCTCCTGCACTGAGTAAGACTATGGGGTTGTCTCCACAGTCATCAATGACGTTCTCCACTCTCTCCAGTACTCTACCTATCCCTGCCCCGGGGAGACACTCGAGCTTCCTAACTTTAGTGCAGAGATTGTTACCTAAATACTTCACCATCGAGTCTCCCATGACAGAAACACATTTGACCTTACCTGAGTGTGGTGATTTCTTACCTGCGCTACTCCCTCTCTCCACACTAACAGAGGGAGTAGCACTCGTGGTGTTACTAGCACCTTCCTCACACTCGTCACTTAAGGTGCTGAACCTGTTGTTTAGGTCTACAGCTGAGTGCCTTTTTAGAGTGCATTTTGTAGCACTAGCAGCAACTACCTTCCATGAATCCACTTCAACTTCACCGTCCTTCACGACACTGGCAAAGGTTTTCTTCTCCTCTAAAACTAGCTTCAAGGCTAAGTTTTCGCCCTTGAGACTCTGGACCTCCTTCTCAACCATCTCCGGTCGGTCTTGCAAGGCAAGACAAAGCTGGAGAACGTGACAGGTGGTCGAGTACTCGTCAGCAGCCGCCATGTCACTATATCACTCACTAACACTGACAGGAACACAGGTCCGCACTGGCTGAGGGTCAGAGGTCATCTACATATCTAAACCAGACTGCTGAAGGTGGTAAAATATTACTTAATAGTTTCTTTTCAAAGAATTCCATATATAGGTTGCTTAATACAGGTGAGAGTGGATTACCCATTGCCATACCAAATTTTTTAGCATAATATTCTCCATTAAATTCAAATTTACAATCCTTAATACGTAGTTTGATGAGTTCGATGAAGTCGTCTTTCCAGACGGGCAATGGAATATTATCCAAGGAATCTATGAGGAAATCCGGTAAATCATATATATATATATATATATATATATATATATATATATATATATATATATATATATATATATATATATATATATATATATATATATATATATATATATATATATATATATATATATATAATCCTTGTTATTATTGTAGAAAAGGAATAAAGAGAGGTAACTCCAACTGGTTCACTAAGTGAGGCTGAAGACACACGCGAGATATGTCAACACAAGTTTGCAACATCTTACTCAAAAGTTGTCTGGCTTTGTCCAAAAGTCTCAAAATATATGACGCCATTAGTTTCTAGCGTGGAAAGGAGCCAACGTTGTGGCATTTGGCGACTAAATGAACCAATTAGACATTTTTGTAATCTCGCAGAATATGTTGAGAAGGAGAGGAATGCCTGTCTCCTGACAACCAGTGAAGCAGCATATCCTCAAAGGAGGATTGAGGTTGTTGGTGCTCACTTGTCCACATTTTACAAAATAAAAATAGAGAATTTACTCAAAATTCGTGCAAGATTAAATGTCCAGACGACTAAAGACATTTTCAATAATTTTATTCCTAAACGCTAAATCTCTTATAGTTTTAAAACGATTATAAGTAAATCAAGTCTTCCCCAGAATATTTCAAAAGAATTTGTTTTACTGTTCAATGTAATGAGTTAAAGCTTAACATGGTTCGTTTTATTGAACCACTACAAGTGTGACGGAAGCCAACACAACCATATCAACCATAAAACAAAAACAAGACAACGT
>NW_024726107.1:2936313-3024997 GCF_018991925.1 Homarus americanus
CTTCTGATGCGGTACTCTGTCAAATGCTTTGCTAAAGTCTAAGTAAATAACATCGTAATTTTCGTCATTATCTACTACCTCGAAGACTTTCCTAAAAAACGTTGGAAGATTTGTTAGACAAGATTTTCCCTTTGTAAACCCATGTTGAGAGTCGTAGATTAATTTGCTTTTCTCTAGATGCGATCGGATGCTATCTGCTATAATTGATTCAAGAAATTTCCCCACTACTGACGTCAAACTGATCGGTCGGTAATTTGATGCTGATGCTCTGTCTCCCTTTTTGAATATGGGTACTACATTTGCCTGTTTCCACATCTCTGGCACAACTCCAGTGTCTAATGATTTTGTAAATAAGTTTACGAGGGGTCCGCTAATCTGTTCCCTACACTCTTTTAACACTCGAGGAAAAATTTCATCCAGCCCTGGGGATTTTGTATTCTTTAGTTTATTTATCTTCTTAAGAACATCCTCTTTTCTGATAGTGATATTCTTTAATTTCTCTTCTTCCTTTCCCTTAAATATCAGTTCCACCTCCGGAATTTCATCGCAAATTTCTTCTGTGAAAACTGATAAGAAGTAGCTGTTCAATGCTTTGCTTATTTCTTCACTGCCATTTATCAATTCTCCCCTCCCTGACTTTAAAGGCCCAACTTTGTCCTTGACCTTTGTCCTATATACCTGGAAAAATCCCTTGGGATTCGCCTTGGATTCTCTTGCTATTTTGATTTCATAGTCTCTCTTTGCTTTCCTTACATTTTTCTTAACATTCCTAGATAGTTCATTATACCTGTTTCTGAGCTGCTCCTCCCCTCCCTTTAATTTCTTATATATTCCTTTCTTTATTCTTATGTCATGTTTAAGTTTTCTGGTCATCCACCTTGGCTCATTCTTATTTGACCTAATTTTTCTGTGTGGTATATTTTGTTTAGGAGGGAGATAGGAAGAAACTGGTTCACAAATAGGGTGGTGGACGAGTGGAACAAGCTTAGCAACTTTGTAGTAAGTGCGGGAACTCTGGAAAGTTTCAAAAGAGGCTAGATAGATTCATGGATAATAGAGAGTGGTAGTAACTCTCGACAGGAGCTGCCATGCACAGGCCAACCGGCCTATTGCAGACTCCTTATTTTCTTATGTTCTTATGTTCTTCTTATGTTCTTGTGCTTTATGTAGTATACTAGTGAATATATTATAGTCATGATTAATTGTTGTGTCATCTATGACCTCACCCCTTCCTACTGGGAACTGACGTGACTGTTCCCAGGTGACCTCACCTAGGTACCTTCTTAACCCCTGATAATCCGCCAACCGAAAGTTTGGGACTCTGACCATATTGTCATTGTTTTTCGTTTCCCAATTTAGGGTGAACCTGATTTCCCTGTGATCACTGTTACCTAGTTCTTCCCCTATTGTGATATCTCTGATAATATTTTCTTTATTTCACCTCTAGTAGGTTCTGTAATTAGTTGTTTCAAAAAATTGTCCTGTACTGCGTCTAGGAAGTCTTCAGATTCATAGTCGCCTACAATGTTGTCCCAGTCAATATTTCTGAAGTTGAAATCCCCCATAATGCATAGGTTGTTATATTTTGCTGCCCTACTCTTTTCCTGCCATATGGGCTGAGCTGCTTCTTTGCCAAGACTTGGGGGCCTGTAAATCACTCCCATAATTAGTTTTGCTCTTCCTTCCGTGATTTCTACCCACACAGACTCGGTTCCTATTTCACCCTTTAATGAATTATTAGTACAAAATTTTAATGTATCCTTGACGAAGAGTGCGACCCCTCCCCCCTTCCTACCTTCCCTGTCCTTGTGAAAAAGGTTGTACCCTTCTATGTGGTACTCTGATAAAAAAATTTTGCTCGCCAGATTCATCCAAGTTTCGGTGATTGCTATGACGTCTACATTCTCGGTACATACAACCGCTCTCAGCAAGTCTATTTTATTTCTAACGCTCCTACTGTTTGTATAGTATACATTTAAACCTACTCTTCCCTGGTCCTGTTTTACCCCTTGTCCTGAGCAACTAATTTTACTTCCCAGGACCTGCTTGTTTTTTGACTCCCACTTTCCCCGACCCCTCTCTACTGGCGAAAACCCCCCTTCGGAGTGACAATTTCACGCTCCAGGGATGCAGGCAACGTCTTTACCCCCTCACGAGACAATTGTACTCCGTCGCGACAGTACAGGTAGTCGTTGCCAGTTATCAATGAATGCCCAACCATTGTTTGCACAATGTTTTTCCAGTCGGCAATTTATAGCAATTGCCCTGGACAGCCATTCACGACCAACCCCTCTTCTAGGCAAGACACCACATATTTTCGGGATCCCTCCCCTATCTCTAATCTTCCCCAGCACCTCCCTATACCTCTTGAAAAGTTCCTCACTCCTAACCTTACCTATGTCGTTTCCTCCCACACTAAGACACACTACTGGATTGGTACCCTCCCCTGACAAAACCCTGTCTAACCTCTCGGCTACATGCCCTATCCCAGCCCCAGGAAAACACACCCTAGTCCTACGTTTCCTATCTCTCGCACAAAAAGCCCTATCCATAAACCTCACCTGGCTGTCCCCAACTACCATGACCTTGCCTGTGGGCAGGGTTTGTACAACTGCCCTTTCCTCTCCTTGATCCATACCGTCCTGCCTCTTCTCTTCCTCGCCAGCTTCCTGCAGCACCTGGTAAGGGTTACTACACTCCACACCCTGGTCAGCTTTCCTGAGCCTGACCCTAGTCCCCTTGGAGACAACCACTCTCCACGCCTGCTCCTCCTTCGCAGGTGTCTTGCTAGGCAGGACACCTACCTGAAGGAGTTCCGTCCTGAGGGCTTCATTTTCCCCCTTTAGAGTATCAACCTCACTCCTCAACTGCCCCAGCTGCCTTAACAGAGTGGCAAGGAGGTCGTCTTTCCCCACACTCCCCTCCTCTTCCCCCACGACACAACGATCCAAAGCGGCCATTTCCTTGGTCTCTAACGGGAGCACGATCGGGCACGACCTTCTCCAAGTTGGGTCAGAGGTGACTTCAAATTTATCGTCCCTGGTCTCATATCTGTATCTTGCGCTTGTGAGACCACACCTGGATTACGCAGTTCAGTTCTGGTCACCGTATTACAGAATGGATATAGAATCCTTGGAAAGAATTCAGAGGAGAATGACAAGACTAATGCCGGGCATTAAGAACCTTGAGTATAGGGACAGGTTAAAGCATCTTAATTTGCACTCCCTCGAGAGACGTAGAGCGAGGGACGACCTGATAGAGGTGTATAAATGGAAGTCAGGGCTAAACAAAGGGGACATTACAAAGGTACTCAAAATATCTAACCAGGAGCGAACTCATAACAATGGTACAAATTTAGATTTAGGCGCGAAATAGGTAAACACTGGTTTGGAAACAGAGTAGTGGATGAATGGAACAAGTTACCAAATATCATCATTAACTCGAATAAGCTGAATAGCTTCAAACATAGGTTGGATGCTTATATGAGCAATAGGGGTTGGATGCTTATATAAGCAATAGGGGTTGGGTGTAAACGGGACTGCCCAGTATGGGCCAATAGGCCCGCTGCAGTTTCCTCCATTCTTATGTTCTTATGTTCTTATATTATTTCCCACAAAGTATGCACAGATAGTTGTCTTAGCTGCTTACATTTATTTCAAGGAATTATTATATATAATTTAGTATCATCTAGATTAGTACATGTAACATGGTGTTAGCAAATACATATGATATGAATTAAATAAAAAACTGGGTCCCCAGAGAGATGCAAAATCTCGAAGGATTCGCAAAAACTGTCTGAAAGCCTTTCGAGATTTTAGAGGACTGTTGTCGCCAATCCTCAGATATGAAGATTGATTGATTGATTGCCTGCAGCTTTAAACAATAATGCCAATTTTACAAATCAACAGTTGGTAAAAATAGTGAAATTGTGGACGGCTCTGTACCCGACCGAATTTTCTTTTTCAACTTTAAATTTAGAGACCCATTCACAGTTGAGTGTCCTTGGGGTAAACGCCGTGTCCACTCAGCCTTCTCAACCTAATAATACAGATCATTAGTTTATTGATCAATAGATAAATACACCGTGACGAGTTTTATATTATTAATTCTTTTTTTTTCATTTCAATTGAATTGCAGCAACCGGTTCCGCAAATTGGATTCTATTCACAAAGTTGTAAATGGATCAACTTGATACCCAATTCTCGTTTTATCAGCCATTCCAAATGTCGTGGTGTCTGGGGAATTGCCCGGCCACATCGGCGGTAACGTTTCTGGCAACGGTGTACTGAGAGAACGGGAGGCATCTCTTACTCCTAGCTAGTAAGTTTATTGTTTAAGTCAAGCATCAGCCTCCTTGATATATATTACGTAAGTAATAGTTATTTTTGAGCAAATATTCATTTTACTGCAAAATATTGAAGCTAACATAACTTCCCTTTACACTGCTAGAATCACAGAAAACGCCATTGTGCTCAAAAAAGAAATTGTATTGAAATGTGGAATTTGGGGTACTTAGGGAGATTATGGTAACAGTGTTTGCACCGAGGTGGTGGTGTGTGATCTTTAGTTGCAATCTACCATAGCGTTGGGCTTGTAGTGTTTGCCTTTAGTTACACGCAATGTGTTGGCTGGGTATTACAGAAAGGACGTACAATAACAATGATGGCTTTAACTTATAACTAAAAGGAAGAAATATGTGAGCGACTGTTTCCTCTGGCCTGGATAAACGTGCATATGAACCAAATATTATTTTGAAACCAAAACGAACTGAAGAATAGATATATTATCTTAAGAAAATACAAGCTTCATGACTCCAAAATCAGCATAACATTGTACACCAAGTAATCTCATTATACCCGGCGCCGATCTACAACTATATTTAAGTCGAAAAGACTCTTAGAGGGGAAACCAGACGAGTGTTGAGTGGCCGAGGAAATAATGTTATATCCCAGTTCGACAATATTCCGTGTGTATGACGTTAACTAACTGGGTCTGTAAGGCCTAACACTCTTTTTCTCATAAGAGTTCAAACACAATACAATGAAGTAGTTGTGTATTTACCTGTCACACACAAGTGCTTAGCAGCGGTAGTATTACTTTATCATGACATGCTCATCACTTATTCCAGCTACCACCTACAGTAACTGACTCAGAGATGAGGATAAAACAGGTACTGTACTGTACTATACACCGGGCAGCATACTCAAAAACATTTATGGGACTGTATCTCTTTGTTTATCCCGTAACTGGACTTACAGTCTCCGATCGGTATACTCAAAACAAATATTTGGCATCGAACTCCATAAGTGAGCCCATAATCTAGCACATAACTTACATCACCTCCTTAGGTGCTGTAACACAATCAACCCGGTTATAGTAGTCGCTATTTCCCGATTGCATAAAATATAATAATAATATATGTTGTCTTAATGATTGTTAGACTTGTTTTATCATAGAATAATGAAGAAAATGTTTTGTACATTAACATATCAAAATATACAATTTCAGTTTGTCTTTTTCGTACATTTCTTTTTTTTACGATAAGAAGAGGCTTGAGTGTTTCTATTTGTCACAGAATGGAAGAGACGCATCTTTTGCCTTCTTACAAACTTTCCAAGTAATTTTCACCGAAACAGAAGATTTGTATTGTCCACACTTAGAGTACAAATATTTTTTAGGACTGAGTAAACTTGCAGATAGACCTTATTAATGTTGTATAGCCGTAAATATCCCTCAGTAATGAAAGCCAAATATGAGGTCAAGTGAACACTCATGCCTAGACTTCGCTTTTTTTTTAATATACAAACAATAGCCTACACCTGTTTTATCATGTAAATGGCTTATAATAATATGAAAGGCTCTAAATGTCCATAGGCTAGCCAAAATTAAATGATATTGGCCGTAAAATATGGATTGCAATTAACTTGATTAAGCTAGGGCCTATATAACTGCCTTTTCATTCTTAGACAATTAAATGTTTAAACTTGGGGGCCTAGTTAATTTAATTAGAACATGAAGAATATTTAAAGAGGAAATTATACCAATAGGTTAGAGGTTAGGTCGGTTTGGTTAGGTTAGGTTAGGTTAGGTTAGAGAATGTGTACATGGCAAATTTGGTGAGTGTCAGGCTGTCAGTGAGACACTTTGTCTAACAGCTACCTTTGGCCTAGTTTCAGTCTTTCCATCAACAGTAGCTTAGGGTAGAGTATTAATTTTAGAAACTTTAAGGCTAATGCGATTCAGTTTCAGGATTTCATTATTGCTTTTTTTATGAACTTTAAGCAAATTAAGACCAAATTACACAAACATTGAAAGGAAAACACCAGGGTCTAGGCTAAATCAGTAGTATAAGAGAAGTGATTTTTCATTTAGGTTAGACAAGGCTATTCTATCAATAACCGATTTATTTGAAGTAGCCCAGAATAAAGCTATCCTTCCTAGTCTAGCTTATGTGTCTTGTCACAGGCCAGCATTAGGCCAGGGGTTAGCAACCCAAATTCTATTAGGGGTAAAACACCAAATACAGTGATATCTCTGTTAGCCGGAACAATTGGTGAATGGCAATTCCGTGAATGAGAGTTTTCCAGGTAATGCACGCTGTGCATTTTTCAGTGTTTTACCCCTAAGAGCCAAGCAAAACCTAAGGCCGTGAATTTTTTTTTCACAGGCATAACCCTTACAAGGTGACGTCTTGGGTGTCTTTGACTGACACTCTCAGAAAAGACTAGATTCTCAACAACAATGACCTTGGGGGTAGTAATTGATCGGCTCTTTTTTACTCCTACGCTAGACTTTTAGACTGATCTCTTCCGTGTTTACACTACTTCTTTCTTTCATGATCGTGCCAATGGAGTGCGAAAAAACTGGCCTTCCCTCTGCTTGCAGCCGGTTAGCTAGACTACACGTCCAGTATATGGTCAAGAATGATGGAGAGATATACAATCCAGCTGTAGGTGTTGCCGAAGCAAGGACGGGCCAAGCAGTTCGTAATTGGTTTAGTTAATAAATTAAAAGCATATATCAATTCACTGAATTTTTTTTGCTTTAAGTTTTAGAATTATTTTTTGTATTACAGTGTACAGAGGTAACGCAGATAAAACGTACATTGATTTTACTTTTTTTCCATATACAGTACTGTACATAATAAAATACACTTCCTTATAGAAACAAAAATAAATTGGCTATTTTTTACCTTCATATGATAAACATTTGATATATTGAAATATAGTATCTACTATATTCTTGAGCAAAATCGATTACAATACAGTTTACTTTTAACATTACTAAATACTCAAGGCACTCAAGTTTTGAAGAAAAAAAATCATTATGTAAAACATATTTGAGAACTTTAAACAATAAAGAAATATTGCAACTATTTGCTTCTTAAGGTACACAACTTGACATGGGTCACCACATCCTTCTGAAAGAACCAATTCAACAACTTGTTCTATGGAGAAGTTCATATGTGTGGTAAATAGCAATGATTACAGTAGGCTGTTGGTGAAATTGCAACAGTATTTCAGTTTCAACCTACAGTTCTTGATTCATAACCCTTAAATATTCACTAATCAATAAAACAAGTTGAACTGGAAAATAACTACGTATTACAAAATAAAGGAACATTTAAAAAATACAATTAAGTACATGACTCTGGTTTTTAAGCTATACATTTTATTACGGTATGAACTTTTACCCAAAACATGGGTAAACAATATCCGTAGGAGCACTGCAACACATGTTAATAGTTTACAAGTGTGTGTCTTTCACTTACCTATGTGATTTTAACTCACTTATGGAAAGGTTAATATTCCTGTTAAATTCTCATGACTAGTATAGGGTGCAAGTGAAAGTTACACAATTATTTAACATGCCCTTTCTTTTTTCATACCAATCACTCAAAGGAAAAATTATAATAAGTGTGGGATGACTTTTCAACTACGCTATTATCACACTGACCAAAAGTAAAGGACTTCTAGGAGAAGTAAACAACTCCACATACCCATATCCTAAACACAAACAGTATCATGGGGTAGGAGTTTTCGACTGCACAGCTTTTGCAATGGTTTGCAGTGCAGATGCAATGCACTCGGTGTTAGCTGCAAGTTTAACCATGTTGGACGAAATTTTGTGAGTGTTGGTTGCAATATCCTGAACAGAATTAACAAGCTCTACCAAACTGTCCCTCATTTGTGACTGAACCTGAATCACCTCCGGAATAAGATTTGCATTTTTGAGAGGGCAGAAGGGGTTCGTGGCCTGCTGCCACTTTTGCTCCTAGTAGGACTTGTAATTGGTATTTGAGATGAACCCGGTAGGATCACCAGTTAAAGTTGACCTAGTGTGGTTATCATCAGCTATGGCAGAAGGGGATGAGACCTACTTCGCTGTTCCGTGGTAGCAGCAAGAGGTCTTGCTTGAGCTATATCTTTCAACAACATATGTACTGGATGCTGAAGATTGCCGAGTGTTTTGATGTGATGAAGTTTCAGGTTCTAAAAGCACAATGGGTACTATTATATCATATTCCTGTATATCTACAGTCACCAAGATGGTTAAAGAATCCTCTTTCTTTTGAACAGGCCTAAACATAGATTCCTCTCTTGAATGAAGAGCCGTAAACCTAGCTCGTGATGGTCCTTGGGTTTGTTCTCTTTCTTCTTCTGGAAAAAAATATAGAATAGTTTGATTTAAGTGTGTTAAAGGTATGCTTGAAATATTATAATTAAAAATATATTTCAGTTTATAGAAAAAAATGGGTCTGAAAAATAGTGTTGAGCATCCAAAAGTATGAGTAAAAAATAGTTTTAATTGTAAATATCAACTAAATGAAAGTTGGTTACAATATTATAAATTGATTTAATTATAATACTGTATAGAGCATTTAGTTCCAGGCGGTAAATTTCTTATATGTATATTCACGTCTCAATGTTTCAATTAAAATATGATTTTTATCAACATTTAATATCATCTAACCTAGGGAAGCAATAAGCCAGCTAAAAATTAAACCAACTAACTTAGGTTGTTAATTTTTCTAAAAATATACACAAATTCATTATATTTCAAGAGTAGGATTTAACCTATAAAACTGAAAATAAGGCACCAAAATTATTTTTTGAAATAAAAACAAGGACAGAAAAGAAAAAAATATATGTCAGAGGATTGGAAAAGTATGTTGAGTGAATTACCATCAATAGGTTGTTCATTTTCCAAAATCCCTGGAAACCCATGTATAGAAGCTGGATCTAAGAGTTGAAGAACTGCTGCTTCAATTGCAGTGTATGTATTTTTAATTTTGGGGCCGCCTCCGTCAACAGAGAAAAAAAAACTTTCTTACTGTGAGCTGTGGTTACATACACTGTATGCTACTATGTTATATTTGGTAGGAATCATACAGTTAGAAAGGAATCTATTGAAATAGTTCAATACATTCTAACCTGACCTAGCATTGTAGCTGTATCCCACCTACCGGGGGGGCCATTGCACCCAAAATTCTCCTCTATCTATGTCAAAAGTAAATTAGATTTATTGTAACAAACAGTATTGGGTAAAATAGTGAAAAACAATAATCGCAGCCAGACTTTTTCAACTTGTATTGGTTGTAAACTCATTAGGTAGAACATCATTGCCTATAAGCCTAACAAATTAAGATTTGCATATTAATCTATAAAAATATGAAATTAAACCACTTGATGAATCAAAATTAAGGCACTAAAAAATGAAGAAAATAACGTAATTACTAATATGTAGTTGATGTAAAGGCCTGGGACTTAGGGATAGAAATCCCTTACCAGGCTAATCAGGATCTTAATAAAGGAAAATCAAGGACCATGGTTTTCTGAGGAATAACAAACAACCGTTTGAGATGGACATCTCTTTACTATAAAAATTATAACACAAAACTCTGACACCACTCAACAAACATCAAATAATTACGGGAGTCAAACAATTAAGGCAGTGAACAGTTAATGGAGTCAAACAATTAATGGAAGCAAACCATTAAAGGAATCAAACAAATAATGGGAGTCAGCAATTAATGGATTCAAACAATTAAATGGAGTCAACAATTGATAGAATCGAAAAATAAAGGGGAGTCAGCAATTAATGGAATCAAACAATCATAGAATCAAACAATGAACAAATATTTCCTACGGCAGTGGCCCTGGGGGAAGGTTCTGGAACATGGTGATGCACACTCAGGGTAAGGAAGCGTCCATTCAACTCCACACTCGAGCGACGCCTTGAAATGGCAGGAGAACACCGGGGCACAGACGGAATGAGATGAACTGACGGTCGTGGTATGGTAGTGGTAGATGACCAGAGAATTGACAGTTGATAGGTGAAGGTCTGGGAACACAGCCCACGAGTCCAGGACCTATGATGAGATCACAGCCAGAATTTGACGGACAGCTTGGTAGCTAGATAGTGACTGTATGGCGGCTGGGTTGAATCTCCCGGTGACCAAGATAGTCGCTGCCGTTCTCACCTCTGTCCAACCACCCCAAGTGTCGTCTGCACCAGCAAACGAGCGAGTTAGCAGCGGTAACCATCAGGAAGATCGTTTCCCCCCTTACATTTGATAACACTAACCAAACCTACCTAACCTTACCAAACTTCCTTACCAACGGGTGGGCTCCGTCACCCTGGACCACCCAGAAGGATATTAAATATCTCCATTCTAGGTCATTTGTGACAAAATGAATAGTGTTTTAAAATTGTCTCAACTATATGATAAGTATATTAAGAAAATCCAAAAGTTGTGGGTCAATTATTAGCAGTAATACCGACTAGCCTTTGGGTTCATTTATCGGCTGTACAGTTTTTCCTAATTACTCACATGGCAAACTTAGAAGAACGATGTTTCTTTTAATGAATGTGCTCATATAAGGAAAATATGTGTATTAATTCACGATGAAGAGCCTCCAGACACTACTTCCTTGAGTTTATAACCATCTCAAATCATAGCAAGCCTCAGAAAAAACAGAGTTAAGTTGGTTTCAGAGTGGAAATCAATACCAAGGCTAACAATATTACGACTTACCTGTTCCACCAGTATATTTCTTATATTGTGCTGCGTTCTTCTTCAAGCTTACACATAAATGGGAAAACTTATGCCTGACCATGTGTGGGAGATTCGAGCCACAACATTCACTGCCTTTACTACTTCTTCCTAGGCATGATTCTTCAATTTGACTGTACATCTCGAGTCCAACTTCCCTTAGATTCTTTTCTCTCTTACTTATTGCGACTTCACACACCAAGGCGTATACTTCCTCCTCGCTGAAATTTGGTCGTGTCTTCTTTGCAGTAGGTCCTTCCATCTTTTGTTTACAATCTAATATCACTTGCGTAAATCTCAGCTGATTTCTCCTTCTCTTGTGATTGGTTGATGATTTTGTTAACTGAGCGCTGATTGGCCAACTAGCTCCTGCACTGCCATCTACCTTCGGACAAGAGAATTGAATTTACAAAGTGAACACTAGAGTTACGGACTGCTTACGGGACTGTAATTCTATTTTGAGTATGAAAAATTTATGGGACTGAAAGGAGTCTATAATATATGGCACTGTATCTCGCTACTATATGTAACTTATGACATGTTTTGAGTATGCGGCCCCAGACAGGAAATTACAGCAGTGTCTGCACCACAGTCATGTATTGCACAGAATATGTGAGCACAGTAATAAGGTTGTGTTGACCCAGCTGTTGTGTTCACCCAGCTGTTGCATTGACACATCAGTTGTGTTGACCCAACTGTTGCATTGATCCAGCTGTTGTGTTGACCCAGCTATTGTGTTAACCCAGCTGTTATGCTGACCCAGCTGTTGTGTTGAACCAGCTGTTGTGTTAACCCAGCTGTTGTGTTGACCCAGCTTATATGTTGACTCAGCTGTTGTGTTGACCCAGCTGTTTTGTTAACTCAGCTGTTGTGTTGACCCAGCTGCTGTGTTGAGCCAACTGTTGTGTTGACCCAACTGTTGTGTTGACCCAGCTGATATGTTATCCAACTGTTGTGATGACCCAGCTGTTATGTTGACCCAGTTGTTATGTTGACCCAGCAGTATAGTTGACCCAATTTTTGTGTTGACCCAGCTGCTGTGTTGAGCCAACTGTTGTGTTAACCCAGCTGTTGTGTTAACCCAGCTGTTTTGCTGACCCAGCTGTTGTGTTGACCCAGCTGTTGTGTTAACCCAGCTGTTGTGTTAACCCAGCTGTTGTGTTGACCCAGCTGTTGTGTTGACCCAGCTTATACGTTGACTCAGCTGTTTTGATGACCCAGCTATTGTGTTAACCCAGCTGTTTTGCTGACCCAGCTGCTGTGTTGACCCAGCTGTTGTGTTAACCCAGCTGTTGTGTTGACCCAGCTTATACGTTGACTCAGCTGTTTTGATGACCCAGCTATTGTGTTGACCCAGCTATTGTGTTGATCCAGCTGCTGTGTTGACCTAGCTGTTGTGATGACCCAGCTGTTGCGTTGATCCAGCTGTTGTGTTGACCCAGCTGTTGTGTTAACCCAGCTGTTGGACCCAGCTGTTGTGTTGACCCAGCTGTTTGTTAACTCAGCTGTTGTGTTGACCCAGTTGTTGTGTTGACCCAACTGTTGTGTTGACCCAGCTGTTATGTTGACCCAGCTGTTATGTTGACCCAGCTGTTGTGTTGACCCAACTGTTGTGTTGACCCAGCTGTTATGTTGACCCAGCAGTATAGTTGACCCATTTTTGTGTTGACCTAGCTGCTGTGTTGAGCCAACTGTTATGTTGACCCAGCTGTTGTGTTGACCCAGCTGCTGTGTTGACCCAACTGTTGTGTTGATCCAGCTGTTGTGTTGACCCAGCTGTTATGTTGACCCAGTTGTTGTGATGACCCAGTTGTTATGTTCACCCAGCTGTTGTGTTGACCCAGCTGTTATGTTGAACCAGCTGCTGTGTTGACCCAACTGTTGTGTTGATCCAGCTGTTGTATTGACCCAGTTGTTTTGTTGATCCAGTTGTTATGTTGACCCAGCTGTTGTGTTGACCCAGCTGTTATGTTGACCCAGCTGTTTTGTTAACCAGCTGTTGTGTTGACCCAGTTGTTGTGTTGACCCAATTCTTATGTTGACCCAGCTGTTGTGTTGACCCAGCTGTTGTGTTGACCCAGCCATTATGTAAACTCAGCTGTTGTGTTGATCCGAGTGTTAGGATGACTCTTGGACGTTTCTTCAACTTAAAATCTGGTTCAAGTTGATACAAAGAAAAACATCAATTATATTTAATGTGTTAAAAACAGAGTTCTCAAAAATTATAGTGTCCATTTTATGAAACTTCTCACACTTTGATTGTGGAATTCCTGGGTCATTTATACGGACTACCCGAAGGATAACAATAATGTACGAGTTGACGGTCGGAATTTTTTCGTAAGATGGCAGGTCAATGGGTAAAGAAAACGCTTAAATTCACTATGGTAATGATATTTTTAAATAAATTGGGCCAAAAAGTGTGACAAATAAGGGTTAAAAATAGCTAAAAAGTCACGTGACTGCGAAAAGCTCTCTGATTGGTTGTGATGTCACATACTAGCTCAATCCGCCGAGAAGGAGCCTGGAGGCAGCCAGCTGTGGTGTATGTGTTGTTACCAGCAGAAATACAGGACTTGTGGCCATATACAATGTTGATATACACAAGCATACCTTATTATTAGGTTAAAATAAATTACTGCTCAAGTATCATTATGTGTATTTACTTGCTGGGTGCCAAAATGATGCAAAAGACCGATAACTTCAACGTGGATGTTTTCATCACTGTTCTCTATTTCATGTCTGGAAAATGTAAGTTTTCGTCACTGATGTCAATATTTAAAGTAGTGGTTAGACTAGGGACGACCATGGCCAGGGAATGGGTTCGAGAGGATCAGATGACATGTAATTTAACGTGCTTCATAGCTTGATGAACCCTGGACGTAGTTGTCCAACCTTCTCTGCTGATCGGTTCTGTAAATAAATATTATTAGATAATTAATTGTGATTTACTGTGCAACGCAGTAATACGATATTGAATATATAAATATTACTAAGCACATTAACTAATTCAATGGATATTTGCTGCCCCTACTGCAAATTTCATAGTATAAACATTCCAAACAAAATTGGTATTATTTGGGTTTTGGTCATCTGGGGAACCTTAAGATTCTAACTATGGGATTAAGTCCTTAAAACAATAAGACACATTATCTTAATGGGAATTCTATCGCAAAACATTTTTCTATTGCATAAGAAAATACAAGTCATAGGTTAGGTTAGGATAGGTTAGGTTAGGATAGGTTAGGTTAGGTTAGGCTAGGGTATGATAAGTTATATTGTAAGTTATAAGATTAGCTTAACATACACCGGTATGGTGGGAGGGGGGGGGGTCGTAACTCAAAAATAGTGATTTCCGATAGAAATGAAGGTCAAAATCGTTCATAACACATCGCTAACCATCAGGAAAAACATAGTTTGCAGATCTAAGTACAGGGATGACCAAAACTTAAAATTGACCCAATATAGCCTATCTCGAATCTAAGTATCCAAATACTTATAGTAGTTAAAGTAAAATTTTACCCATTAATTAATATAAAGGATGATATATCCCAGTGGTTCGTTAGTGAATCATCAAAGCAATAACAGCACTATGTTGCCATGTTTACCTAGCATCTGGCATTCTCAAAACAAAGTCCGGACAATGTCATTACTTCTAAATTAACTCGTATCTCCATCTTGTACTGATATACTCTATAATTGCACTAAAAAAAAAAGAGAAAGTCTACCAGGTAAGAATTCATGACAGCTGAGCTGGTGTGAACATGGGAGTTTTTTATGTCTATAAGAACATAAAAATGGAGGAAACTGTAGTGGGTGTATTGGCCCATACCGGGCAGTCCCATTTACACCCAACCCCTATCGCTCATATATCCATCCAACCTATGTTTGAAGTTGCTCTTCACGGCACATTTCTTCACTTACGAAATGTCCATGACTTAGACCATAAAAAAACACCCTTAAAACTTACCTGAACGTGGCATTTGGGGTCTGAGGAGCCCATCTTTTGTACTACCTACGACTGCAGCTGTGAGTTGTTCAAGAGCGTCATCTGAGGGGAAGGTGGTGACGTCATTGCAAATGGCGGCCCTGTTTCTAGAGATATAAACTTATCTCTACTATTGTAGCAGGACTTTCAATTTTTATTACAAATTATATATACCGCATCACTCTACGAATATGACAGAGTGTATTTCTTGTGTTTACCCAGAACCGACAACTCGTCCATTCAGTAGTCTAATATTTCCTATTATTATTTTTGTGTCTGTTATACGTATCACTTATTTTATAACTTCACATTTCTGCAAGTTTGAGATCTGTTTTTATTCGTATTAGAATGTTCGATATTGGGGAAATTTAATGACAATTGCGATATTCATATAGCATTTATCTGCATGTTGATTATGTGCAGCAGTGCAGGCACAATGGGGAAGAATGACAAATGTTACACAAATAAAAACCAAAGTAGACTGTTTGTACACATAAATTTATGTTGTTCTTAGAATTTAGTTGACATTTTGTGAGAATTATACAGCAAGAGCTCGCCATTACTCCTCAGACAAAGCATAGGAATTTAATTTTGCATGCCAAGCTGAATATTTACTTCCTTTAATGGGTGGTTCACGAGAGGAGGGCCACGCCGTGATCACCACATTACAAATTCTCTCTCCTATCGTATTTTATTCTTGAAATATTTACGTGAATTTGCCTTATTGTCTACTTACAGTATATACTTAATGAAATTTGTCTAATATGCAACGATAATGACTTTCACTACATCAACATCCTCCCGCTTAAACTTCACTGCGATAGATACGGTTTTCTCACACGTCACTTACAGTAATGGATGATGATAAGCTCTTACTGCAGTATAATTGCCAGGCGTGTGCAATATGATTAATGACTGTGATTTATTTCTCTCCCTAACTCATAAATGACTTATTTCTGTCTTTATACTCCTTCAGTGTCTTATTTATGAGTTTATATTTTCATACTTCCACTTCATTATTCCATACAATTGAGAAGTGAGGTTACAAAAGTACAGTTAATACGCCAATACGTGCAGGGGTGATATTACATAATGACAAAGCACTTGGCACTAACAGCATTTTTCTACACTGCAATAAAAAAGGTTATATTTCGAATAAGAAAATATGATTCAACACAATCAACCTACTGCATGATACTTCCCGATTAATACTTAACACTTACAGCTTAGTCAAGTATCACCCCCCCCCCCCGACACACACACGCAAAACACTCCTAACACACACACACACACACACAAAATACCCCTAATACACACACACACACAAAATACCCCTAACACACACTCTCACACACACACACACACACTCACGCGATGGGTTTAACTATAGACCACAAACTGGACTGGAAGGCCCATGTAAACAACACTATCAAGGCAGCCTCGTACCAACTCTTCATGCTAAGATGACTCCGGTCACTTGGGGCACCCACGCCAAAGCTTAGGACTATCTACAACGCATTTTTACTCCCAAAATTAACGTACGACTCTCGTCTTCTCTCAACTCTACCCAACAACATCAGCAAGAGAAGGTACAGAAGAGGGCCTGCAGAATCATGCTCGGCGCAGACTACTCCGGCTACAACAACGCTCTCTCCACCCTGGAAATGCCATCCCCCAGTGACCTCCACCACCACCACACACTAGCAGGGTTTGGTAGTGGACTACTGCGCCATCCTCGTCATCGCCACTTACTGCCACCTGCAGTCCCCTGCACACCTCGCACACTCCACCACTACAACAGAATTCAGCCCATAAGAGCCCGCACTGATAGATATAAGAATAGCACCATCCCATCAATTGTTAAAATAATAAACAGCTCCTGATTTATGTACTGTACAGCCCTGTAAATGTGTTAAAAGTTTATTATTAAGTCTAAATCACATGCAAGTTTGTATATCTTTAACCACCGGCCTCAACTCTATTAATAAACCGTTTATTTTTATTGTTATTATTATTATTATTATTATTATTATTATTATTATTATTATTATTATTATTATTATTATTATTATTATTATTATTATTATTATTATTATTATTATTATTACACACACACACACCTCTACTACTACTACTCTGCTGTCACTTGGAATCGAGTATGATTATCATCCAGCTATAATGCAATGAGATGAAGCATATGGATGTCACTTACGTTGGTTAGTTCTGAAATGACTAAAGAGGCCGATAAAGGACCGGCAGAGTCGTTCACAGATGTCTAGGGCGAGTGAGGCGGCGGCAGCATCTTTCCAGCGTTGGCGCTTGTCTGCCTTGGTATGCAGTTGGGCTAACTTGAAAGTATTGACGCCTTTTGTGTGGTGCTCCTCCAAGCGTTACACAGTGTATTAATCGTCTCCCAGGTGAGGGGGTCGATTGGGCACTTTTTCAGGTTTGGCGTATGACTGTCCTTATACCTTTTCAGTTGCATGCCAGCGTTACATAACATAAGAACATAAGAATGGAGGAAACTGCAGCGGGCCTATTGGCCCATGCTGGGCAGTCCCGTTTACACCCAACCCCTATTGCTCATATGAGCATCAAACCTATGTTTGAAGCAATTCAGAATATTCGAGTTAATGATGATATTTGGTAACTTGTTCCATTCATCCACTACTCTGTTTCCAAACCAGTGTTTACCAATTTCACGCCTAAATCTAAATTTGTCTAATTTAAAACCATTGTTACGAGTTCGCTCCTGGTTGGATAGTTTGAGTACCTTTGTAATGTCCCCTTTGTTTAGCCCTGCCTTCCACTTATACACCTCTATCAGGTCGCCCCTCGCTCTACGTCTCTCAAGGGAGTGCAAATTAAGATGCTTTAACCTGTCTCTATACTCAAGGTTCCTAATGCCCGGGATTAGTCTTATCATTCTCCTCTGAATTCTTTCCAAGGATTCTATATCCATTCTGTAATACGGTGACCAGAACTGAACTGCGTAATCCAGGTGTGGTCTCACAAGAGCAAGATACAGTTTTAGGATGACCTAGCTAGTCTTGTAACTAACACTCCTTTGTATGAACCCAAGTACTTTATTAGCCTTGTTACGAGCAAAAACACATTGTTTACTTGGCTTAAGGTTCCTACTTATCATTACTCCTAAATCTCTCTCGCAGTCGGATTTCTCTTTGGCATCGTTGTTCATCTGGTATCTGGTTTCCCTGTTTACATCTCCTATACTGAGTACTTTACATTTGTCGACGTTGAATTTCATCTGCCATTTTTCAGACCATTCGAAAAATTTGTTTAGATCTTCCTGTAGTTTTGCCGAGTCCTCGTCAGATTTGATAACACGTCCTATTTTAGTGTCATCAGCAAATTTACTTATGTTGCTGTCAATGCCGATATCTATGTCGTTTATGTATATAATAAATAATAATGGTCCAAGTACTGAGCCTTGGGGAACTCCACTTGTGACGTTGCTCCAATGGGACTCAGTGCCGTTAATGCTCACTCGCTGATTCCTGTCCTGTAACCATGCCCTAATCCATTTAGGGATGTCACCTTTGATGCCATGAGGTTCTACCTTTCTAATTAGTCTTTCGTGGGGGACTCTGTCGAAGGCTTTGCTAAAGTCGAGATATACCACATCATAATTGTGCCCCTCGTCCACCGATTCGAAAACTGATGAAAAGAATGTTAATAGATTAGTTAGGCAAGAACGTCTGCTTGTGAAGCCATGCTGGGAATCATTGATCCATGGGTGCTTCTCCAGGTGATTTCGAATAGAGTTTGAAGTGATTGCTTCCAGTAATTTGCCTACTATTGATGTTAGACTGATTGGGCTGTAGTTAGAGGATAGTGATCTATCCCCCTTCTTGAAAATCGGTATTACATTCGCTATCCTCCAGGATTCTGGTACTACACCTGTTTTTAATGACATGTTAAACAACTTTGCTAAGGGCATACTAAGCTCTTCCTTACATTCCTTTACTACTCTGGCAAATATCTCATCGGGACCAGGTGACTTATTAGGCTTTAGTTTGTCTATTTGCTTACTAACATCGTTACTAGTCTCTACTATCTCACTTAATTTATTTTCTTCACTATCTCTGAATAGAGTCGGTGCCTCGGGTATCATGTTTAAATTTTCGGTGGTGAAAACTGTTGAAAAATATTTATTCAAATTATTGCTCATTTCTCCGTCGTTATCAGTGAGCTCGCCGAAGTCTGACCGTATTGGTCCAATCTTTTCTCGTGTTTAATTTGATACATTTGGTAGAATCCTTTGGGGTTTGTCTTTGCCTCCCTTGCTATCCTTACCTCATTATTCCTCTTTGCTTTCCTTATCTCGGTTTTAACCCTACTCGCCAATACCCTATAATAGTCCCGGAGGTGAATTTCGCCACGATTTATCCTTCTACCTATAGCCTTCCTTTGGCCAATGATGTTCTTTAAATGATTATTTATCCATTTAGGGTCATTGTTGTCTGATCTGAATTTTTTGTATGGTATGTTCTGCCTTTGTGCATTAAGTAACTCACTATTTAAATTGTCGTGGAACTCGGCAATCTCAGATCTCGTTATCGGGTCGGTGTCATCTGTCAGGTTCACAGCTAAGCCCGACACCCCCTCTCTCAATCTGCCTCTTTAAACTGTCAAAGTTTGCCCTTCTGAAATCTAGTACTTTTGTGGAATTTTCCTTACGTCTGCCCTGAAAATCTAACTGGAATCGAATTTCTTTGTGATCGCTGTTTGCAAGTTCGTTCCCTACCTCGACATTGCTAATTAGGTTTTCTCTGTTCGACAGAACTAAGTCCAGTATATTATTACCCCGTGTGGGTTCGGTTATATGTTGACTTAGGAAACAGTCCTGGATCGTCTCAAGAAAATCCTGTGATTCTGAGTTACCCATAAGGTCAGTCCAATCTATTTGGCCAAGGTTAAAGTCGCCTACTATACAGACTTTGTTGTGTATGGAAGCCCATGCGCATTTCATCCCAGATAAGTCGCTCATTGACGCTATCAAGATTGGGGGGTCTACTGTATATATACGTTTACTATTTGTTAGGTGGCTGTAAAGTAACTGCTTTGGCGGTCTACTGTCGTCCATGCGGCTAGCATCGCCAGTCCAGCATAGTTATTCATGGGTAATGGTAGCCTCAATGCTCCTACAGTTGGTGTCAGTGAGAATACTGGCATTTGTCCTCTTGTCTTCCAAGCGAACAAGGAAGATTGAACGTAAACTACGTTGGTGAAAGTTTTTAAGTGCTTTGATGTGCCTCCTGTATGGTACCTATGTCTCGCTGCCCTATAGCAGGGTGGGGAGGACCACTGATCGTTATACGTGCAACTTTGTAGAAAATTTCAGCTCCCTACAGATGAAGACATGGGTACGGAGTCTACCAAAGGCTTGAGATGCATATCTGATCTGATGCTGATTCACTTCATTGAAGTCCACGGTGGTGGACAGGTGGGAGCCTAGATACCTAAAGTGGATAACATTAGAGAAAGTGGTACCGGTAAGCTAGATAGATGGTGAAGATGTGGCTGAAACAGGGGCAGACTGAAAAGAATCTGAATCTTACGTACAATTACCTCAAGGCCGAAGTGTGCATACGCATCTGCATAGGTGTTCAGGATCTCCTGTAGGTCGCGTTTAGTGTGAACGACAAGGGTGAGGTCATCTGCATACTGAAGCTCAGTAATGGAAGCAGCCGACACCATTGTTCCTGCCTGGAGTCGTCTTATGTTGAAAAGACCCCCCCCCCCCTTCATCCGGTACTCTATGTCCACTCTGCCGGCTAAATAGGCACTGGCATGAGTAAGAATGACAGCCAAGAAAATGGAAAAGAGAGTTGGTGCCAGTACACATCCATCTTTTACCCCTATCTGAATGGAGAAGAACTCAGACTGGGTGCCAATGTGCAGGACACTGCCGTTCATGCCATCGTGGAGTCGCCTCACAATAGCGATGAATTATGTGGGCAGCCAAAACAACTGAAGGGTCCGCCAGAGGGCTTCCCTGTTGACCGAGTCAAAGGCCTTGGTTAAGTCGATGAAGGCCTTTTTCAGTTCATGATACTGTTCACTGCAATTTTCCTGTATCTGGCGGGCAGCAAAGATCATATCATTGGTGCCACGTGATGGTCTAAAGCCATATTGAGATTCTTGGAAGAAGTTTTCCTCCTCAGGGATAAGTTCAGTATAGGTTAACTCGGGCGATAATCGTGCCAGCTATGGACATCAGCGAGATCCCACGGTAGTTGCCACAGTCTGACCGGTCTCCCTCGTTCTTATAAATATTGATGATGGACGCTTCTTTAGGAACTTGGGGGGGATTTCCTACTTTTCCCATATATTCTCCAGGAGAGAGTACAGATGGCTGGTAAGCAGAGGTCCTCCTGCTTTATACACCTCGGCTGGGACTCCAACAGGATAGCTGAGGTGGGTCAGCCCGGGATCCTGAGGGATCTGCTGGGTAGTCAGGACATCCACATCGGTATTTCGGTTGATCAGTGCATGGTAGTGCTCGTTCTTGCACTGAAGGATGCCTTCTTCGTCTTTAATTAAGATGTTACCGTCGGATGAGTAGAGGAGGGCTGCGCCATGAGTAATTGACCCATAAAATGTTTTGGCGGATTTGAAAAATTGGTGCAGCATGTGTTGATCTGCAAGTTATGTCTTTAAAATCCTATATTTTTAAACCAGTAGTTCATTAAATTACGAAGTTTACACTGGGCGGCCGCTTTCTTCTTGCAGAAGGTATCAGCTTTGGTCCGAGACTGAGGATTGCTCTGCAAGTCAGCTAAGGCAGCACGTTTATCATGTGGGGTGAGCAGAGAGGCTCCTCGAAAGGGCTGCTAAGTCGAACAGACAGTACCGGATTGCATTGCTGTCTAGATCCCAGTGCATAAACGACCATCTTATCTGTGCCGCCCATCTGCAGAGTTGTGACTAGAGACTCCAGACTCTTTGCCTGTCCCGTCGCCACTCGTCCGTCGCCATAGAACCTTTGGGGGGTACAGGGGTTTTGAAGATGATGGGGAGTATGATTAGCTGGATAATGGCTGCATATGAGTTGATTAATGTAGTGAGGCAGTAGTGCAGGCTGCAACCACACATCTTGGCTCTCCCTTTTCTCATTCAACTGTTGCAACGACTGGGGAGAGGGAAAGTTGCAATAGACTGCCGATAGCCCAGTTTGTTATGATAGCCTTAGTAGCCTGTCCATCATGCATTGCCTTCGTCCACCATGTAGTTGTTGGGTTCACATGGTGGTCACCTCTTCCGCTTTTAGCGCCGTTGGGGTCTTGTTGGAGCTCTGTAAGCATGTCTGCCTGATGCGGGGCTCCACCGCAGATCTTTCGTTCAGAGTTTACTCCCATAGCATTATATCTACCTAGGTTAGTCCGAAAGGCAGCGAGGCAGTGGTTGGTTGGCGCCAGGACGTGTCCACATCCCAGTGGGCCTATGCGCCATCCCTCTGGGGCCCACTGCTGCTCTGAGATACCCTGGTGGTCTAGCCTGGGCCCATGAAGCACCCAGTTACCCTGTGTTGCCACAAGGAGGCACAGCTGTAGTTTTGATGGTGACGAGTCTGTGTAATGGCAACGAGAGGAACCAAGCAGTGGTTGCACCTTAACACCAACACAATGCTTTAGTAGGTAATAGATAGTAGGCAGCTACCTTACAGGGAGGTACTACCGCCTGGGAATATATTGGAAGCATAATGTGTTGTCTAATGATAGACTCTGCTGCCATATGGCATCACGAAAATTGTGACCAAGTCCCAGGTTGCTGATCTAACTTTCTGCCTCATTTACACACAATTGCAGGGTCTCAATTGTTTATCTTACTATTGACAACATAACTCTTTATTGATTTTTTCGTTTGTGTATTTATTTATGGTTATTATTTTTATTATTTTTGTTATCTATTTTTATTAATTATTATTATTATTATTATTATTATTATTATTATTATTATTATTATTATTATTATTATTATTATTATTATTATTAATATTATTATTATTATTATTATTAATATTATTATTATTATTATTATTATTATTATTATTAATATTATTATTATTATTATTAATATTATTATTATTATTATTATTATTATTATTATTATTATTATTATTATTATTATTATTATTATTACTATTATATTATCGCCCCCTCAGGCCCTGATGTGAGTCAGTGACCTGTGCTCGGGTGGGCTAATCCCCGTAAAAAAAAAATATAAATAAAAAAATAGAAGTAACTATAACATGACGACACTCCACGTAACGACAGGTAACATCAAGTAACAGTAACACATCTAGACACCCCACGTAACTCAGGAAGCAGTAAGAGGAAGGAAGGTGAAGTAACTTTATTAGTGGACAAGAAAACCCCAGATTATGGCGCTACGAACACACACAGACACACACACACACCATTTAATTTCACACCACAAAGGGCCAACAAAATATGTACATTCAAATTCGTGTTCCATTATATCCGTGAAACGCAACCAAGGAAACTGAAATGGCTGAAACTTTAATACTAGCTCAAACCATCCACCTACTAGTCCATCCCCCTCCTCCATCCACACCCCGCACAGTCCACCTTCCTCCCCACACATACCACTTGTCAATTCTTCTCTCCTCTCCATCCACATACCCCTCAACCCTCCTTTCCCCAAGCCACACATACTACCCGTCCACCCTCCTCCCCTCCATGCGCACCCCTCCAACCTCTTTCCCTCCATCCACACCCCCATCTCTCCTCCTCCCCTCCATCCACACCCCTAGTCATCCTTATCCCTTCCATCCACATCTTCTCTAGCCTCCCCTCCTCCATCCACATCCCCCCCTCACCTTTCTCCACTCCATCTACACCTACTCGACCCGTACCACATAAAATTTCGGGTGCGTATATCTTTAAAATTGGTGATCTCCCGCGGGTGGGGGTTCGTGGTCGGGCCAACCACATCTTAGTGGAGGGACAAGAGATATTGCACGACCAACTCTTATGCCCTCTGCATCTTCCTACTACATTTCAGCATTAACTTAAAAAACTAGGAAATCAAATAAGATTCTACGAAAAGTAGAGATTACAGCCACAGTGTCGTTAACCATTCCTCATGTGGAAAGAGAAAAGGAGACCCACGTTACATCAGGGATCGTGTGGTAAACAAACCTGAAAAAGGTTACAAAGTTGTTACAAAGGATGGAATATTGATTGGTCACTATACGCTCGAATAATTTGAAATTTGCGACAGCACTTTTCTATCAATTAACAATGTTAATTCAGAAGGTTACTCAAAATGCAATTGTGTCCCACACATTGAGACACGTTGTTGCTCAAAACGATGACTCTGTAAGAAATCTAACTACAGTAACAGTTTAACAGCAGATGTCATCCTGACTTTAAATGTAAAAAGCAAATGCATTAAACATAATGTTCAAATTATTGTTTAATAAAGTTTAGTTCTGTTTCTTAATTTAGTTGTGTGCAATAAATTCATCTTGTGTAATTGTGTTTGTTGTAATATTCATGAACCTGCATGCACCTGCTGATTCTTTAACATTTCTTAGTTTTAATATCAGTTAATTAATTGTATACCTAAATTCGGTAACCATTTCATATACGGAGTGATTTTTCATACATTTAACTAAACAACTGAATTAAAAAAATGGCGGTTATATATATATATATATAAATATATATATATATATATATATATATATATATATATATATATATATATATATATATATATATATATATATATATATATATATATATATGCAAGTAAATCACTGTAGGTGCGCGTGATCTAGGTATAGAATCTAGTCTTATTAAACATACCGAAGCATTCAACATGAATTTGAGTAACGGCATGTACAAGCTGGACACTTTTGTAATTAGAAGATTTGTGACCAGGTGAGAAGGGCGGGTCACCTGACCATCTGACCTGACCACCAACCGTTGTGTGCTATTTAAAGATTAGTAGGGTCATTACCTAATACCTGACCATTGTGGACCTGGTCTCACCCTCCTCTGTATATATCCACCTTGATTTGTATTTCTCTCTCTAGTCTGTACTCACCCCTGAAGATGTGAATTACACGAAAGCGCTTGGGAACTTCGTGTTTTCTTCTTTCCTTGTGGTTATCAGCATATACCTAGATATATGATTTATATATATATATATATATATATATATATATATATATATATATATATATATATATATATATATATATATATATATATATATATCTTCAGTTGCCTCTGAAGATGTCTTGAATAAAGACGAAAGCTAAGGTGCTCCGTTGTTTCCATTTTCCCGTGTGATTTTATCAAGATATATATATATATATATATATATATATATATATATATATATATATATATATATATATATATATATATATATATATATGAATGGAATTAAAGTAACTACTAGATCTTTTATAGACAAATGTCTTAATATGGCTGATACTATGTCTCCTCATGACAATAAGAATCTCTTAGATTTGCCATTTAACGAAAATTTCTCTCAAATTCCTCTGCAACTGAAAACCTGAAACGTAAATGTACCTTTCATTAATTCTTGCACTTTAGAGAAAATGTTAATTAAGAATGCTCCAAGCAATGCAGGTGACTGCATTTGCAATGTTCCTTGGAAAGAATGTAATATGCTCCAGGCTACGTGGGACAAACTGGCAAGGATCTTGTAACTAAACTCGAACAATGTAAAAATAGTGTCAGGATAGGCCAGGAATCCAATGCGTTGTTCGTTCATAAGAGAGATAATACTCTTTGTATAGATTGGAACATTAGAATATAGTGTCTATAAGCAAATTGAGTCTGATAACATGAATATGTGTAATAGCATGTACAAAGTGGGTACTATTGTTATCAAGATTATTTGTAACCAGGTAATTGGTTTGGGTAACTACTTAGTGACCTAAATATGGTGGACACTCCTTTACTGTATATAATTGGCCGTGTTATTAACTACTCCTCAGTAGTGCGTGCGTGCGTGTTCTGTATTTGATTCTTATTTTTTGAGATGAAAAATTATAAAAAAGATAATTTTCTACTATAATAATTCTAAAAATTCTATTAATTCTGATATGTTTTTCACGATTTCTTGCAATCTCTTATATTTCAAAATTCATAGGAATTAATAACATAAACTCTAAAATAAACCTTTCCCCAAATTGTTGGAAAGTCTCGGATATTTTAAATAATTTATGTTTTTTTCCTATTTTTTTCTCAAAATTATTCATTCACCTTTCTTATTTACCACTGCAGAGTTAAAAACCAATGGAAGGCTTGTCTAGGCCATCCAAATCCAAAGTATATTAATGCAAAATTAATTAATAATATTTTCAAATCCCAGAAGTTAAGAATGGCTTTCAATACCATGAAGTTATGGGCTCTTTCAAACACAGAGAAAGCACAATACAAATTAATATTCAACTAAATTTAAAATTATAAACCTAACACACACTGGTGCTTATATCTTAGCATTTCAAGTCAAATGTCTTATCCCTGAAAAAACACACACAAATAATAGCACAATAAAAATAACAATTACATCAGTACACTACACAGGTAACTCACACAGGTGTTCACGAAATGGATGAAAAGATGACTCAAGCATCATAATTAGAAAATGTTGCTTTTTTTTTCCAAAACACTCACTAAGTAGATGTAATAATAATTACATTCACGTAAAGAAAACTCATCAATTTCTGTTTCAACTCTGGAATTTACATTTATTACCTGAAGGACAAGTTATTTTCTGGAAAACACTTATGGAATATCATCATCGTTCGCGAAAAACCCAAAGAACAGCCACAAAGATCATATCCACCAACTGTTCCTTATAACACTTGTATATGTTTCCCAAACACTGTGGATGTATATAGTTAAATTTATAAAGTAAACTCGTCACTTTCTGCCTCAACTATGGAAATTCACATTCATTACCTCATTTATACAAGTATCTAATAACATTTCTGTCAATCACAAAAATTAAAGTCACTGATTCCCCTGTGAAAAAATATTTACTCAGTAGTTACCTAACACGAACAGAATTCCATACACATAAACCTCCAACTTTCAATATAACGAGCTTAAGTTTCATACACAATATTGCACCTTATTCTCTACATAAAGTGTACAAACAATTATTCAAATGAGCTACAACATTTATCAATTATTTTCATGTAATACAGTAATATCTTAAATAATCACAGTAAATAAATATTAATTTACTTTAAATTAATGATCAATTTTAATACTATACCAAATTGTCCACTGGCCTGTTAACACAGCAGCAAAATTATGAGGCAGTGTTCCCCAATATTACCAAATTTACATGACTTTCTCTTACACAATTTAACTCTCAAAATCTTTCACATAACACCATGAATAGTCCTGTAAAATAAAACACTCAATTGCCTATTGTTAAGTGATACACTTGATAAAAAAGGAAGTCGAATTTCAAATTACCTCAAAGCAAGAACTGAACACCACTTCAGACTTTCAGAATGGCCACTGTAGATTAGTGTATCACATCTACATTGTTTATCTCAATCATTTCTTACTCCAAACTCTCCACATCCAGCTATCGTAAGAAAACTCGCGGCCGTTAAATTACCTTGCGTCGTATCTTGACTCTGAAATATCCTTGCTAACTGATACTTAACTGTTCACCAGTCTAAAACACTGGCTGAGTCAATATTGTGTATAAAATTACCACTTAGCTTTAAAATATGAGTCCACAATATCTATGTTCTGATGCAGACAGTGGTTGACTCATCATTAGAAAGCTTTGTTTTGGTTTAGTGGCTGCGTTAACCGGGAACTGGCTGGACTCGGTTCACAGAGTCGGGTTAGCACATAGCCAGCAATTATGATACGATTTAGCAAATTTGGGAGTTATACTTACATTTGAGATGAGTCAGAGCCCTCAGTGGCGTGATGGACAATTTATGTCCAATGTATATTTTCAGCCTTCGGGCTGCAGAACTTTTTCAATAAACCGTTAATTATTTATTTTTATTATTCGGATGTCCCACACACGAAGCTCTGGGCCCACGAGATACTGTCTGGTTGAAGTCGTGTTCAGGGTGTGAGGCTTCCTCATGGCCATGATGGACCATCATTTGATTTTGTTTCCGAAATTAGATTCTAAATCTCAGTTTCTTGGAGTATTTACTGACTCTTAGGTATTAGGTGATTTCTTTTGTTTAGTTTATTATTTGAAAATACGATTTTTAATTGTCAGCTATCTACACGCATGCAGGTTTGAGCTTATGACATCATATTGTTAGGCGTGGCTTATACAATTCTTAGCCTTTTATTCTGCTCCTGCTTTTATTTAGTAATGGGTCCCTTTAAAATCCCGTTTCTTTCATTAATTTAGGTTGTCTTACACAGCACTTTTATTTTTAAAAATTAATGATTATGATATTGTTTATAGAGACGATTTCACTCCAAATTTTTAGGGTATAAGCCTGGCCTGACAACGCTCCCCCAATGTTGTTAAAGTGTGAAATCAAGTTACACTGTCATAATGGTTTGTTTGCAGTGACGTCTCAATTTCTCATGCCTCAAGATATGGCTGAACACACATAAATACACTAAAATATTCGCGAATTACTCTCTCTAATATTAACTAATTCTCTATGCGATTCTCAATGCGAGTTCAAGGAATTCTCTGATTTTTTCTCAATCGAATGTAACCCCTCCTGGACGGAATAAGAGAGAAATTTAGTGAATAGTTAAGCTATGTCGTTATCTGGGAGAATTTGTCATTATTAGGAATAAAATATGTGAATTTCATAACTGAAGATAATAATATAGAGTATGTCGGTGTGGACGACTCGTATGTTCCATTACTGTAAGAAAAGTGTTGAAAGTAGTTGTATATTTGGACACTATGACTGGATATGAATGTTGGCTACAGTGAGCTTTCTTCTATAATGATTGACTGGTGTCTTGAGGCTGGGTTGGAGTCTTGAGGCTGGGTTGGAGTCTTGAGGCTGGGTTGGTGAAAAGATGCATGATAATGAGCGGTACAGTATGGTAGCAGCTTGGAGAGCATTCCGCCTTCTCCGAGGTTGCAGTAAAGACCCATTCACTCGCAACTCGTCATTAACAGTATCCTGGGATTTTTTACCTGCTGAGTGAACAGCCGGCATTACCAATTCTATAAAATTCGGGTCCACGTAGGGCCATGTTTATTATCTCTACGTCTACTAGTACAATTGACTGTTCAGAATCAAGGGACAAGTGCTAGTGTAATATAAGAATATAAGAAGTATGTGGGTTAAGTTTGGTGATGTAACTATAGTCTAAGTAAAGCGTTATGAAGGACAGAAGGGAGGTCATTTTTTGTGACCATCCATAAACACTCCTTCAGTGCTCGTATCTTATCACACATCATTATATTATGTATTTCCTTACCAATAGTGTTTCTAGGATATTTAGATTGAGTAAATAGAATGCATGCATTCATTCATATATATATATATATATATATATATATATATATATATATATATATATATATATATATATATATATATATATATATATATATATATATAATTATATTTATTCAATGTAACAGTTGTTTGTATGTTGCAGGTGGGTACAGCAGTCAGTGGGACAGCACGTGTGAGAGTGTATACAGCTCCTAGTCTTGGACACACTCGCCTCTACCCTCACCATTCACAGTCAGTCTTCAGCCTTGATATTGAATAATTGATTCCTGTACCAGTGCATTAAGAATTTTGGAGTTTTCTTGTGGTATTTCACCTCACATATGCATGATATAGTTTTTATGAATCCCTTATTAGTGTGAATGTTTGTCCATATGATTACCAGTAGGCTGATGTGCTGGAAGGGAATATTTTGACAACTTACATAATCTGCCAGTCTGAGTGAATTCACTACCGAGACATCCGCCCTCCAGCAACAGACCATTTCAGCAGGTAGTCTTCTTCCGGGATATATTCACATCAATTGGTCGTCCCGAGTCGTCATAGTCCAGCAACCCTATATATTTTCGCTACAGTAAGACTGTAGTGTTCATGCTTCATGGGCTAGTTATTGTCATCAGGAGAACTATAATTTACAATAATCTTTACTCCATGTATATATACTTTGACTAGTGCGCCAGGAATGTATCTGCCAATTGAAGAACGAGTCGTATGTGTATACCAGTTTGTCTTTGTGTATTTCAAAAGATATTCATATCACCCAGTTCATTTACTCAGTATAGGAAGATAACGGAGTCACCACACAAAACTTGCTCTCTCGTATGCTAACTATTATTATGGTGAAAAAAGTTCAAAAGCATTCATCAAAAGTTGTATTTAATCTTTTGTTCTTGTGTGTCTCACCAGCATACCCGGAATAACAATATAACATATTTAACAAACAAAGCCTTTTACTCCTATTCGCCTGCTGGCACACATCGTTGGTCTGTCTCGGTACAGCAAACAAACATACATTTTATTGGAATTTTATTTAATGACAGCCAAGAGATTATTCATCTCAGCCTGTCCTTCCCCAGAGAGTTCCTAATCTAGACCGTAATTTAGAATCTTTAGCGACTCAACCAGTGACTCTCAGGATTCATGGTAAACATCGCATTATCCATATATTTCATAATTCTTTTAAGGTTAATAATATCAATAGTAAATAGCTTACATCTACTGAAATTAAATAATTTAATATTTGCTGTCTGTATCCCAACCGAAGAACTTGTATGCAAATATCGAAAATTCTTCACTCATCCATAATATTTCCTCATCTCGAAGTCATGTATTGGAATGAAAGAACTTTATTTATACGCGGCTCCTTTTAACTTGGCACTCGTAACGACAACTCTCATGTTAAGACCTGTTACTGATATTATCGACTCTTACATCAACACTTTTACTGTTACCCAATAACACTTTCTTCCTGAGTCATAAAACATAATATCGGTATCATTACACGTATCTACGGACAAAAATAATGTCGGTCATTGAAAACTGCAATTATTTTTTTTTTAAACTGTCCGGACTTGAAGATAATGTAGATCATAATTTTGTTTTTCTTTTACTAATTACTCGTTTTTGTTATACTTACGATGAAGAATAATACAAAAAATAATTTACAGCGTCATTGCTAACCTTATTTAATGTAATTATAGTATATTAATTGATGAAAGAAAAATTCATCTTAAATAATGCAGGAGTAAGTTGTACGTTTATGAACTAATGTACACGAACTTAATACAACGTAAACGAAAAAGTTATCCCTGAAACAAAACCTTAATTAACATAAGAACATAAGATCCGCTCCCTCACTACAGCTGCGGGTGTTTAGCACATCCAACACGTAGTCCGCGTAGTCCAGGTAGGTCCTTCAGCCAGTGTCGTATATATGTTCATGGAAAGGGGGGGGGGGCGAGTCTCAAGATAAGGCTATATATAAAGGAATACCCTTTTTATTTTTCATTCGCTTCTCTTAACAAGTATATTTTATTTACATAACAGTAAAATAAACAGATATACTCTAGGTTTAATTTGCAGTTGCATTTTTGAAACTTTTATAAAACAAATTATACAGTGTATAGGCAATGGTATTCATAGAACACAAAGGTTCCTTAGCAAAAAAATATACATACTTTAGTGGAATTTTCCTTACGTCTGCCCTGAAAATCTAACTGGAATCGAATTTCTTTGTGATCGCTGTTTGCAAGTTCGTTCCCTACCTCGACATTGCTAATGAGGTTTTCTCTGTTCGACAGAACTAAATCCAGTATATTATTACCCCATGTGGGTTCGGTTATATGTTGACTTAGGAAACAGTCCTGGATCGTCTCGAGAAAATCCTCTGATTCTGAGTTGCCAGTAAGGTCAGTCCAATCTATTTGGCCAAGGTTAAAGTCGCCTACTATACAGACTTTGTTGTGTATGGAAGCCCTGCTCATTTCATCCCAGGTAAGTCGCTCATTGACGCTATCAAGATTGGGGGGTCTATATATTACTCCTGTGATTAATTTTTCCCGACCGTCGCTTAATTCTGTCCAAATTGTTTCTGTATTCCTCTCAGTTTTTTTTTCCTTATTTATTTCACACTTCAGATTATCCCTAACATAGATTGCTACTCCGCCTCCTTTCCTGGTCTGTCTATCGGTATGGAACAGTTTGTAACCCGCAATTTGGTATTCGACTGGTAATTCACGTGTGTCTAGGTTGATCCATGTTTCAGTGAATGCAATTATATCGATTTCTTCGGTACATACCAGGGCCCTAATATCATCCATTTTGTTTCTCATACTTCTACTGTTCGCGTAGTATACATTTAAGTTAGTCATGTTCTGAGTCCTCCCCTTACCGCGTTTAGTTTTAAACTCCCTGTCTAATTTAGTTTTGTCATCATTCCTAACACTATTTCCCTGTAATCTTTCGCCTTGTTTACCCGCTCCCACTGCAGTCTCCTCCACCCCCGTGCCCATATGTTCTCTTAGCAGTTTAAAGACTTCGATATCTTTTGAACTGCCCCCTCTAGAGCCCCAGCCAGGGTTGCTACTCCATCCCTAGACAGGTGCACCCCATCCCTAGCATAAAGGTCCCTTCTGCCGTAGAAGTTGTCCCAGTTGTCAATGAATGGGACTGATATTGACTTGCAATATCTGTCAAGACGGTCGTTGACACCAACTGCCCTTGACAACCATTCACTGCCAACTCTTCTTCTAGGCAGGACACAGCATATGATAGGGATCCCTCCCTTAGTCCTAATACGATCTATGGCTGCCTTGAACTTATCAAGAAGTTCCTCGCTCCTACACCGGCCAATATCATTGCCTCCTGCACTGAGGTAGATAATGGGTTTGTTCCCATTACCAGACAAGATATTGTCCATCCTGTCAATTATATCCCCCACCCCAGCTCCTGGCAAACACACCCTCATCCTATTTTTGTTTTTACCACAAAAGGCATCATCACTACATATAACATCATCCATCATCACTACATATAACACTATCCATCATCACTACATATAACACCACCCATCATCACTACATATAACGACATCCATCATCACTACATATAACACCATCCATCTACAGATCGGTAAAGTACTTTCCGAGATTCTCGTGCGGAAACACACGCAAACAAACAAACACACAGACATGTTTATTTGTTTTATATATATATATATATATATATATATATATATATATATATATATATATATATATATATGTATATATTTATTGTTACTCCGTCTCTTAATTTACTTTAAGATCCAGGTTCTAGGCGTAACCAAACAAAAAAAGTGAAGTAAATTAAAAAGGAATAAAAATAAATAAAGCAAACCTTTAAGAATTTAATTAAATTAAATATTAACACAATAAAGAGCCTCGGAGGCTGTCACAACAAATTGATTCACTATCGAAACCTTTAAGACACAAATGATACTAAACATCGAAGCATCAAAAGAACTGCTTAAATATATGGAATAAAAATAAAGCACTGGATTACGTTAACACTACATAAACATAAAATAACTAACACTGAAATTAAGTAACGTGAAACAACACTGAATTACTTAAATGTAACTAAGCAAGCATTGATGAACACATAAGAGACATAAATAGGTACTCACATAGATATACCACATTGGTGGTGACAGGAACAACACAGAAATAAAATGAAGTATAAGTAACAGGTGACAAGTGTTACTCAAAAGAACGTGAACTGAATGACGAGAAGACTGGTCTGCCCTCCGTCTAATGGTGACTACTATATATAGGGTCGGCTCCCACCAATGCAACCAGCCGGTGAAACATGGGTTGTTTAACGATGCAGATGGTCGTTAGAGAAACAAAGAATGCTTGTTACAATACTACATGAAGAAATAAGATGGGCTTGAACAAATAATAACAGTTAAAACCTCAATAGCACAGGGTAAGGTGACTAGATTATATAATAGTAAATATACCAACTCATTACAGGAATAATATGGAACAACATGGAAGCATGTTATATATATAAAAAATAGAAAAATATGGCACGGTCGTAGCAATATATATATATATATATATATATATATATATATATATATATATATATATATATATATATATATATATATATATATATATATATATATATATATATATATATATATATATATATATATTGTGTAGATAAAATCACACAGGGAAAGGGAAACAATGGAGACCTTCGCTTTCGTCTTTATTCATGACATCTTCAGAGGAACTACTGAATTACATATATTAATAAGAATAGCCTAACCTTAAATGTAAATGGAAGTGTTTACTGCATTCCATGTAGCAATTGTAATGGAAATTATGTAGGTCAGACTGGGAAAGCATTGCAACTCAGAATTAAACAGCACAAGTACAATATTAGAACAGCATCTGAAAGCAGTGCACTGTTCGTTCATATAAGGAACAATAATCATCCCATAGATTGGGAAAACAGCTTAGAAGTGTATAAATCATCATGTGTCACAGAAAGACTTCTGGTTGAAGCAAGTTTGATTAGAGAATTGAATTCTATAAACCTTAGTGATGGTCAGTACAAAACTTATAATATGTTACACAAATTTATTTGTCAGTGGCTCAAGGTTAAAAATGCTTTGAAAGCATTGGAGTTAGATATAGGATAGATGATTAGTGGGTCCCATATTTTTTACCTGACTTAAACATGACTATTTATATATATATATATATATATATATATATATATATATATATATATATATATATATATATATATATATATATATATATATTTTTTTTTTTTTTTTTTACAGGCATTAGTCCACTCAGGCACAGGTCACTGACCCACATCGGAACCTGGGGGGCGAAAATTTAATAATAATAATAATATAGTAATAATAATAATAATAATAATAATAATAATAATAATAATAATAATAATAATAGTAATAATAATAATAATAATAATAATTCACAGAAAATAAAATTTAAAATAAAAATACAAAAAAATTAAATTAAATAATAAAATATTAATGCTAATTATTGCAATAACAACACTGTAATAATAATATAAAGAACCATAAAGAAATACAAAAATTAAAAAAAAAATCAATAGTGCGAAACATTATATGTATGTTGTGTTGTCAAAGTAAGAGAAACAATTGAGACCCTGCAATTGTGTGCGAATGAGGCAGAAAGTCACATCAGCAACCTGGGACTTGTTCACAATTTTCGTGATGCCATATGGCAGCAGGGTCTACCATTAGACAACACATTATGCTTCCACTATCTTCCCAGGCGGTTGTACCTCCCTGTTTGGTAGCTGCCTACTACTTACTACCTACGTCGCCCTTCCTTCTGTGTGTGTTTTGGTGTTGGTGTGCGGATTAATGGATGTCATGTATATGACCTAACCTCATGTTTAGTACGGTCACCCTGTCTTCTTAAGCTTCTCTCGGTCCTTGTAAGTCAGTTGCCTCCGAAGATGTCTTGAATAAAGACGAAAGCTAAGGTGCTCCATTGTTTCCCCTTTTCCTGTGTGATTTTATCAAGATTTATCTTATCCACGTTTTCATTGTGGATCTACATGAAATATATATATATATATATATATATATATATATATATATATATATATATATATATATATATATATATATATATATATATATATATATATATATATATATATATATATATTGATAGCCTCCCGCTTTCCGGCTGGATTTTGTAAAATGCGAAAATGAAACTATGATCACATAGTTGACACGGGCTAAATCAGACGAAGGCTTTTGTTGCACGAAGGAGCAGGCTTTGTTTATAATACAACAAAGCTTAGGTTGGCTTCTGTTGTCCTTGTGGTGCCGGTGTAACACTCCCTGTTCCCACGTAGAGGATCTGGTTTAATTTCTAACTAGTGAGGTATTGTTTGTCTCTATATATATGGATTATTAAGATTTACAGTGTATATATCGGTATATATTATATGGGGTGTCTACAAAGTCCTTTTTCAGTTATAAAATTGAATGCAACAAAACCGAAACAAGTAAACTAATGCGATTTTTTTTGCCTTTTTATTGCTTAACAAATCGAGTTTTATACCTGTATGTTCCTCCCGTGCTGCACCTCGGCACCTCCAACCAATACTTCACTTCAGTGAACGTGTTGGTCAAGCTATCCTTCATCACTCTTCTAATACCATCAATTATACTTGTACGAAATGTTTTAATGTCACAACCTGGGGTCTGGAAAATATTTTCCTTGACATACCCAAATAAGAAGTCTAAGGGAGACTGTTGGGACCAGGAAACAGGCTCATTACACCCGGCATCACATCCAATCCATCTACCTGGGAAGTTATCGTCAAGGAAGTTAGCCCAATATACTGTATATGCCACGCCTAATACCGGTCATTCAGAGTAACTTCCTCATATCCTCGGGCTGCTTTTACCAATCCACCATGATTTCATATCTCTCTAGGGACCCAGTTTTTAATTTCATCCATCCATCCCAGTCTCTTCCCCTGACCCTCCTACCCTCACCTACAAAATTTTCCACTTGTTTAAGAACCCTGTTGCCTATTATAATATCAATTTTAGGATTTATTTACAAATTGGAAACACCATTACTTTCGTCTTTGCAGCATTAACTCTTAACCCATATTCTTCACCTTTTTCCAATGATCTGCTAAACAGTTTTTGTAATGCCTCTTCACTATCTGTGATAAGAGCAGCGTCATCTGCATAGCCAATATTTTATATTATTTTCCATTAAATTTTATTCTTCGTTATAATTTTTAACTTGTCGCATTAAGAATTCTGAATATCTATATTATACAATGATGGAAATAGAACTCAGTCTTGTCTTACTCCCTGTCAACTTTCAACTAACACTGCAGCCTCCTGTTGCCAGTAGAGATTTTTTTTTAATTCTAACATCTCCTTCAATACTGCTTATTTCTCTAAGATCTCCATAGGTTTATTGTGTTTTACCTTATCAAAAGCTTTTTTCAAAATCAACAAAGCAGATGTATAAATTTATTTGGACCTCTGAAGCCCTTCCACTCAACATTCTCAAACCAAATCAAGTTTCTTTAGTTCCTTTTCTTTTTTAATCTCAGTTGATCTTCTGATAACTCACTGTTTATTCTAAATTTTATTCTATTTAAACATATGTTTAAAAAAAGTTTTCAGGCATGACTAAGTGTTCTAAACCGGATTTACTCTGAGGCTCTTGGCTTTTTGGGTAATAACTCAAATGCTGATTTTTTAAATCATTGGGAAAGTCTCCTTCAAAGTATAATGAATTTTATATTTTAGTCAAACACTGCATCTCATTCCTGCCCATTTGTTTTAAAAATTCTACTGGAAGATGATCAACCCCACAAGTTTTATTATTTCTCATTTTGCTCACAGCTACCTCTACTTCTGTTTCCAGAATTGGTAGTTCAATCTAAATTCCCTTTTCGTTTCTTACCACTACTCTATCCTTATCATTGTATAGTTCTTCTACGTGCTCTGCTAACCTCTATATTACTTTTTCTGTCTCAAAAAGGATCTTATTGTCTTTGCTTTTAATATTCCCACCCCATTCACTTACTTTTTTCTGGTTCATGTGTTTAATTTTTCTGTACAGTCCCCTACAGTTAATCCTTCTTCATCTTCCATCTCCTTGCATTTCCTTTCTGTATCATCTTCCTTGGCATGTCTACATTTCATTTTAATTTCGTTGTTATTTTTTTGTAAGCCTCACTTCGTTTCATCGCACTTTTTGTCTATATATTTTATTTAAAAATCTATTTGCCATCCATTCACTTGTAAGATCTGTAAGTTTTCCCCCAGTCTCTAACATTATTTCTTTGTAATTAATAAATTGGTGTCCTGGTTCTTTGCAATACTGAATATCTATTTTCGGTTTAATTTCATATTCTGTCCCTACCCCTATTTTGAGCGTCCCTAAATCCCATTTGATATTGTACATAGTTTTTCTTTTTATTTTAGAAGTTTTATCCTCACGAAACTTATTTCTGGGACATGGTTTGACTCACAATCTGCCCCAGGATAGGTCTTGGTTCCGATTACGGAATTTTTTAATATTTTCGAAATTAGAATATAATTTATTTGATTCCTGACTACGTTATTTATACTGTCCTTGGGTGAGATCCATGTATAGAGACACCTTGGGTGTTTTTTAAAGATGTATTTGCGATTATTATCTTTTTTTCAATTAATATTTTCCTCAAATTTCAATTAACCAACCCATGTGGTCTTATTTCTGGTGCTTCTTTCCCTTTCCCACCTTTGGCGATAAAATCAGTCATTATAATCAGACATTAATTAAACTTCATGGTGTACTTTGCTTTCTTTAAATTTTCATAAAAAATTTCAGACTTCATTTGTTGGTTCATAAACCTGTATTGTTACCAAGTCCATGGGTTTAGTCCAATATCCCTTTACACTACTGCACAACTTCTGGCTTTCAAGAATACCAACACCTACCTCATGCTTTTCACCACCTGAATATATGAAGTAAAAATCCTCACCACTAATGCTATTGGAACCTGTCCATCTTACTTCACTTAATCTAAAAATGCCCTACTACACTTTTTTCATTTCCCTACACACATTTGCATACTTACCAGCCTTATAATAATGTCCTCACATTCCACGTTCCAATCTTGATTTTGTGCTTGTTCTTTCTTAAGCCTTGGACATTAAACACAATTAAGGAAACTTAATTGTGTTTAATGTCCAAGGCTTTGTTTTGCTCGGACAGTACTTGCTAGCTCTCGGTGGCACACTGCCCGCAAGCACGGGAGGCATGTGGTTGGACCTCCTGGAGACGATGATCCAAAAGAAAGGCCTGAAATAGTGTCTGTCTTTTTATCATCATAAGACTAATTAAAGGGAGTAGAATATGTTAGGAATAAACTCACTCTGGTAAAGAACCAGCCAATGAAATATTGAATTTGTGTATTTAGCTACTATCCACTTTCAACCTCCTCATTTGAGGTCACAAGATGGGAACTTCATATTCCCCCCCCCCCCACACCAGGACAAGATAACGCAAATTCAGGCACTAGATGGAGTTGTACAGTTGTGGACAAAAAGACTTCGGCAAGGAGAGAGTATAAGCTACACCTGCCTCGTAATTAAACTAAAAATATGTGGTGTAGAAAGAAAATCGCAGACTTTTAATCGTCACCTCTGTGCTACGGTGTCAAGTCTTCACCGTCCCCCCTCCCTACCTGCTGATTTTTTTTTTGTCGACAGCATTACCATGTGAGGAAAATTGGGATAATCACTGATTAAGCTTTACAAAACAACTAACGTGTTTGTCAAACAGGCATACATTTTTTTATTGCTATAAGTTAATGGAAATTAATTCTTATACTGGAAAATTTTCTGTTTAATGCACAAGTCGTTTACCATTATAACATAACTATATTATGCCTAATGTACTGTAGGTTTAGTATAGTTAAATTATGTTAGATTCCGTTAGGACAGTGTTTCTCAAACTGGGGGCCATGACCCACAAGGGCGCTACGGCAAGATTTTAGGGTAGCCATGTTTGGAGAAAATGTGGAAAATCTGATTCAACTTTTTTTTGTTACTTTGCCTTGTTAGGGGAGAAATAGTTTTTTTTATTTGTCTTTTTTTTGTCATTGGGTGTAATCATAATACCCATACGGTACAATTTTGATATTTACATAGTATGGTGCAGCAGCTAGTTTTTCATTTCCAACGGATTCGTTTAGATTGCACGATTCTAGTTCCTGTCAGCAGGGTGACGGGCGCTGGCATGATTCATTGATCTCACGTGTTCTGTACATGTCCGTGTGTCATCGCATTACAAGTGGTGATCAGACCAAATGTTCTCCGTCTGGCTCAGGATATCATTAGGGAAATATGTGAGTGTACTGTGAGTGGACTGTATGTCTATGTCTTACGTGTGATTGCATTGGCATTTTATGTATGTTTACATACAGTATGTATGGACTTCATGCATGTTTGTGTTTTTTTTTTTGTTTTTTTTTTACGGGAATTAGCCCACCCGGGCACAGGTCAAACGACCCACAACGGATTATTTTCTAATTTTTGTTTTTTACTATTAAATTTTTTAGTCTAATAATCGTCTGTTTCTGTGACATTCTGTTTTTTAAAGAACTAGTTAACATTTAGAGAGAGAGAGAGAGAGAGAGAGAGAGAGAGAGAGAGAGAGAGAGAGAGAGAGAGAGAGATTAAATTTTTTTAGTAAAACCAAGAGATTCGTGATTGTCTTATATTTCTTTTTGTATTATTATAATTTTTAGTGTTTATCATTCTTCTGTTTCTGTCTGTTTGGCATTGTATTTTATAATTTCCTTAGAATTGCGATGGCTGCCAGAGTTGCTAAGAAGCGGAAGTAGAATGATGAATACATTAACTACGGATTTACATCAATCCTCGCTGATGGCATCGAGAAACCTCGGTGTGTGTTGTGTTTCAAAGTGGTTGGGAACGATTCCATGAGGCCTAGTAAGCTGAAGCATCATCTGATGACGATCCATCCACAGTATGCGGAAAGAGACCCCGATTTCTTCAAACGCCATGAACGGAGTTTGGGAAAGCAGAGACTGGATGAGAGTAGTGCCATCCAACAACAGAACTTAAGTGTAGTTGAGGCATCATATGAGGTTTCCATTGAAATAGCAAAGAAGAAGAAGGCCACACGATTGGTGAAACTTTAATTAAGCCGTGTGCTTTAAAGATGGTCAAGCGGGTTCTTGGAGAGGGAAGTGAACATAAGATTCAGCAGATTTCCTTGTCAGACGACACGGTGAAGCTGAGAATTAGTGAAATGTCAGATGATATCATGGAACAAGTGATACAGGAGATTAAATCGTCTCCAACTGGTATGTTTGCAAATACAGTTGAATGAGTCAACGGATGTGAGTTCTTGTGCACAGCTACTCGTGTTTGTTAGGTATGTATTCTTGTGTGACATCAAGGATGAATATCTGTTCTGTACACAGCTTGAAACTACCACAATAGCCTTATATGTGATGGAAAAGTTGACTTCTTTCTTCACAAGTAACTGGATCACCTGGAAAAATTGTTGTGGGGGCTGTACTGATGGGGCTCCGGCGATGCTGGGATCGAAATCGGGGTTACAGAAGCACGTCAAGGAAGTAGCTCTGAATGCCAAAGGGGTTCATTGTATGATCCATAGTTTTGCACTGGCGTCGAAAACCCTCCCTGATGCCCTTTGCAAGATCCTGGAGGCAGTGGTAAAATGCGTCAACTTTGTGAAAGCAGGAGATTTGAACTCTCTCCTTTTCCAGAACCTCTGTAGAGGCTTGGATTCAGAACATGAAACCCTCCTCTTTTGCTCCAAAGCGCGGTGGCTCTCCACGGGTAATGTTGTGAATCGAGTGTTCGAACTTCGGGAAGAACTTAAGTTGTTCCTGGAAATGAATCGGAAGGATGATCTACTAAGTCACTTCAACGAGGTGTTGTGGGAGCCACGTCTTGCGTATCTGGCGGACATATTTGAGCAGCTAAACAGGCTGAATCTCAAGCTACAAGGCAAGGAAAGAAATGTGTTTCACCACATGGATTGTATTCGTGCATTTCTTCACAAACTCCAGAACTGGCAAAGGAAAGTCAGTGCAGGAAATGTTGCCATGTTTGAGAATATCTCAATTGTTTTTGACGAGATTGAAGAGGATCATCTACTTGACCCATCACTCAAAAATAAAATAATTCAGGACTTGAAATCCTTGGAAAGTGAGCTCAAAAGGTACTTCCCAGAATTTGAGGAGGAAGAAGAGAAATTGGTGAATCCTTTCTCTGGCACTCTTGATATTGCTGCCATTCCCGATGATGGTCATGACGAATTCCTTGATCTCAGGAACGAATCTGCTGCCAGAGACCTCTGTGAAGAAAAATCTCTGACTGTATTCTGGTGCTCAATGTATCAAGTCATATCCAAAAGTTAGTGAGATCGCACTTCGAGTCCTCTTGCCATTTTCTACTACTTATTCATGTGAATCTGGTTTCTCTACCTTTCTTCAAATAAAGAATAAAAGCCAAAACCGGTTACATGTGGACCCAGACATGAGATGTGCTTTATCAGTGACTCAACCTCGAATCAGTCGACTGATTGAAAGGAAACAATGCCATTGAACTGTAACAAAATATGCATTCTGTTTGATGATTGTAAACATTAAAATAAAGGAAGAGAACCAAAACAGTTTATTTTCATCATTATTTGTGAGGGGCTTGGGAGAGAACTGAAGGGGGGCCACGAGGATGTTGAGTGTTTCTCATGGGGGGAATGGAGTGAAAAAGTTTGAGAAACACTGCGTTACGATAAGTAAGGTTAGATAAGTTTTCTATGAAACTTCTGATTTATTTAATAATAATCTACATGATTTATGGCCAGTCAAATGTTTTAAAAAATTCATAATTTTTTTTGCTATTAGCCAAATATTCTATTTGGTAGGAATGTGATGAAACCTACGGTCACGTGACATAAATCTCCTTGATTTCTACCTGTGGGGTCACATAGGAAGCAAGGTGTTTGTTACAGAGATCCCAAATCGTGAGGAATTGTGGCGCCGTGTACAGGACAGTGTGACAAACATTCACAGCTCCCCTGGAGTCTTTGAACGTGTGCGACAGTCATTTGTGCGACGGGTTGAAGCCTGCATGAGCAAGAGGGGCGGAACTTTGAACATTTGCTCTCTTTTTTTTTATGTGGAATAACCCACCCGGGCACAGGTCATCGACCCACAACGGGGACTAGGGGGCGAAAAAATAAGAGTAAAAGGAAATTAAAAATATATAAGAAAGAGATAATATTAATCTACACCACGAAGATGCCGGAAAATCAGCTTTTTAAAGTGAGACAGATTGCATGAGTATGGAAACAGTGAACAAGGCAGAGTATTCCACAATTTGGCTGTGTGAGGAAAGAAGGATGTACAATAACGGGTTATTCTAGTGTGACCGACAGACACAGAGAAACGGTGGGCACTGCAGGCAAGGCGAGTGTTACAAGCCCACGGCCTTGCCGGCGGTACACAGGATGCCCAATCCACCGAACATTGCCCGTTAAAGTGCCTGTAAAAGAGAGAGAGTGAAGCACAAATCAAATGGCATTATTATTGTTAACTGTCGCTAGCAGCGGGGGGTGTTTCATTTACACCCCATAGGTTTCATCACATTCCTACCAAACTTGTCATGTGCTGTAACTCCGAAACTATTGAGAATTGACAATTTGGCCATTTAGTCATTCATATATATATATATATATATATATATATATATATATATATATATATATATATATATATATATATATATAAACCTTAATTGGATAAAACTTTAATGTTTATAGAGAACATTATATGCCATAGACTATATACACGCGAATTTCTGTTATATTTCTAGTTTTAACGACACATGTTATGCAGCAGAAATATTACATCAGCGTTTAATTTACTATTCCTTCACTAGTGCGCTAATGTAACCTCTTCAATACTGGTGCGTAAATAGAGTCCCGATTATACGCTCAAAAAGACTAGTAGAACTCACCTGTTAAATACTCACACTCAAACTGGGCAGCTCAGGGCGACGAATCCTCCAAGAAAGTCAGTCTCGCCTTTCTCATTTTTTTTCACGAATTAATGGGTTTACCTGTCAATTATAAGATCACCATAACCCTTTAACTATGCAAGACATTATAACATCCTTCAAATAATTTAATTTAATCATTGTGGGTTTTAATATACTGCAGTGTTAATTTTCTGTGAATAACTTTTCGTTAAATTACAATTTATTTAATTACCTAAATTTTAGAGCGGGACTCATGAATTTAGGAATTATGAAACAAATAAATCGCGAAAGTTATTTTCCATTTTCGAAAAAGAGATGCATTTACAAATCAGCGAATAAAATACTTACTAAGAACTCCGAAAATATACAGACGGACATGAAACAATCAAACTTATATTTATACTTATATACTATACTCCACTTAGAGTATTATTTGTTTGTTATACCAACACGATAATTCCCTTCTCTATTTAATCCTTAGCATTCAATGATCACTGTCCACAATGCACTCCTTAAATTAGGCAGTATGGATTACGTGCATACCTAGACGTCACTGACGCGTTGGCACCGTTAACGTATTGGCTTTAACTCATCATTGTTCTGTCAACTCGTGTTGACATTATTGCACATATAGCGTTGACGCTGTAGTAACGTTGACATTGATTTTAGCGTGGCAGGTGCATTGTGTTCCGGTCGACTGTAGTTACTGAACGTTGTCTCAGGTGTTGGCTCTGACTTAAGAGTGTAGATATTGTAATTGTCACTTAAGGTGAGTTAAGGTGACTTAAAGTGAAGGAACACAACAGCCTTGATTCAGTTGACTTGGCGTGTACCTCTGCCAGGCAACAAATGTCGTTTCTGAATTATTGTGTCTCTTGTAAACACTTTGAGCCATTTCAAGAAGTCACTATTCCGTAACATGGGAATAAACCAGCACATATATTTTCTTTGCAAGGAATTTCAAATAGCTAGGCCAGAACCTTCCTCTTCTGTTTTAATGTGTCCTCACGTGGACACAAGGTACTTTACCTTGGTTAATATTAATCCTTGTAACAAGTGAACGATGAGCTTGAGTGTTATCATCCTTAAGTGCACAACTCAACTGACTTGACGCATGAGAAACCCTCTGGGTAGTGCAAAATGTGGCCTGCTATTTGTTATATAAGTCAACCAATTTTTTTGTCTCCAGGTTGTTTTATGCTCTATCTGTACCTAAGTCTTTTTAGTTTTATTAGTTCTGCTTAGTAGATTTTCTGGGTATATTTATCAATATATTTATAAAGGACTCAGAGAGTACTTGTGATCGATCACTTGCTGGTTAATGTTGATAGACATGTGGCTGCTGCGCTCATTGTGGCAACAACTGAAAGCGACACGTCATGCAAAAGTTTTGGCATGTCACAATTTTTCCGTAGTGCTGACGATAACACAAAGCAAAAGTCTCAGGTTGGTTCGGTTACTTAAATGTTATTCTTCAGATATGCAATTAATAAATGTGATGTAATGGGTGAATTAATGGTTGAACGTAGGCTGAAAAGTTTGAGAGGCAGATTGACCCATGAACTGTAGTTATCGTCCTTTCAGCTGTAGCTATTGTCCCCAGAGCTGTAGTTACCATCTACACAGTTTTATTTTCTCCACGGCTGCAGTTATCATCCTCAAAGCTCTAATGTTTTCACAGCTAGTAAGTACAGTTTTGTCTACGACACTGCAATCTGCTAGTAACTACAATTGTTTTCCACGTCACTGTACTCTGCTAGTAACTACAATAATTATTATCCATGAAACTGAACTCTGCTAGTAACTACAATTGTTGTCCATGACAGTGCAGTCTCCTAGTAACTACAAGTGTTGTCCACGACACTGCACTCTGCTAGGTATTACAATATTGTTGTCCACGACTCTGCACTCTGCTAGTAACTACAATTATTATTGGCCACGACATTTCACTCAGCTAGTAACTACAATTATTGTTGTCCACGACACTGCACTCTGCTAGTAAATACAATTATTGTTGTCCACGACACTACACTCTGCTAGTAACTACAATTATTGTTGTCCACGACACGGTACTCAGCTATTAACTACATTTGTTCATGAAAGTCCTGGAAGATACCATCAATGTGTCACAATATCACACATCACTGTATCTTTGTCCCACTATACTTCACTTTACTGTGTCATTGTGTCACTTTACCATTTCGTAAAAGAATGGCACTCACTGTCTCCCCATTACGTAGTTCTAGTTTATTTTTATATCGGCGTATAACGTTATTTCTGCCTATGTACTGTACAAAGTACAGTATTTACTCATTAGTTCCGGTGCTACATCAGTTGTTTGACGTCTGAATTACTGTTATTTTCCATTCTTCCTTCCCTCCCTCACTGCTGTCACCTTCACTCTCACATATTCGTAACCCTTTTAGTATCTACACTGGGTTTTATTGCCTAAGTTTTATGACCAGCTCGCATCCATGAATATAGTTATAGATAACAGTTTTGTATATCGCTTCCTATGATTAGTAACGTGTGTCTCGCGTCCACACAAAATTCATATTTATATCAGTCTTGTTGTAATTGAAGACTTAATCGTAGTCGACATTACTGTTCTCATTCTTTTAAAATAAATACATAAATTTGTCGTTCACAATACAGTTTCCTCTTTTACCCCTCCTTCACCTTCTGTTACTACCAACACACACACACGCACACACATTTATACATATATATATATATATATATATATGTATATATATATATATATATATATATATATATATATATATATATATATATATATATATATATATATATATATATATATGCAAGTAAATCACTGTAGGTGCACGTGATCTAGGTATATGCTGATATTAGTTCCCGCGCTTTCGTGTAATTCACCCTAAGATGTGAATTATATATATATATATATATATATATATATATATATATATATACACAAGCGGAATCGCCGCCCTCCGGGCGGCTCTTTCGCTAGGCCACAGTAGGATGCCACCCTCAGAGAGGCTCGGCATTGTGTCACTGTTCAGTCCCCAAAATTTCTTCTTCCATCAATAGTTCATTAACGGTGTATGTAAGTTCCACCATGTTTTTCACTACAACAGTACAGCAAAGTATATTTTTTTAGCGTAAAACTGTTATTATTTTATTATCTAATCATCACTACATATAACACCACCCATCATCACTACACACAACATCATCCATCATCACTACATATAACACAAACTATCATCACTACACATAACACCATCCATCATCACTACATATAACACCAGCCATCATCACTACATAAAACATCATTCATCATCACTACATATAACACCATCCATCATCACTACATATAACACCATCCATCATCAATACATATAACACCACCCATCATCACTACATATAACAACATCCATCATCACTATTTATAACATCATCATCCACCATCACTACATAAAACACCATCCATCATTACTACATATAACACCATCCATCATCACTACAGATCGGTAAAGTAGTTTCCGAGATTCTCGTGCGGACACACACCCACACACAAACGCACACACAAACACACAGACATACTTCTTTGTCTTATATATATATATATATATATATATATATATATATATATATATATATATATATATATATATATATATATCCTGTATGTAGAGTGGACAACACAGTTCATGATGTGGTTATCATAATCTTGGACAGTTGCCTGTAGTGTCTTTGCTAAGAGCTGCTTAATAACAACTTCTGAACTTTACTTAATCAAAAGTTATAGTATTGCCTACAGGTATGAGGCTGACAGGAATTCTTTACATCATCATTGTTAAGATAAGTTTGAAATCCATGAAGCGTTTAGAATGAGATGGTGAATAGACCCGTCACACTGTCGCCCAGTAGGTGTTTGTTTCTCCCGAGCCTCGCTGGGAATATGATATTTTCACCGTAAAAGGTCATTGTGACATTAGACGAAATAAACGTCATCCCATTTATGTAAACCTTCTTCGCTTTATGTTGCATTTAATCAGTCTCTCTGACACTTCCCCGAGGTGAGCCTTCTATTATATTGCCCTTACTCTCTTGAGCGTTTTCCCGAGACAAATATTCACGCTTTGTAGATAATTTAACGAATAAGCTATTTAAGAATATAAAAATTTAACATAGTACTTGATAACTTTTTGGCTGACAGATATATTGAGGATTAGGCACTGGAGGTATAATATGTGTTGACGAAATAAATATTTAATTGGCATAGAATTTTTTCATTCAAGATTCAATGAACATTTTACACCCACCGTACATACAGCTGGCTACCACAAATCCTTGTCCCACCGATGAAAAGGTTCCACACAGAGATATGGCATTGAAATGAAACAACTTTGAAGCCTTATAGATTCTTATTGAATAGTACAAACACAAGAATATTCACACAGCTCATAATGCTTGAGTTTCATTAATTTTGGTGTACGGACTAAGTCACAACGTTGGAAACACCACTTCTTGCCCGATCAGCGAAGTTAAGCAACATTGGGTCTGGTTAGTACTTGAATGAGTGACACCAGATGTTGCTGGCATAAGGACTCTACTGGAAAGAAACTTCTCATGGCGTTGACAGCTGTCCTTGGTCTTACTGACTGAATATTAATTATTATTATGACTTAATTTTCCTCCACACATTTTTAACATGTCAGGAGTTATGGAGGCCACCACCGCTGTGATATGCTCTTTCAGATGAGCAATGCCCTGCACGTTTGTGTAGTACACTTTGAACTCCACATAACCCAAAAGAAAAAAAATTGAGTGGGGTAAAATCATCCACTCTGAGCTGCTGAACCAGTTGAAGCATAGAGTTGCAGTCGTATGCTAACGACTTTCTGCACAGATGAACTTGGAATTTGCAGTTTGGTACTGGCACGGTACCGGTACTGGGTCTCTTTGGAAAGCAACATGTATACGCTCAACTTCCTCCTCTGATGTTTTGGGCTTTCCTCCACCATGAATTTTTAGAACACTGCCAGTCTCCTCAAATTGCTTCAACCATGCGTACAGGTCTCACAATGTCGGTGGTTCGTTGCCAAGCGTTGTACGAATCGTCGTTGCACCGGAGTAGGTGACTCAGTTGAGCCATCCATAAAACACATTTAGTCTTTTCTTGTGGGATATCATAAGTCAATCTGGAACACAAAAAGAAACAATACTGTAATCATAGAAACGTAGTTATATGGTGTGGTAACTTTGCAAGTTTCAATATAATCAAATTTGTACTTACAAATTTATAAGACTTCACAGTTATTTCATTTCAACGTGGACACCGTGTACACTATGTTTGTTTACTTCCTATTGCTGTAGTTGGTACGCCTGGTGAAGCCCTCTCGGGGGTGGATCGGCAATTCCTACTCATTATGTTCCTAAGAGTATCGGTTTTACACTTTCAGTATTTTTTAGTATTATTTTGGAATTCACAACGTTTCAGCTTTGAACACTTGAAAATATTGTGTGTGTGTGTGTGTGTGTGTGCTCTCGACCACAGGGTGGTGAAATGCGTCTAAGGTGGCAGCATTATGTTAGCGTTAAGGTGCAAGCACTGCTTGCTCCCTCTCGCTTTCAGCTGCCGCCGCTGGCCAGCCCTCGTGGCGAACAGGGAAGCAACTTGCATAAGTCTTCCCCTGCCAGTACACAGCCTCCTCACCATCAAAACTCCTGCTGTGCCTCCTCGTGGCAACACACGGTAACTGGGTGCCTCGTGGGCCCAGGCTAGATAAACAGGAGATCTCAGAGTAGCAGTGGGCCCCAGAGGGACAGTGCATAGGCTCACTGGCATGTGGACACGCCCTGGCGCCTACCAATCACCGGCCCGCTGCCTTGCGGATTAACCTTGGCAGGTATAAGGCTACGGGAATAAACCCAGAACGAAAATCTGCGGTGGAGCCCCGCATCAGGCAGACATGCTTACAGAGCTCCAACATGACCCCAAAGGCGGTGTAGGCGGAGGAGGTGACAACCATGGAAACCCAACGACTACATCTGAGGACGAAGGCAATGACTAACAGGCTACTAAGGCGAAACCCAACAAACTGTGCTATCGGCAGTCCATTGCAACTCTCCCTCCTCCCTAGTCATTGCAACACTTGCACCACTGGATCAGGAAGAGGGAGAGCCAAGATGTGTGGTTGTAGCCTGTGCTCCTGCCTCACCACATAAATCAACTCACGTGCGGCCATCACCCAGCTCATCATACCTCTCATCATCATCAAAACCCCTTATACCCCCAAAAGTCCTATAGCGACGGACAAGTGGCCACGGGGACAGGCAGAAATGACTGCCGGGAGAATCTATTCACAACTCTGCACATGGGCGGCACAGATAAGATGGTCGTTTGTGCACTGGAACCTATGCAGAAATGAAATCCGGTCTTGTCTGTGCGACTGAGTACCCCTTCCGAGGAGCCTCTCTGCTCACCCCACATGGGGAGGGGGCTAGAAAAGGTGCCCTAAGCATAGCCTGCCTAAAAACCCAACCTCACTGGACAACCGCACCCAGTAAGGTCATCTTTAGGCAGTCTAAAACACAATCAAAATCACAGATCCAAACAAAAACAAACCATACAACCTCTTATGGTCACTACATGGAATGTGAGGACCCTTCTGGATACTGGCACAAATGTGCATCCTGAAAGAAGAACTGCCCTTGTGGCAAAAGAGCTGGCTAAGTATAACATCGACATAGCAGCCATCAATGAGTCCAGGCTCCCAAATGAGGGCCAATTCACAGAACGGGGGTCTGGCTACACCTTCTGGAAGGGTAAGCCTTTTGTGGAGAGAAAGAACATTTATGTGTTTGGCTTAGCCATCCGCCAACGCACCCTACACAGGTTAACTGAATTGCCTATTGAGATCAACGAGCTCCTCATCACACTTCGAGTCCCATTGAATCCCTCACGTCATGCCTTCTTTCTCAGTGCATACACACAAACACTGGAAGCAGAGGATGACATCAAGGAGGCCTTTTACGCCGACCTCGACAGAGTGCTAACCTCTATCCCCAAAGAAGACAAGGTTGTGCTCCTCGGCAACTTCAACGCCAGAGTTGCCAGAGATGCTAACATTTGGCTGGGAACCATAGCGAGAAATGGGCTATGCAAGTGTAATCCCAAAGGCCTACTCCTCCTCAGCAAGTGTGCTGCTCACAACCGCACTATCACCAATACCTTGTTTAGGTAGGCAGACAAGTTTCAGGGTTCGTAGCAACACCCACGATCCAAACACTGGCATCTCATTGACTACATCATTGTTAGAGAGAGAGATCCCGAGATGTCCTTATCATCAGTGCCATGCGTGGCTCAGACCACTGTGACACCGATCATCGACTTATCAGATCCAAGCTCTCACTTCAAGTTGCCCCAAAACGGCGAAGGCAGCAAGCTTCCAGAAGAGGTTTTAATACTAAGAGTCTGGAGGATCCAGCAGTAGCACATGCTTTCAGAGAGCAGCTCGAATATGGGCTTACATGCAACCCAACAGCAAACAACGTGAATCCTAGCGCCGAATGGGATACTCTTAATACTGGTTTGATGAAAATGACCAGGCAATCAAAGTACTCGTGGATGATAAACGTGCTGGTTTTACTGACTGGCAGAACAACCCTCAGTCTCGGACCAAAGCTGATAACTTCCGCAAGAAGAAAGCTGCAGCCCAGCGGGAACTCTGCAATATAAAGAACGACTGGCTTAAAAATAAGGCATGTGAAGCACAAAAACGTGCAGATCAGCACAAGATGCGTGAATTTTTCATTTCCACTACCGTAAAACATTTTATGGGCCAGTCACTCATGGCGCAGCCCCCTTCCTCTCATCTGATGGTAACCACATAATTAAAGACGACGAAGGCCTCCTTCAGGGCTGGAAAGAGCACTACCATTCATTGCTCAACCGAAACACCGATGTGGATGTCCTGACTACCCAGCAGGTCCCTCAGCATCCAGACCTGATCCAACTCAGCGATCTATCATCCCTGGATGAGGTAGCTACTGCCATGAAACAGATGAAAAATAACAAAGCCTCAGGTCCTGATAGAATCCCAGCCGACGTGAATAAAGCAGGATAACCGTTTGCTTACAAGCCGTCTCCACTCTCTCCTGGAGAATTTATGGGAAAATGAAGAAATCCCCCGAGCTCTTAAAGACGCCTCCAATATCAATATTTATTAGAACAAGGGAGACCGGTCAGACTGTGGCAACTACCATGGGATCTCGCCGCTCTCCGTAGCTGGCAAGATTATCGCCCGAGTCCTCTTGAACAGACTTCTTCCTGAGGCGGAAAACTTCCTCCCAGAATCTCAATGTGGTTGTAGACCATCACGTGGTACCACTGACATGATCTTTGCTGCCCGCCAAATACAGGAAAGGTGCAGAGAACAGCGTCGTGACCTGTACATGGGTTTCATCGACCTAACCATCGGTCAACAGGAAAGCCCTCTGATGGACCCTCAGCCATTTTAGCGGCCCACCAAAATTCATCGCCATTGTGAGGCAACTCCACGATGGAATGAACGGCAGTGTTCTGCAAAACGGCACCCAGTCAGATTTATTCCCCATCCAAACAGGGGTTAAAGAAGGGTGTGTACTGGCACCAACTCCCTTTTTATTTTCTTGGCTGCCTTCCTTACTCGTGCCAGTGCCAATTTAGCCAGCCGAGTTTACATCAAGTACCGGGTGAAGGAGGGTCTTTTCAACATAAGACGACTCCAGGCAAGAACAAAGGTGTCAGCAGCTTCCATTACTGAACTTTAGTATGCAGACGACCTCACCCTTGTCGCTCACACTGAACACGACCTACAGAAGATCCTGAACACCTATGCAGACGCGTATGCACACTTCGGCCTTGAGGTGAATGTACGGAAGACTCATATTCTCTTTCAACCTGCCCCTGGGTGTACTACTGGCAGCATGGGTTTAGTACTGGCAGCATGGGTGTAGTACTGGCAGCATTGGTGAAGTACTGGCAGCATGGGTGTAGTACTGGCAGCATGGGTGTAGTACTGGCAGCATGGGTGTAGTACTGGCAGCAATGGTGTAGTACTGACAGCATGGGTGTAGTACTAGCAGTATTGGGAGCATGGATGCAGTACTGGCAGCATGGATGTAGTAAACTACTGGCAGGATAGGTGTAGTACTGGCAGCATGGGTGTAGTACTGGCAGCATGGGTGTAGTACTGACAGCATGGGTGTAGTACTGGCAGCATTGGTGTAGTACTGACAGAATGGGTGTACTACTGGCAGCATGGGTGAAGTACTGACAGCATGGGTGTAATACTGACAGCATGGGTGTAGTACTGGCAGCATGGGTGTAGTACTGGCAGCATGGGTGTAGTACTGACAGCATGGGTGTAGTACTGGCAGCATTGGTGTAGTACTGACAGAATGGGTGTACTACTGGCAGCATGGGTGTAGTATTGGCAGCATGGGTGTAGTAATGGCAGCATGGGTGTAGTCTTCAACTTTAACAGTTAATCAGGTTATCCAGAGATATAACATAAAAGGAGGTGGCATCAGTAAAATGGCAACCGGATGTTTAAGTGCAACATGCAGTACAGGCTGATCGATGTCAATTCTGGTGAATTATGAAAAACAGACACCAGCAGATGCAGAGTCTAAGGACTAAAGCAGAGTGATGAATAAAATCCTAACAGGAAGAATAAACTACGAAGGTCTATCAGGGAACCTTGGTAAAGCTGTGTTTGTTGACAGCTCCACTGAGAGCTGGAGGGCGGCTGAGAGTTACACTGAAGTAGGATTATAGTGAAGGCGCCACAGTCCAAGTTGAGTGAGGGAGCAACTGTGTGTTACCTGGAACTCACACAATACCTGCTGATCCGACAAGTGGCAACTACTAGCCATCGCGAGGTCTATCTCCAACAAGAGAGAAACTGCAATATCTCACAGGAGAGCGCTGTTTAAACACTTCTACCTCGAATGTTACTGTACTTGAAACTACACACAGGTGACTGGCACCAAGCCGAGACGTTACCGAGAACTGGGAATGCGATGTGATGACTCGCCTTTATATAGGTACATAAAGCTATCGTGAGACATCAGTTAAGGCTACATATGATAGACCCCAGAGAACATGAGAACTTTTTGTAGTAGGTAATTTTCCAATCGATGTACCAAATGATACCAAGTTCCTTTATCAGGCCAGCATAAATCATCGAATTAAGAAAAGTATGTTAAGGGAATAGATTTCTTTACGACTACGTTTTGAAACCATAATTAATTAAAAAATATTGCATGATAGTTAATTGAGTTAATCAATTGTAATAACCAAACAATACTATAAATAAAGGTGCAGGAACTTGAAGGTTAAACAAAATAAATTTATATGGTAAATAATGAAGAAACACAACTTAAATGCAACAAAATAAAAGTGATCCAATGTTGTATCAGCACCACTTAACTGTTCTTATGACCAAGCTGAAACTCGCGAATGGCAAAAAACCGGCAAGTGCAGACAGAGCTAAGCTTAGTGTGAAACTTGACCGTCAGGGTTTTCACCGCCATCGGACAGGTATAAACTACTTTAGTCGCTTCTCAAACTATTGTTTGGGATTGTTTATTCCACTCAACATGTACAGAAACCGGTATAAGGGTGTAATAAATGGGTCCAGCCTGGCTGGATTGTTGACCCTGGAGTGTGACCTCCTCAATATATATATATATATATATATATATATATATATATATATATATATATATATATATATATATATATATATATATATATATATATATATATATATATATATATATATATATATATACTATCAGATTTTGAGTGATACCCTGACAGTTTTGGACAAATTAATGCCAAAAAAAATTTAGCACAATATTCACAACTAAATCCCCAGTTTGGGATGTGCCAAGATACACTGTACTAATTAATCAGGGCCGCCGATAGTTGAATTCCTATCTCCATTCACCCCAAATATAAGACCGTTTGCATTAGTGTACGAAAATCAACACAAGCAAACTTAGTGATATCAAATCTGCCTCTTTTTGTATTTTGGTCTTCTCACAAGTATCTTTTCCGGAGTTGTCAAAATGAACAGGAATAGGTGACATAAAACCCTAATTTTGTAGCAGTTATTGGTAGTTAATCCATAAAAGATCCACAAAAATATACAATTTTACATTCCCCACAGATTATGGACGAAGTGCATTCTTTGGTCATCATTGTGAACAAAGAACAACCAAAGTATTGCAAAATGATTTTTCTGTTATGATATTAAAATTTAAACTCTTGTTAATGTCAAGAGTTTGTACTGAGCACAAATCCAACATTTATATATGTCACACTTTTCGTTAAGACAAAGAACACATCAGCTTTTCCACACAACCAGGACTCTTATATGGCCCCACAGCCAACTGTTACACACCATGGAGCCAACTACTACTTTTCCCCTTTACAACAATCATGCATAACTATGTAATATGACATCTTTTACGCGATAACGAGTATAAAATTGGTTAGCAATTCCATTATGTACATCATTTACAGAAAAAATAAAATCTAGGTGTGTGTCTCTGTGTACAGGCAACACGCAAAGAAATGATAAGTAATCACGAAATAAAGCATACTAACAAAGGAGTAGACAATAAAAACATAACAATTACATAAAACAGCGTGAAAATACTATTTTTTTTTCACTAGGAATTACGGAAAATGTAACCTACAAAAGTTCATTTCCATTGATTGAATACTGCATGTTTAAACCTACCAACATACTTGTTGCTTACTGTCATCCCAAAACCTCTGCAACACTACACTGCAAGAAATAAAGAAAACATAAAAATATTAGTCTAATAAGGTCAGGCAATACTCTACCTTCAATGTATTTTGCTTTATTTATTTACTAAATGTCCTCAAGGTTTAAAAGTTAAAAACTGGAAATGCGATTTAAAGAATTCCTACAGACATCTTGAAATTTAAATTAAGTGATCCAGGACTACATACTGTATAGTATCAATTCTTAGCTGCTCTACAACAGATACCATTTCGTTTGGCCTACAAAACTCAACGAGAATCCAAGACTTTGAATAAAATAATTTTAAATTTAATGAATATACAAAAATATGTAAAGATTCTTTTTAATGCCTGGCAACAAACGTGTCAATAACGAAAACTTGTGATTTTATGAAATGAAAAGTAATTAAAAAGGACAACAATCGTAAGCAAATGCAAGACTCCCCGCCCCCCCCATGTTTGACCCTCGATCCCATAGAATCATTATTAGACCAAGACAGACAAAAATGAAAAGAGTACCGGCGAGTATTAATCGAAGGCACGTACAGGTCTGCCAAATTAATTGGTCCAGAACTAAAAGAGTGATAATTAATTATTGACTGTTTGCAAGAAGAAAAAAGAAGACGAAGTGGGAAAAACAGTTTTCTTCCTACTGGGGTGACAAATATATAATTTAATATTCTATATTGAATACTTCATAATCAGTTTCGATAAGAAATCTTCAAAATTCATTTTATAACTATTCGGAAATTTAAAGTTACTAGAGGAATACTGTTAAATGTTACCTATTAGGTAAATTTATAGGATAATCATTCAAACAAAAAAGATCGGTGAAAAATAAAACCATATATATATATATATATATATATATATATATATATATATATATATATATATATATATATATATATATATATATATATATATATATATATATATATATATATATATATATATAATATCTTCCTAAATTGAATTTTAGGACGGAAGAAATGTCGGGGAAACTGTTCATAGCTGGAGGTCAGCTTTCTCTGAAGCTCGTAAACTATATTTGGTTGTTATTGGCACATGTATGTATGTATGTATGTATGTATGTATGTATGTATGTATGTATGTATGTATGTATGTGCATGCCTGTTTGTAAAAAGATCGTGTTGGGGCAGCGTCCCTCACACAGGCGCCGGTCATCTCAACTCTTGCAAGTGATCACGAAGCTATTATGTTCTATTATTTTAATTATCAAAGGACGAAATGTGATATTTTTGGCTAGCTGCTATATACTGACTGTCCGCCGTCTACACCACCTCGCTTGTCATGTTGGTGAGCTGCTGTATACTGACTGTCCGGCCGTCTACACCACCTCGCTTGTTACTGTTGGTGATCTGCTGTATAATGACTGTCCGGCTGTCTACACCACCTCGCTTGTTACTGTTGGTGAGCTGCTGTATAATGACTGTCCGGCTGTCTACACCACCTCGCTTGTTACTGTTGGTGATCTGCCGTATAATGACTGTCCGGCTGTCTACACCACCTCGCTTGTTACTGTTGGTGAGCTGCTGTATAATGACTGTCCGGCTCTCTACACCACCTCTCTTCATGTTGGTGAGCTGCTGTATACTGACTGTCCGGCCGTCTACACCACCTCGCTTGTTACTGTTGGTGATCTGCTGTATAATGACTGTCCGGCTGTCTACACCACCTCGCTTGTTACTGTTGGTGATCTGCCGTATAATGACTGTCCGGTCGTCTACACCACCTGGCTTGTTACTGTTGGTGAGCTGCCGTATAATGACTGTCCGGCTGTCTACACCACCTCGCTTGTTACTGTTGGTGAGCTGCTGTATAATGACTGTCCGGCTGTCTACACCACCTCGCTTGTTACTGTTGGTGAGCTGCTGTATATACTGACTGTCCGGTCGTCTACACCACCTGGCTTGTTACTGTTGGTGATCTGCCGTATAATGACTGTCCGGCTGTCTACACCACCTCGCTTGTTACTGTTGGTGATCTGCTGTATAATGACTGTCCGGCTGTCTACACCACCTGGCTTGTTACTGTTGGTGAGCTGCCGTATAATGACTGTCCGGCTGTCTACACCACCTGGCTTGTTACTGTTGGTGAGCTGCTGTATACTGACTGTCCGGTCGTCTACACCACCTCGTTTGTTACTGTTGGTGATCTGCCGTATAATGACTGTCCGGCTGTCTACACCACCTCGCTTGTTACTGTTGGTGATCTGCTGTATACTGACTGTCCGGCTGTCTACACCACCTCGTTTGTTACTGTTGGTGAGCTGCCGTATAATGACTGTCCGGCTGTCTACACCACCTGGCTTGTTACTGTTGGTGAGCTGCTGTATACTGACTGTCCGGTCGTCTACACCACCTCGTTTGTTACTGTTGGTGAGCCGTATAATGACTGTCCGGCTGTCTACACCACCTCGCTTGTTACTGTTGGTGATCTGCTGTATAATGACTGTCCGGCTGTCTACACCACCTCGCTTGTTACTGTTGGTGAGCTGCCGTATAATGACTGTCCGGCTGTCTACACCACCTGGCTTGTTACTGTTGGTGAGCTGCTGTATACTGACTGTCCGGTCGTCTACACCACCTCGTTTGTTACTGTTGGTGAGCCGTTGTATAATGACTGTCCGGCTGTCTACACCACCTCGCTTGTTACTGTTGGTGATCTGCTGTATACTGACTGTCCGGCTGTCTACACCACCTCGCTTGTTACTGTTGGTGAGCTGCCGTATAATGACTGTCCGGCTGTCTACACCACCTCGCTTGTTATTGTTGGTGAGCTGCTGTATACTGACTGTCCGGCTGTCTACACCACCTCGTTTGTTACTGTTGGTGATCTGCCGTATAATGACTGTCCGGCTGTCTACACCACCTCGCTTGTTACTGTTGGTGAGCTGCTGTATACTGACCGTCCGGTCGTCTACACCACCTCGTTTGTTACTGTTGTTGATCTGCCGTATAATGACTGTCCGGCTGTCTACACCACCTGGCTTGTTACTGTTGGTGAGCTGCTGTATACTGACTGTCCGGCTGTCTACACCACCTCGCTTGTTACTGTTGGTGATCTGCCGTATAATGACTGTCCGGTCGTCTACACCACCTCGTTTGTTACTGTTGGTGATCTGGTATAATGACTGTCCGGCTGTACACCACCTCGTATTGCTGGTGAACTGACTGTCCGGCTGTCTACACACCTGCTTGTTACTGTTGGTGATCTGCCGTTCCGGCTGTCTACACCACCTCGCTTGTTACTGTTGGTGAGCCGTTGTATACTGACTGTCCGGCTGTCTACACCACCTCGCTTGTTACTGTTGGTGAGCTGCTGTATACTGACTGTCCGGCTGTCTACACCACCTCGCTTGTTACTGTTGGTGATCTGCCGTATAATGACTGTCCGGCTGTCTACACCACCTCGCTTGTTACTGTTGGTGAGCTGCTGTATACTGACTGTCCGGCTGTCTACACCACCTGGCTTGTTACTGTTGGTGAGCTGCTGTATACTGACTGTCCGGCTGTCTACACCACCTCGCCTTGTTACTGTTGGTGAGCCGTTGTATACTGACTGTCCGGCTGTTCACACCACCTGGCTTTGTTATTGTTGGTGAGCTGCTGTATACTGACTGTCCGGCTGTCTACACCACCTCGCTTTTACTGTTGGTGAGCCGTTGTATACTGACTGTCCGGCTGTCTACACCACCTCGCTTGTTACTGTTGGTGAGCCGTTGTATACTGACTGTCCGGCTGTCTACACCACCTCGCTTGTTACTGGTGAGCTGTTGTATACTGACTGTCCGGCTGTCTACACCACCTCGCTTGTTACTGTTGGTGAGCCGTTGTATACTGACTGTCCGGCTGTCTACACCACCTCGCTTGTTACTGTTGGTGAGCCGTTGTATACTGACTGTCCGGCTGTCTACACCACCTCGCTTGTTACTGTTGGTGAGCTGCTGTATACTGACTGTCCGGCTGTCTACACCACCTCGCTTGTTACTGTTGGTGATCTGCCGTATAATGACTGTCCGGCTGTCTACACCACCTCGCTTGTTACTGTTGGTGAGCCGTTGTATACTGACTGTCCGGCTGTCTACACCACCTCGCTTGTTACTGTTGGTGAGCCGTTGTATACTGACTGTCCGGCTGTCTACACCACCTCGCTTGTTACTGTTGGTGAGCTGCTGTATACTGACTGTCCGGCTGTCTACACCACCTTGGAAAACTTGTATGTCCTTTCTTCTCTTTATCATGAAACACACAAATCTATTATCTTCTGTAATTTGTCGAATATGACGGACTCCTCGTCTCATATTCCTTTAGATATAGTGAAACAAAGAAGAAAGGAAAGAAAATGGTAGAGCAGTTTACACGCGCGGGAGACAAATTCCGGCGTGTTGGAAGTGTAAAGTTTGGACCAATGTTTAAGAGCCACCTTAATTAAAACCCTGACGGACGGAGCTCCGCTACTGGGGCCACGCCAGTCGACGCTCACTTTCACATTTGCTACGTCTGACTCTGTTGTTCTCTTTCACTGTTCACCTGAATGACGCCGGCCTTCGTTGTGTCCGCACCTGAGGACAAGAGGAAGGGGCCAGTGTGGGGCTAAACAAGGAAGCGCAGTTGCCAAGGGAGGGGAGGAATGTACACAGTATGGCCACAGGATATAAGAGTACTGTGTGGCCACAAGACACCGCGGAACAGCATGGCTACAAGACAACAGGGTACATTGTGGCAACAAAACATCAGGGTATAATGTGGGCACAAGACATAAGGGTATTGTGTATCATCAAGACATCAGGGTACAGTGCGGCCACAATATACCAAGGTACTGTGTAGCCACAAGATATCAAGGAACAGTATGGCCACATGACACCAGGGTACTGTGTGGCCACAATACACCAGGGTACTGTGTGGCCACAAGACATCAAGGAACAGTGTGGCCACAATACACCAGGGTACTTTGTGGCCACAAGGCACCAAGGAACAGTGTGGCCACAAGACAACAAGGAACAGTGTAGCCACAAGGCACTAGGGTACAGTGTGGCCACAAGACACCAGGGTACAGTGTGGGTACATCGGCATTAATTGTTTTATTCAACCCAGTGAAAGTAGGTTTTCAGAATAACGCCAAAGATATTTTGGTGACGATGGATTATAGTGCCATGTCTCACCACCACATACTCTCGGGAAAGTAAAATGGGTAAGGATACAGATTCCCGCCACACATGGCGTCCTCCTCTCCTTCCCTTGCCCCACTCTGCAACGCCGCCTGTCTAGGGAGAAGGCGTCACCTATCAGCCAATCAACGTCGCGTAAATAAAATGTGACATCACAAGCCCTTATAAGGACCTCCCAGCCGGCTCCAGCAATCATAAGGGACCGTCACAGTGCTCTTATTCTTGTGTCTATTTTTGTCACAATCTGACCTAGCCTATCCGCTTGATAGTCTTTATATATATATATATATATATATATATATATATATATATATATATATATATATATATATATATATATATATATATATATATATATATATATATATATATATATATATATATATTAGTGTTAAGCTTAATTATAAGAACATAGTTATTTATACATGTTAAACATCCATCCCCTTATCTGATATGTAAAGTATTACTGATTATTACGTCTATGATAATTAAATTCACTGGAAATGCATTGATTTGTTCACGAGAGGAATTTCTAGTTAACTTCTTACTTATATATTTCTGTAAGAATTCCTTGGTAGTTGAGAGTAAACATTCATTAAACTGGTGACTAGAAGTTTCTAATGCATGAAGTATGAATATCAAGGAAGGTCAGAAGGTTGGCATCCTGTAATTCACACGTAAATCTGGCGTTTCAGACGATATTGTTCATCATGACAATTCTGTGTCTTTTATTATACTAGTGACACAACAAATACTTACGACTGTCTGCTACCCTACCTGCAACGGCGAGGCAGGGTATGGTTTCCAGTCTTAACTGTCTGCCTGTGTCCCTAAAACAACTCGATAACAGGTTTGCGGATCCTTACCAAACTTAGTAGGTTTGATCAACACGTGACAGAGTTCACACGGTAAGCTTTTGGTGTAACTTGAGCCAAAAATTAATTAAGTGTTGTCATGGTAACAAATTTTACAATGATAATATTTAGGACATTTCGGGATCCAATAAAACGATAGGATTATTTGGCAGTTAAAGAAAACGATGTCATGAAACATTACTCACTGGTGAGTATTGCTAATTACAATGTTAATTTCACGTTGTAGTGAAATCAATAGTGCTGATAAAGAGTAATATCCAGAATACCAATAGAGAAGATTGTCTAACTTTATTATGTTATACCACGTTACAATTATTCTCCTAATACCAAAGACGATCATCACTTGTGGCTAAACACACACACCACACACTACTCCAGGTACTTTGCTGTCATTTGGAATCCAGTATGACGATCATCCAGCTATGATACAATGATATGAGCTATTAAGGATGTCACCTAGGTTGGTGAGTTTTAAGATGACTAAAGAGACCGATACGGGACCGGCAGAGTTGTTCACAAATATTGCACATGTGGATGGCTACATCTAATTCGAAAGTATTGACACCTTCTCGTGTGGTGATCCTCCAAGCGTTACGGTGTGAAGTAATCGACTCCCAGGTGAGGGTATCGATTTGGGACCTTTTCAGGTTTGTCTTAAGACTATCTTTATACCTTTTCAGTTGCCCGCCAGTGTTACATTTACTATTCGTTAGATGATTGTAAAGTAGATGCTTTGGCAGCCTACTGTCGTCCATGCTGGTAACATGGCCAGTCCAAAGCAGTTGTTCATGGATAATTGTAGCCTCGATGCTCCTACACTTGGTGTCAGAGAAAATATTGGCATTTGTTCTCTTGTCTTCCCAGCGAACTCGGAGAATTGGACGTAGACTACGTTAGTGAAAGTTTTCAAGTGCCTTGAGGTGCCCCCTGTATGTAACCCATGTCTCACTGTCATATAGTAGAGTAGGGAGGACCACTGCTCGGTATGCATGCAACTTTGTAGATAATTTCAGGTCCCTGCAGCTGAAGACACGGGTATGGAGTCTACCAAAGGCGTGAAATGCAAATCTCATACAATATTGAATCTCTTCATCAATGTCCGCGGTAGTGGACAGGTGAGAGCCAAGATACTGAAAGTGGATAACATTAGAGAGGGTAGTACCATTAAGGTGGATGAATGGTGGAGGTGTGGCGGAATCAGGGGCAGGCTCAAAGAGAATGTGAGTCTTAGGCACATTCACCTCAAAGCCGAAGTGTGCATACGCATCTACTGTATATAGGTATTCCCCCCGAAAAGTCTTTATGTCCAAGCGGCTGCAGCAGTACAAAGTTGAAGGCTTTGTACTGAAGACGCCAACCACACGTCACTACCTACCTACCCATTACACGCCACCACCTGCCCTAACACCACCAGGAGCCTCCATCTGCCTTAACACTACCAGGAGCCTTCACCTGCTTTAAAACTACAAGGAGTCTCCACCTGCCTTAACACTATTAGGAGTCTCCACCTGCCTTAACACTACCAGGAGTCTCCAGCTGCCTTAACACTAATAGAAGTCTCCACCTGCCTTACCACTACCAGGAGTCTCCACCTGCCTTAACACTACCAGGAGCCTCCACCTGCCTTAACACTACCAGGAGTCTCCAGCTGCCTTAACACTACCAGGAGTCGCCACCTGCCTTAACACTACCAGGAGTCTCCACCTGCCTTAACACTACCAGGAGTCTCCAGCTGCCTTAACACTAATAAAAGTTTCCACCTGCCCACTTCACTCTACCAGGAGTCTCCCACCTGCCTTAACACTACCAGAAGCCTCTATCTGCCTTAATATTATCAGGACACCTGCCTTAACACTACCAGGAGTCTCCACCTGCCTTAACACTACCAGAGTCTCCACCTGCCTTAACACTACCAGGAGTCTCCAGCTGCCTTAACACTACGGGAAGTCGCCACCTGCTCCAACACTACCAGAGTCTCCACCTAACTTTAACACTACCAGAGTCTCCACCTGCCTTAACACTACCAGGAGTCTCCAGCTGCCTAACACTAATAGAAGCCCCACCTGCCTTACCACTACCAGGAGTCTCCACCTGCCTTAACATCACCTCACCAGGAGTCGCCACCTGCCTTAACACTACCAGGAGTCTCCACCTAACTTTAACACTACCAGGAGTCTCCACCTGTCTTAACACTACCACGAGCCTCCACCTGCCTTAACACTACCAGAAGCCTCCACCCAGCCTTACTACCAGGAGTCCCACCTGCCTTACCAATTACCAGAAGCCTCTATCTGCCTTAACACTACGACGAGACTCCACCTGCCTTAACATTACCAGGAGTCTTCACCTCCCTTAACACTACCAGGAGTCTCCACCTTCCTTAACACTACCAGGAGTCTCCACCTGCCTTAACACTACCAGCAGCCTCTACCTGCCTTAACACCACCAGGAGTCTCCACTTGCCTTAACAACACCAGGAGTCTCCACCTGCCTTAACACTATCAGGAGCCTCCACCTGCCTTAACCCTACCAGGAGCCTCTACCTGCCTTAAATCTATCAGGAGTCTCCACCTGCCATAACACTACCAGGAGATTCCACCTGCCTTAACACTACCAGGAGCCTCCACCTGCCTTAACACTACCAGGAGTCTCCACCTGCCTTAACACTACCAGCAGCCTCTACCTGCCTTAATACTACCAGGATCTCCACCCGCCTTAACACTATCAGGAGCACCTTCCTGCCTTAACACTATCAGGAGCCTCCAACTGCCTTAACACTACCAGGAGTCTCCACCTCCCATAACACTACCAGTGTCCTCTACCTGCCTTAACACTATCAGGAACCTCCACCTGCCTTAACAATACCAGGAGTCTCCACCTGCCTTAACACTACCAGCAGCCTCTACCTTCCTTTACACTATTAGGAGCCTCCACCTTCCTTAAAACAATCAGGAGCCTCTACCTGCTTTAACACCACCAGGAGTCTCCACCTGCTCTAACACTATCAGAGCCCCTACCTGCCTTTAACACCATCAGAGCCTTCACCTGCCTTTAACACTACCAGGAGTCTCCACCTACCACCTGCCTTAACACTACCAGGAGTCTCCACCTAACTAAACACTACCAGGAGCCTCCACCTGCCTTAACACTATAAGGTACCTCCACCTTACTTAACACTACCAGGAGTCTCCACCTGCCTTAACACTACCTGGAGTCTCCACCTGACTTAACACTACCAGGAGTCTCCACCAGCGTTAACACTACCAAGAGTCTCCATCTGCCTTAACACTACCAGGAAACTTCACCTGCCTTAACACTATCAGGAACCTCCACCTGCCTTAACACTACCAAGAGCCTCTACTTGCGTTATCACTATCAGGTACCTCCACCTGCCTTAACAATACCAGGAGTCTCCACCTGCCTTAACACTACCATGAGCCTCTACCTTCCTTTCTACTATTAGGAGCCGCCACCTGTCTTAACACAATCAGGAGCCTCTACCTTCTTTAACACTATCAGGAACCTCCACCAGCCATAACACCACCAGGCGTCTCCACATTTCTTAACATTTCCAGGAGCGTCTATCTGCCTTAACACTATCAGCAGCCTCCAAATGCCTTAACACTACCAGGAGTCTTCACCTGCCTTAACACTACCTGGAGCCTTTACCTGCCTTAACTCTATCAGGAATCTCCACCTGCCTTGACAGTACGAGGAGTCTCTACCTGCCTTAACACTACCAGGAACCTCTACCTGCCTTAACACTATCAGGAACCTCCACCTTCCTTAACACTACCAGGAGCCTCTACTTGCGTTATCACTATCAGGTACCTCCACCTGCCTTAACAATACCAGGAGTCTCCACCTCCCTTAACACTACCAGGAGTCTCCACCTCCCTTAACACTACCAGGAGTCTCCACCTGCCTTAACATTACCATGAGTCTCCACCTCCCATAACACCACCAGGAGTCTCCACTTGCCTTAACACCACCAAGAGTCCCCACCTGCCTTAACACTACCAGAAGCCTCTACCTGCTTTAACACTTCCAGGAGTCTCCACCTGCCATAAAACTACCAGGAGTCTCCACCTGCCTTAACACTACCAGGAGTCTCCACCTGCCTTAACACTACCAGAAGCCTCTACCTGCCTTAACTCTATCAGGAGTCTCCACCTGCGTTGACACTACCAGGAGTCTACACCTGCCTTAACAATACCAGGAGTCTCCACCTGCCTTTACACGACCAGGAGCCTCTACCTACCTTAACACTACCAGGAGCCTCTACCTGCCTTAACACTACCAGGAGATTCCACCTGGCTTAACACTATCAGGAGTCTCCATTTGCCTTAACACCACCAAGAGTCTGTACCTGCCTTAACACTACCAGGAGTCTCCACCTGCCTTAACACTACCAGCAGCCTCTACCTGCCTTAACACCACCAGGAGTGTCCACTTGCCTTAATACCACTAGGAGTCTCCACCTGCCTTAACACTATCAGGAGCCTCCACCTGCCTTAACACTACCAGGAGCATCTACCTGCTTTAACACTTCCAGGAGTCTCCACCTGCCTTAAAACTACCAGGAATTTCCACTTGCCTTAACACTACGAGGAGTCTCCACCTGCCTTAACATTTCCAGGAGGCTCCACCTCCCTTAACACTACCAGGAGTCTCCACCTGCCTTAACACTACCAGGAGTCTCCACCTGCCTTAACACTACCAGCAGCCTCTACCTGCCTTAACACACCAGGAGTCTCCACTTGCCTTAACACCACCAGGAGTCTCCACCTGCCTTAACACTATCAGGAGCCTCCACCTGTTTTAACACTACCAGTAGCCTCTACTGCTTTAACACTTCCAGGAGTCTAAAACTGCCTTAAATCTACCAGGAGTCTCCCCTGCCTTAACACCACCAGAGTCTCCACCTACCTTAACACACAGGAGCCTCTACCTGCCTTAACACTACCAGGAGTCTCCACTTGCTTAACACTACTAGGAGTCTCCACCTGCCGTAAGATTACCAGGAGTTCTCAACACTCTGCCTTAACACCAGGAGCCTCTACCTGTCACTCCAGGAGATTCCACCTGGCTAACACTATCAGGAGTCCCCATCTAACATAGGAGTCCACCTGCCTTAACACTGGAGCCTCTACCTGCTCACTCTATCAGGCGTCTCCACCTGCCTTAACATTACCAGGAGTCTCCACCTGCCTTAACACTACCAGGAGATTCCACCTGCCTTAACACTATCAGGAGCCTCCACCTGCCTTAACACTACCAGGAGTCTCCACCTTCCTTAACAAAACCAGCAGCCTCTACCTGCCTTAAGAGTACCAGGATCTCCACCAGCCTTAACACTATCAGGAGCCCCTACCTGCCTTAACACTATCAGGAGCCTTCACCTGCCTTAACACTACCAGGAGTCTCCACCTGCCTTAACACTTCCAGGGACCTCCACCTGCCTTAACACTACCAGGAGTCTCCACCTAACTAAACACTACCAGGAGCCTCCACCTGCCTTAACACTATAAGGTACCTCCACCTTACTTAACACTACCAGGAGTCTCCACCTGCCTTAGCACTACCTGGAGTCTCCACCTTCCTTAAAACTACCAGGAGTCTCCATCTGCCTTAACACTACCATGAGCCTTCACCTGCCTTAACATTATCAGGAACCACCACCTGACTTAACACTACCAGGAGTCTCCACCAGCGTTAACACTACCAAGAGTCTCCATCTGCCTTAACACTACCAGGAAACTTCACCTGCCTTAACACTATCAGGTGCCGCCACCTGCCTTAACACTACCAGGAACCTCTACCTGCCTTAACACTATCAGGAACCTCCACCTGCCTTAACACTACCAGGAGCCTCTACTTGCGTTATCACTATCAGGTACCTCCACCTGCCTTAACAATACCAGGAGTCTCCACCTGCCTTAACATTACCATGAGTCTCAACCTCCCTTAACACTACCAGGAGCTCCACCTGCCTTGACACTACCAGGAGCCTCTACCTGCCTTAACACTATCAGGAACCTCAACCTGGCTTAACACTACCAGGAGCCTCTACTTGCGTTATCACTATCAGGTACCTCCACCTGCCTTAACAATACCAGGAGTCTCCACCTGCCTTAACACTACCATGAGACTCTACCTTCCTTTCTACTATTAGGAGCCGCCACCTTTCTTAACACAATCAGGAGCCTCTACCTTCTTTAACACTATCAGGAACCTCCACCAGCCATAACACCACCAGGCGTCTCCACATTTCGTAACACTTCCAGGAGCGTCTATCTGCCTTAACACTATCAGGAGCCTCCAAATGCCTTAACACTACCAGGAGTCTTCACCTGCCTTAACACTACCTGGAGCCTTTACCTGCCTTAACTCTATCAGGAATCTCCACCTGCCTTGACAGTACGAGGAGTCTCTACCTGCCTTAACACTACCAGGAACCTCTACCTGCCTTAACACTATCAGGAACCTCCACCTGCCTTAACACTACCAGGAGCCTCTACTTGCGTTATCACTATCAGGTACCTCCACCTGCCTTAACAATACCAGGAGTCTCCACCTGCCTTAACATTACCATGAGTCTCAACCTCCCTTAACACTACCAGGAGTCTCCACCTGCCTTGACACTACCAGGAGCCTCTACCTGCCTTAACACTATCAGGAACCTCCACCTGCCTTAACACTACCAGGAGCCTCTACTTGCGTTATCACTATCAGGTACCTCCACCTGCCTTAACAATACCAGGAGTCTCCACCTGCCTTAACACTACCATGAGCCTCTACCTTCCTTTCTACTATTAGGAGCTGCCACCTTTCTTAACACAATCAGGAGCCTCTACCTTCTTTAACACTATCAGGAACCTCCACCAGCCATAACACCACCAGGCGTCTCCACATTTCTTAACACTTCCAGGAGCGTCTATCTGCCTTAACACTATCAGCAGCCTCCAAATGCCTTAACACTACCAGGAGTCTTCACCTGCCTTAACACTACCTGGAGCCTTTACCTGCCTTAACTCTATCAGGAATCTCCACCTGCCTTGACAGTACGAGGAGTCTCTACCTGCCTTAACACTACCAGGAACCTCTACCTGCCTTAACACTATCAGGAACCTCCACCTGCCTTAACAATACCAGGAGTCTCCACCTGCCTTAACATTACCATGAGTCTCCACCTCCCTTAACACTACCAGGAGTCTCCACCTGCCTTGACACTACCAGGAGTCTCTACCTGCCTTAACACTACCAGCAGCCTCTACCTGCCATAACACCACCAGGAGTCTCCACTTGCCTTAACACCACCAGGAGTCAGCACCTGCCTTAACACTACCAGAAGCCTCTGCATAGCTTTTAACACTTCCAGGGTCTCCACCTGCCATAAAACTACCAGGGTCTCCACCTGCCTTACCACTACCAGGAGTCTCCACCTGCCTTAACACTACCAGAAGCCTCTACCTGCCTTAACTCTATCAGGAGTCTCCACCTGCGTTGACACTACCAGGAGTCTCCAACTGCCTTAACAATACCAGGAGTCTCCACCTGCCTTAACACGACGAGGAGCCTCTACCTTCCATAACACTACCAGGAGCCTCCACCTGGCTTAACACTATCAGGAGTCTCCATTTGCCTTAACGCCACCAGGAGTCTTTACCTACCTTAACACTACCAGGAGCCTCTACCTGCCTTAACACTACCAGGAGATTCCACCTGGCTTAACACTATCAGGAGTCTCCATTTGCCTTAACACCACCAAGAGTCTGTACCTGCCTTAACACTACCAGGAGTCTCCACCTGCCTTAAAACTACCAGCAGCCTCTACCTGCCTTAACACCACCAGGAGTGTCCACTTGCCTTAATACCACTAGGAGTCTCCACCTGCCTTAACACTATCAGGAGCCTCCACCTGCCTTAACACTACCAGGAGCATCTACATGCCTTAACACTACTAGGAGTCTCCACCTGCCTTAACACTACCAGCAGCCTCTACCTGCCTTAACACCACCAGGAGTGTCCACTTGCTTTAATACCACTAGGAGTCTCCACCTGCCTTAACACTATCAGGAGTCTCCACCTGCTTTAACACTTCCAGGAGTCTCCATCTGCCTTAAAACTACCAGGAGTCTCCACCTGCCTTAACACTACCAGGTGTCTCCACCTGCCTTAACACTACCAGGATATTCCACCTGGCTAAACACTAACAGGAGTCTCCATCTGCCTTAACACCACTAGGCGTCTCCACCTGTCTTAACACTACCAGGAGCGTCTATCTGCCTTAACACTATCAGGAGCCTCCAAATGTCTTAACACTACCAGGAGTCTCCACCTGCCTTAACACTACCAGGAGCCTTTACCTGCCTTAACTCTCTCAGGAATCTCCACCTGCCTTCACACTACGAGGAGTCTCCACCTGCCTAAACACTACCACGATTCTCCACCTGCCTTAACACTATCAGGAACCTCCACCTGCCTTAACACTACCAGGAGCCTCTACCTGCCATAAAACTATAAGGAACCTCCACCTGCCTTAACACTACCAGGAGCGTCTATCTGCCTTAACACTATCAGGAGCCTCCAAATGTCTTAACCTTACCAGGAGTCTCCACCTCCCTTAACAATACCAGGAGTCTCCACCTGCCTTAACACTACCAGGAGTCTCCACCTGCCTTAACATTACCAGCCACCTCTACCTGCCTTAACACCACCAGGAGTCTCCACTTGCCTTAACACCACCAGGAGTCTCCACCTGCCTTAACACTATCAGGAGCCTCCATCTGCCTTAACACTACCAGGAGCCTCTACCTGCTTTAACACTTCCAGGAGTCTCCACCTGCCTTAAAACTACCTGGAATCTCCACCTGCCTAAACACTACCACGATTCTCCACCTGCCTTAACACTATCAGGAACCTCCACCTGCCTTAACACTACCAGGAGCCTCTACCTCCTTTAACACTATCAGGAGTCTCCACCTGCCTTAAAACTACCTGGAGTCTCCACCTGTCTAAACACTACCACGATTCTCCACCTGCCTTAACAATATCAGGAACCTCCACCTGCCTTAACACTATCAGGAACCTCCACCTGCCTTAACACTACCAGGAGCCTCTACCTGCTTTAACACTATCAGGAATCTCCACCTGCCTTAAAACTACCTGGAGTCTCCACCTGCCCTAAACACTACCACGATTCTCCTGCCTTAACACTGTCAGGAACACTCCACCTGCCTTAACACTACAGAGTCTCCACCTGCTTTAACACTATCAGGGTCTCCACCTGCCTTAAAACTACCTGGAGTCTCCACCTGCCTAAACACTACCACGATTCTCCTGCCTTAACACTATCAGGAACCTCCACCTGCCTTAACACTACCAGGAGCCTCTACCTGCCATAAAACTATAAGGAACCTCCACCTGCCTTAACACTACCATGAGCGTCATCTGCCTTAATACTACCAGGAGTCTCCACCTGCCTTAACATTACCAGGAGTGTCTATCTGCCTTAACACTATCAGGAGCCTCCACCTGCCTTAAAACTACCAGGAGTCTTCACTTGCCTTAACACTATCAGGAGCCTATACCTGCCTTAACACTATCAGGAGCCACTACCTGCATTGACACTATCAGGAACCTCCACTTGCCTTAACACCACCAGGCGTCTCCACCTGTCTTAACACTACCTGGAGCCTCTACCTGCCTTAACACTATCAGGAGCCTCCACCTGCCTTAACATTACCAGGAGACTCCACCTGCCCCACAAATGCCAGAAGCCTCCATCTTCCCTAACACAACCAGGAGTCTCCACCTGCCCTAACACTTGCAGGACCCTCCACCTGCCCTACCACTACCAGGAGACCCCATCTTCCCTAACACCACCAGGAGTCTCCACCTGCCTTACAACTACCAAGAACTTCCACCTGCCCTAACACTACCAAGAGACTTCACTTGCCTTAACACTATCAGGAGTCTCCATCTGCCTTTACACCACCAGGAGTCTCCACCCGCCTTAACACTACCAGCAGCCTCTACCTGCCTTAACACCACCAGGAGTCTCCACTTGTCTTAACACCACCAGGAGTCTCCACCTGCCTTAACACTATCAGGAGCCTCCACCTGCCTTAACACAGGAGCCTCTACCTGCTTTAACACTACCAGGAACCTCTACCTGCCTTAACACCACCAGGAACCTCTACCTGCCTTAACTATCAGGAGTCTCCACCTGCCTTAACACCATCAGGCCTCCACCCGCCTTAACACTACCAGCAGCCTCTACCTGCCTTAACGCCACCAGGAGTCTCCACTTGTCTTAACACCACCAGGAGTCTCCACCTGCCTTAAAACTACTAGGAGTCTCCACCTGCCTAAACACTACCAGGAGTCTCCAGGTGCCTTAACACTATTAGGAACCTCCACCTGCCTTAACACTACCAGGAGCCTCTACCTGCCTTAAAACTATAAGGAACCTCCTCCTGCCTTAACACTACCAGGAGCCTGTACCTGAGTTATCACTATAAGGTACCTCCACCTGCCTTAACACTACCAGGAGCCTCTACCTGCCTTAACACTATCAGGAAACTCCACCTGCCTTAACACTACCAGGAGCCTCTACCTGAGTTATTACTATAAGGTACCGCCACCTGCCTTAACACTAACAGGAGCCTCTACCTGCCTTAACACTATCAGGCTCCACCTGCCTTAACACTCACCAGGAGCCTCTACCTGCCTTATCACTATCAGGTACCGCCACCTGCCTTAACACTAACAGGAGCCTCTACCTGCCTTAACACTATCAGGAACCTCCACCTGCCTAAACACTACCAGGAGCCTCTACCTGCCTTAACACTATCAGGAGTCTCCACTTGCCTTAGCACCACCAGGAGTGTCCACCTGCCTTAACACTACCAGGAGTCTCCACATGCCTTAACATTACCAGGAGCGTCATCTGCCTTAACACTACCAGGAGTCTCGACCTGCCTTATCATTACCAGGAGCGTCTATCTGCCTTAACACTATCAGGAGCCTCCACCTGCCTTAAAACTACCAGGAGTCTTCACTTGCCTTAACACTATCAGGAGCCTATACCTGCCTTAACACTAACAGGAGTCTCCACCTGCATTAACACTACCAGGAGTCTCCGCCTGCCTTAACACTACCAGGAGTTTCCACCTGCCTTTACACTACCAGGAGCCTCTACCTGCCTTAACACTATCAGGAGTCTACACTTGCCTTAGCACCACCAGGAGTGTCCACCTGCCTTAACACTACCAGCAGTCTTCACCTGCCTTAACATTACCAGGAGCGTCATCTGCCTTAACAGTACCAGGAGCCTCTACCTGCCTTAACACTTCCAGGAGATTCCACCTGGCTTAACACTATCGGGAGTCTCCATCTGCCTTAACACCATCAGGAGTCTCCACGTGCCTTGGCTACCAGGAGCCTCCACCTGCCTTAACACTACGAGGGTCTCCACCTGCCTTAACATTACCAGGTCTCCACCTGCCTTAACACTACCAGGAATTCCACCTACCTTAACACTATCAGGAGCCTCCACCTGCCTTAACACTACCAGGAGTCTCCACCTTCCTTAACACTACCAGCAGCCTTTACCTGCCTTAACACTATAAGGAGCCCTTACCTGCCTTAACACTATGAGGAGCCGCCACGTGCCTTAACACTACCAGGAGTCTCCACCTGCCTTAACACTTCCAGGAACCTCCACCTGCCTTAACACTACCAGGAGTCTCCACCTTACTTAAAACTACCAGGAGTCTCCACCTGCCTTAACACTACAGAGGCCTCCCACCTGCCTTGCTGCTATGAGTCTCCACCTGCCCTTAACACTACCAAGCCTCTACCTGCCTTAATCAGCCACCAAGGCTCACCTGCCTTAACACTACCAGGAGTCTCCACCTGCCTTAACACTACCAGGAGTCTCCACCTGCCTTAACACTACCATGAGATTCCACCTGCCTTAACACTACCATGAGCCTCCACCTGCCTTAACACTATCAGGAACCTCCACCTTACTTATCACTACCAGGAGTCTCCACCAGCGTTAAGACTACCAAGAGTCTCCACCTGCCTTAACACTACCAGGAGTCTCCACCACACTATCAGGAGTCTCCACCTGCCTTAACACCCCCAGGAGTCTCCACCTGCCTTAACACTACCATGTTCCTCCACCTGCCTTAACACTATCAGGAACCTCCACAAGCCATAATACCACCAGGCGTCTCCACATTTCTTAACACTTCCAGGAGCGTCTATCTGCCTTATCACTATCAGGTACCTCCACCTGCCTTAACAATACCAGGAGTCTCCACCTGCCTTAACACTACCATGAGCCTCTACCTTCCTTTATACTATTAGGAGCCTCCACCTATCTTAACACAATCAGGAGCCTCTACCTGCTTTAACACTATCAGGAACCTCCACCAGCCATAATACCACCAGGCGTCTCCACATTTCTTAACACTTCCAGGAGCGTCTATCTGCCTTAACACTATCAGGAGCCTTTAAATGCCTTAACACTACCAGGGATCTCCACCTGCCTAAAACTACCAGGAGCCTTTACCTGCCTTAACTCTATCAGGAATATCCACCTGCATTAACATTACCAGGAGTCTCCACCTCCCTTAACATTACCAGGAGTCTCCACCTGCCTTAACACTACCAGTAGCCTCCACCTGCCTTAACACTACCAGCAGCCTCTACCTGCCTTAACACCACCAGGAGTCTCCACTTGCCCTAAAACCACGAGGAGTCTCCACCTGCCTTAACACGACCAGGAGCCTCTACCTGCCTTAACACTACCAGGAGCCTCTACCTTCCTTAACACCATTAGGAGCCTTCACCTGCCTTAACACTATCAGGAGCCTCCACCTGCCTTAAAACTACCAGGAGTCTTCACTTGCCTTAATACTATCAGGAACCTATACCTGCCTTAACACTACCACGTGTCTCCACCTGCCTTAACACTATCGAGGAGCCTCCACCTGCCTTAACACTACCAGGAGACTCCACCTGCCCCACCACTGCCAGGAGCCTCCAACTTCCCGAACACTACCAGGAATCTCCGCCTGCCCTAACACTTGCAGGAGCCTCCTCCTGCCCTACCACTACCAGGAGACTCCATCTTCCCTAACAACACCAGGAGTCTCCACCTGCCCTACAACTACCAAGAGCTTCCACTAACCCTAACACTACCAGGAGACTCCACCTGCCTTAACACTATCAGGAGACTCCTTCTGCCTTAACACCACCAGGAGTCTCTTCCTGCCTTATCACTATCAGGAGCCTCTACCTGCCTTAACTCTATCAGGAATCTCCACCTGCCTTAACACTACGAGGAGTCTCCACATGCCTTAACACTACCAGGAGTCTCCAAATGACTTAACACTACCAGGAGCCTCTACCTGCCTTAAGTCTATCAAGAGTCTCCACCTGCCTTAACACTACGAGGAGTCTCCACCTGCCTTAACACTATCAGGTACCTCCACCTGCCTTAACACTACCAGGAGCCTCTACCTGCGTTATCACTATCAGATACCTACCTTAACACTATGAGGAAACACCACCTGCCTTAACACTACCAGGAGTCTCCAAATGACTTAACACTACCAGGAGCCTCTACCTGCCTTAAGGTCATCAAGAGTCTCCACCTGCCTTTAACACTACTAGGAGCCTCTACCTGCCTTTAACACTATCAGGAACCTCCACCTGCCTTAACACTACCAGGAGCCTCTCTACCTGCGTTATCACTATCAGATACCTCCACCTGCCTTAACAATACCAGGAGTCTCCACCTGCCTTAACACTTCCAGGAGTTGCCCATCTGCCTTAACACTATCAGGAGCCTCCAAATGCCTTAACACTACCAGGAGTCTCCACCTGCCTAAAATACCAGGAGCCTTTACCTGCCTTAACTCGATCAGGAATCTCCACCTGCCTTAAGACTACGAGGAGTCTCCACCTGCCTTAACATTACCAGGAGTCTCCACCTCCCTTACCACTACGAGGAGTCTCCACCTGCCTTAACACTACCAGGAGTCTCCACCTGCCTTAACACTACCAGCAGCCTCTACCTGCCTTAACACCACCAGGAGTCTCCACTTGCCTTAACACCACCAGGAGTCTCCACCTCCTTAACACTATCAGGAGCCTCCCCTGCTTTAACACTACCAGGAGCCTCTACCTGCTTTAACACTTCCAGGAGTCTAAAACTGCCTTAAAACTACCAGGAGTCTGCCCCCTGCCTTAACACTACCACCACCTACCTTAACATTACCAGGAGCCTCTACCTGCCTTAACTCTATCAGGAATCTCCACCTTGCCTTAACACTACTAGGAGTCTCCACCTGCCTTAACATTACCAGGAGTCTCCACCTGCCTTAACACTACCAGGAGCCTCTCCCAGCCTTAACACTACCAGGAGCCTCAACCTGCCTTAACACTACCAGAAGATTCCACCTGGCTTATCACTATCAGGAGTCTCCATCTGCCTTAACACCACCAGGAGTCTCCACCTGCCTTAATACTACCAGGAGCCTCTACCTGCTTTAACAATATCAGGAACCTCCAACAGCCAAAACACCACCATGCGTCTCCACCTGTCTTAACACTACTAGGAGCGTCTATCTGCCTTAACACTATCAGACGTCTCCAAATGCCTTAACACTACCAGGAGTCTCCACCTGCCTTAACACTACCAGGAGCCTCTACCTGCTTTAACACTATCAGGAACCTCCACCAGCCAAAACACCACCATGCGTCTCCACCTGTCTTAACACTACTAGGAGCGTCTATCTGCCTTAACACTACCAGGAGTCTCCACCTGCCTTAACACTATCAGGAGTCTCCACCTGCCTTAAGACTACCAGCAGCCTCTACCTGCCTTAACACCACCAGGAGTCGCCACTTGCCTTAACAACACCAGGAGTCTCCACCTGCCTTAACACTATGAGGAGCCTCCACCTGCCTTAACACTACCAGGAGCCTCTGCTTTTAACACTTCCAGGAGTCTCCACCTGCCTTAAAACTACCAGAGTCTCCACCTGCCTTAACACTACCAGGAGTCTCCAAATGACTTAACACTACCAAGAGCCTCTACATGCCTTAACTCTATCAGGGTGTCCACTTGCCTTAACACTACCAGGAGATTCCACCTGCCTTAACACTACCAGGAGCCTCCACCTGCCTTAACACTACCAGGAGTCTCCACCTGCCTTCACACTACCAGCAGCCTCTACCTGCCTTAAGACTACCAGGATCTCCACAAGCCTTAACACTATGAGGAGCCTCCACCTGCCTTAACTCTATCAGGAATTTCCACCTGCCTTAACACTACGAGGAGTCTCTACCTGCCTTAACACTATCAGGAGTCTCCACTTGCCTTAGCACTACCAGGAGTGTCCACCTGCCTTAAAACTATCAGGAGCCTGCACCTGCCTTAACACTACCAGGAGTCTTCACCTGCCTTAACATTACCAGGAGCGTAACACTACCAGGAGTCTCCACCTGCCTTAACATTACCAGGAGCGTCTATCTGCCTTAACACTACCAGGAGTCTCCACCTGCCTTAACATTACCAGGAGCGTCTATCTGCCTTAACACTACCAGGAGTCTCCACCTGCCTTACCTTTACCAGGAGCGTCTATCTGCCTTAACACTATCAGGAGCCTCCACCTGCCTTAAAACTACCAGGAGTCTTCACTTGCCTTAACACTATCAGGAGCCTATACCTGCCTTAACACTACTACGAGTCTCCACCTGCCTTAACACTACCAGGAGCCTCCACCTGCCTTAACACTACCAGGAGTCTCCACCTGAGTTAACACTACCAGCAGCCTCTACCTTCCTTAACACTATTTGGAGCCTCCACCTGCCTTAAAACTACCAGGAGACTCCACCTGCCCCACCACTGCCAGGAGCCTACATCTTCCCGAACACTGCCAGGAATCTCCACCTGCCCTAACACTTGCAGGAGCCTCCACCTGCCCTAGCACTACCAGGAGACTTCACCTGCCTTAACACTATCAGGAGACTCCATCTGCCTTAACACCACCAGGAGTCTCCACCTGCCTTAACATTTCCAGAAGTCTCAACCTGACTTAACACTACCAGGAGCCTCTACCTATCTTAACACTATCAGGAAACTCCACCTGCCTTAACACTATCAGGAACCTCCACCTGCCTTAACACTACTAGGACCCTCTACCTGCCTTAAAACTATCAGGAACCTCCACCTGCCTTAACAATACCAGGAGCCTCTACCTGCGTTATCACGATCAGGTACCTCCACCTGCCTTAACAATACCAGGAGTCTCCACCTGCCTTAACACTACCATGACCCATTCCCTTCCTTTATACTATTAGGAGCCTCCACCTGTCTTAACACAATCAGGAGCCTCTACCTGCTTTAACACTATCAGGAACCTCCACCAGCCATAATACCACCAGGCATCTCCACATTTCTTAACACTTCCAGGAGCGTCTATCTGCCTTAACACTATCAGGAGCCTCCAAATGCCTTAACACTACTAGGGTTCTCCACCTGCCTAAAACTACCAGGAGCCTTTACCTGCCATAACTCTATCAGGAATCTCCACCTGCCTTAACACTACGAGGAGTCTCCACCTGCCTTAACATTACCAGGAGTCTCCACCTCCCTTAACACTACCAGGAGTCTCCACCTGCCTTAACACTACCAGGAGTCTCCACCTGCCTAAACACTACCAGCAGCCTCTACCTGCCTTAACACCACCAGGAGTCTCCACTTGCCTTAACACCACCAGGAGTCTCCACCTGCCTTAACACTACCAGGAGCCTCCTCCTGCCTTAACACTACCAGGAGCCTCTACCTGCTTTAACACTTCCAGGAGTCTCCACCTGCCTTAAAACTACCAGGAGTCTCCACATGCCTTAACACTACCAGGAGTCTCCACCTGCCTTAACACTACCAGGAGCCTCTACCTGCCTTTAAAACTACCAGGAGGCTCCACCTGCCTTAACACTACCAGGAGTCTCCAAATGACTTAACACTACCAAGAGCCTCTACATGAATTAACTCTATCAGGAGTCTCCACCTGCCTTAACACTACCAGGAGATTCCACCTGCCTTAACACTACCAGGAGCCTCCACCTGCCTTAAAACTACCAGGAGTCTCCACCTGCCTTAACACTACCAGCAGCCTCTACCTGCCTTAAGACTACCAGGATCTCCACCAGCCTTAACACTATTAGGAGCCCCTTCCTGCATTAAGACTATCAGGAGCCTCCACCTGCCTTAACACTACCAGGAGTCTCCACCTGCCTTAACACTACCAGGAACCTCCACGTGCCTTAACACTACCAGGAGTCTCCACCTGCATTAAAACTATAAGGTACCTCCACCTTACTTAACACTACCAAGAGTCTAAACCTGCATTCAAACTATAAGGTACCTCCACCTGCCTTTACACTACCAGAGGCCTCCAACTGCCATAATACTACCAGGAGTCTCCACCTGCCTTAACACTATCAGGAACCTCCACCTGCCTTAACACTACCAGGAGCCTCTACCTGCCTTAACACTATCATAAACCTCCACCTGCCTTATCACTACGAGGAGTCTCCACCTGCATTAAAACTATAAGGCACCTCCACCTTACTTAACACTACCAGGAGTCTCCACCTGCCTTAACACTATCAGGAACCTCCACCTGCCTTAACACTACCAGGAGCCTCTACCTGCCTTAACACTACCAGGAACCTCTACCTGCCTTAACACTACCAGGAGTCTCCACCTGCATTAAAACTATAAGGTACCTACACCTTACTTAACACTACCAAGAGTCTAAACCTGCATTAAAACTATAAGGTACCTCCACCTTACTTAACACTACCAGGAGTCTCCACCTGCCTTAACACTATCAGGAACCTCCACCTGCCTTAACACTACCAGGAGCCTCTACCTGCCTTAACACTATCATGAACCTCCACCTGCCTTAACACTACCAGGAGCCTCTACCTGCCTTAACACTATCAGGAATCTCCACCTGCCTTAACACTATCAGGAACCTCCACCTGCCATAACACTACCAGGAGCCTCTACCTGCCTTAACACCATCAGGAACCTCCACCTGCCTTAACACTATGAGGAGCCTCTACCTGCATTATAACTATCAGGTACCTCCACCTGCCTTAACACTACCAGGTGCATCTACCTGCATTAACACGATCAGGAACCTCCACCTGCCTTAACACTACCAGGAGCCTCCACCTGCATTAACACAATCAGGATTCTCCACTTGCCTTAACACCACCATGAGTCTCCACCTGCCTTAACACTACCAGGGGTTTCCACCTGCCTTAACATTACCAGGAGCGTCTATCTGCCTTAACACGACCAGGAGTTTCCACCTGCCTTAACACTACCAGGAGCCTTTACCTGCCATATCACTATCAGGAACCTCCACCTGACTTAACACTACCAGGAGTCTCCACCTGCCTTAACACTACCAGGAGCCTCTACCTTCCTTTACACCATTAGGAGCCTCCACCTGCTTTAACACAATCAGGAGCCTCTACCTTCTTTAACACTATTAGGAACCTCCACCAGCCATACCACCAACAGGCGTCTCCACCTGTCTTAACACTACTAGGAGCGTCTATCTGTCTTAACACTACTAGGAGCGTCTATCTGTCTTAACACTATCTGGAGCCTCCAAATGCCTTAACACTACCAGGAGTCTCCACCTGCCTTAACACTACCAGGAGCATTTACCTGCCTTAACTCTATCAGGAATTTCCACCTGCCTTAACACTACGAGGAGTCTCTGCCTGACTTAACACTACCAGGAGTGTCTACCTGCCTTAACACTATCAGGAACCTCCACCTGCCTTAACACTACCAGGAGCCTCTACCTGCCTTAACACTATCAGGAGTCTCCACTTGCCTTAGCACCACCAGGAGTGTCCACCTGCCTTAAAACTATCAGGAGTCTGCACCTGCCTTAACACTACCAGGAGTCTCCACCTGCCTTAACATTACCAGGAGCGTAACACTACCAGGAGTCTCCACCTGCCTTAACATTACCAGGAGCGTAACACTACCTGGAGTCTCCACCTGCCTTAACACTCCCAGCGCCTCTACCTGCCTTAACACTATCAGGAGTCTCCACTTGCCTTAGCACCACCAGGAGTGTCCACCTGCCTTAAAACTATCAGGAGCCTGCACCTGCCTTAACACTACCAGGAGTCTCCACCTGCCTTAACATTACCAGGAGCGTAACACTACCAGGAGTCTCCACCTGCCTTAACATTACCACGAGCGTAACACTACCAGGAGACTCCACCTGCCTTAACATTACCAGGAGCGTCTATCTGCCTTAACATTACCAGGAGCGTCTATCTGCCTTAACACTACCAGAAGTCTCCACCTGCCTTAAATTTACCAGGAGCGTCTATCTGCCTTAACACTATCAGGAGCCTCCACCTGCCTTAAAACTTCCAGGAGTCTTCACTTGCCTTAACACTATCAGGAGCCTATACCTGCCTTAACACTACTACGAGTCTCCACCTGCCTTAACACTACCAGGAGCCTCCACCTGCCTTAACACTACCAGGAGTCTCCACCTGCCTTAACACTACCAGCAGCCTCTACCTTCCTTAACACTATTAGGAGCCTCCACCTGCCTTAACACTATCAGGAGCCACTACCTGCATTGAAACTATCTGGAACCTCCACTTGCCTTAACACCACCAGGCGTCTCCACCTATCTTAACACTACCTGGAGCCTCTAACTGCCTTAACACTATCAAGGAGTCTCCACCTGCCTTAAAACTACCGGGAGACTCCACCTGCACCACCACTGCCAGGAGCCTCCATCTTTCCGAACACTACCAGGAATCTCCACCTGCCCTAACACTTGCAGGAGCCTCCACCTGCCCTAACACTACCAGGAGACTCCATCTGCCTTAACACTACCAAAAGCCTCTACCTGCCTTAACTCATTCAGGAATCTCCACTTGCCTTAACACTACGAGGAGTCTCCACCTGCCTTAACATTTCCAGGAGTCTCAACCTGACTTAACACTACCAGGAGCCTCTACCTGTCTTAACACTACTAGGAGCCTCTACCTGCCTTAAAACTATCAGGAACCTCCACCTGCCTTAACAATACCAGGAGCCTCTACCTGCGTTATCACTATCAGGTACCTCCACCTGCCTTAACAATACCAGGAGTCTCCACCTGCCTTAACACTACCAGGAGCCTCTACCTTCCTTTATACTATTAGGAGCCTCCACCTGCCTTAACACAATCAGGAGCCTCTACCTGCTTTAACACTATCAGGAACCTCCACCAGCCATAATACCACCAGGCGTCTCCACATTTCTTAACACTTCCAGGAGCGTCTATCTGCCTTATCACTATCAGCAGCCTCCAAATGCCTTAACACTACTCGGGTTCTCCACCTGCCTAAAACTACCAGGAGCCTTTACCTGCCATAACTCTATTAGGAATCTCCACCTGCCTTAACACTACGAGGAGTCTCCACCTGCATTAAAACTATAAGGTACCTCCACCTTACTTAACACTACCAGGAGTCTCCACCTGCCTTAACACTATCAGGAACCTCCACCTGCCTTAACACTACCAGGAGCCTCTACCTGCCTTAACACTACCAGGAACCTCTACCTGCCTTAACACTACCAGGAGTCTCCACCTGCATTAAAACTATAAGGTACCTACACCTTACTTAACACTACCAAGAGTCTAAACCTGCATTAAAACTATAAGGTACCTCCACCTTACTTAACACTACCAGGAGTCTCCACCTGCCTTAACACTATCAGGAACCTCCACCTGCCTTAACACTACCAGGAGCCTCTACCTGCCTTAACACTACCAGGAACCTCTACCTGCCTTAACACTATCAGGAATCTCCACCTGCCTTAACACTATCAGGAACCTCCACCTGCCATAACACTACCAGGAGCCTCTACCTGCCTTAACACCATCAGGAACCTCCACCTGCCTTAACACTATGAGGAGCCTCTACCTGCATTATAACTATCAGGTACCTCCACCTGCCTTAACACTACCAGGTGCATCTACCTGCATTAACACGATCAGGAACCTCCACCTGCCTTAACACTACCAGGAGCCTCCACCTGCATTAACACAATCAGGATTCTCCACTTGCCTTAACACCACCATGAGTCTCCACCTGCCTTAACACTACCAGGGGTTTCCACCTGCCTTAACATTACCAGGAGCGTCTATCTGCCTTAACACGACCAGGAGTTTCCACCTGCCTTAACACTACCAGGAGCCTTTACCTGCCATATCACTATCAGGAACCTCCACCTGACTTAACACTACCAGGAGTCTCCACCTGCCTTAACACTACCAGGAGCCTCTACCTTCCTTTACACCATTAGGAGCCTCCACCTGCTTTAACACAATCAGGAGCCTCTACCTTCTTTAACACTATTAGGAACCTCCACCAGCCATACCACCAACAGGCGTCTCCACCTGTCTTAACACTACTAGGAGCGTCTATCTGTCTTAACACTATCTGGAGCCTCCAAATGCCTTAACACTACCAGGAGTCTCCACCTGCCTTAACACTACCAGGAGCATTTACCTGCCTTAACTCTATCAGGAATTTCCACCTGCCTTAACACTACGAGGAGTCTCTGCCTGACTTAACACTACCAGGAGTGTCTACCTGCCTTAACACTATCAGGAACCTCCACCTGCCTTAACACTACCAGGAGCCTCTACCTGCCTTAACACTATCAGGAGTCTCCACTTGCCTTAGCACCACCAGGAGTGTCCACCTGCCTTAAAACTATCAGGAGTCTGCACCTGCCTTAACACTACCAGGAGTCTCCACCTGCCTTAACATTACCAGGAGCGTAACATTACCAGGAGTCTCCACCTGCCTTAACATTACCAGGAGCGTAACACTACCAGGAGTCTCCACCTGCCTTAACACTACAAGGAGCATTTACCTGCCTTAACTCTGTCAGGAATTTCCACATGCCTTAACACTTCGAGGAGTCTCTACCTGACTTAACACTACCAGGAGTGTCTACCTGCCTTAACACTATCAGGAACCTCCACCTGCCTTAACACTACCACTAGCCTCTACCTGCCTTAACACTATCAGGAGTCTCCACTTGCCTTAGCACCACCAGGAGTGTCCACCTGCCTTAAAACTATCAGGAGCCTGCACCTGCCTTAACACTACCAGGAGTCTCCACCTGCCTTAACATTACCAGGAGCGTAACACTACCAGGAGTCTCCACCTGCCTTATTACCAGGAGCGTAACACTACCTGCCTTAACATTACCAGGAGCGTCTATCTGCCTTAACACTACCAGGAGTCTCCACCTGCCTTAACATTACCAGGAGCGTCTATCTGCCTTAACACTACCAGAAGTCTCCACCTGCCTTATATTTACCAGAAGCGTCTATCTGCCTTAACACTATCAGGAGCCTCCACCTAGCTTAAAACTACCAGGAGTCTTCACTTGCCTTAACACTATCAGGAGCCTATACCTGCCTTAACACTACTACGAGTCTCCACCTGCCTTAACACTACCAGGAGCCTCCACCTGCCTTAACACTACCAGGAGTCTCCACCTGCCTTAACACTACCAGCAGCCTCTACCTTCCTTAACACTATTAGGAGCCTCCCCCTGCCTTAACACTATCAAGAGCCACTACCTGCATTGAAACTATCTGGAACCTCCACTTGCCTTAACACCACCAGGCGTCTCCACCTGTCTTAACACTACCTGGAGCCTACTACCTCCACCTGCCTTAACACTACAGGAGCCTCCACCTGCCTTAACACTACCAGGAGTCTCCACCTGCCTTAACACTACCAGCAGCCTCTACCTGCCTTAACACCACCAGGAGTCTCCACTTGCCTTAACAACACCAGGAGTCTCCACCTGCCTTAACACTATTAGGAGCCTCCACCTGCCTTAACACTATCAAGAGCCACTACCTGCATTGAAACTATCTGGAACCTCCACTTGCCTTAACACCACCAGGCGTCTCCACCTGTCTTAACACTACCTGGAGCCTCTAACTGCCTTAACACTATCAAGGAGCCTCCACCTGCCTTAAAACTACCAGGAGACTCCACCTGCACCACCACTGCCAGGAGCCTCCATCTTTCCGAACACTACCAGGAATCTCCACCTGCCCTAACACTTGCAGGAGCCTCCACCTGCCCTAACACTACCGGGAGACTCCATCTGCCTTAACACCACCAGGAGTCTCCACCTGCCTTACCACTACCAGGAGCCTCTACCTGCTTTAACTCAATCAGGAATCTCCAATTGCCTTAAAACTACGAGGAGTCTCCACCTGCCTTGACATTTCCAGGAGTCTCAACCTGACTTAACACTACCAGGAGCCTCTACCTGTCTTAACACTATCAGGAACCTCCACCTGCCTTAACACTACTAGGAGCCTCTACCTGCCTTAAAACTATCAGGAACCTCCACCTGCCTTAACACTTCCAGTAGCCTCTACCTGCGTTATCACTATCAGGTACCTCCACCTGCCTTAACAATACCAGGAGTCTCCACCTGCCTTAACACTACCATGAGCCATTACCTTCCTTTATACTATTAGGAGCCTCCACCTGCCTTAACACAATCAGGAGCCTCTACCTGCTTTAACACTATTAGGAACCTCCACCAGCCATAATACCACCAGGCGTCTCCACATTTCTTAACACTTCCAGGAGCGTCTATCTGCCTTAACACTATCAGGAGCCTCCAAATGCCTTAACACTACTCGGGTTCTCCACCTGCCTAAAACTACCAGTAGCCTTTACCTGCCATAACATTACCAGGAGTCTCCACCTCCCGTAACACTACCAGAAGTCTCCACCTGCCTTAACACTACCAGCAGCCTCTACCTGCCTTAACACCACCAGGAGTCTCCACTTGCCTTAACACCACCAGGAGTCTCCCCCAGCCTTAACACTACCAGGAGCCTCCACCTGCCTTAACACTACCAGGAGCCTCTACCTGCTTTAACACTTCCAGGAGTCTCCACCTGCCTTAACACTTCCAAGAGTCTCCACCTGCCTTAACATTACCAGGAGTCTCCGCCTGCCTTAACACTACCAGGAGCCTCTACCTGCCTTAACACTACCAGGAGCCTCTACCTGCCTTAACACTACCAGAAGATTCCACCTGGCTTAACACTATCAGGAGTCTCCATCTGCCTTAACACCACCAGGAGAGTCCACCTGCCTTAACACTACTAGGAGCCTCTACCTGCCTTAACTCTATCAGGCGTCTCCACCTGCCTTAACACTATCAGGAGTCTCCACCTGCCTTAACACTACTAGGAGCCTCTGCCTGCCTTTCTATCCAGGCGTCTCCCACCTGACAACACTATCAGGGTTCCCATCTGCCTTAACACCACCAGGAGTCTCCACCTGCCCAACACTACTGGAGCCTCTACGCCTTAACTCTATCAGGCGTCTCCACCTGCCTCACTACCCTCCACCTGCCTTAACACTACCAGGAGCCTCCACCTGCCTTAACACTACCAGGGCGTCTATCTGCCTTAACACTATCAGACCTCAAATGCCTAAACACTACCAGGAGTCTCCACCTGCCTAACACTACCAGGACCTTTACCTGCCTTAACATTACCAGTCTTCACCTCCTTAACACTACCAGGAGTTCTCACCTTCCTTAACACTACCGGGTCCACCTGCCTTAACACTACCAGCAGCCTCTCACCTTATACCACCAGGAGTCTCCACTTGCGCTAACAACACCAGGTCTCCACCTGCCTTAACTATCAGGACCTCCACCTGCCTTAACCCTACCAGGAGTCTACCTGCCTTAACTCTATCAGGGCTCTCCACCTGCCCAACACTACCAGGGCCTCTACCTGCCTTAACTCTACCAGGGCCTCCACCTGCCTTAACACTACCAAGAGTCTCCACCTGCCTTAACACTACCGGGGCCTCTACCTGCCTTAATACTACCAGGATCTCCACCTTAACACTATCAGGAGCCCTCTGCCTTAACACTATCAGGGCCTCCACGCCTAACACCCAGGGTCTCCGCCTCTAACCTGCCGCCTCCTGCCCAACATGTGAGCCTCCCCTGCCCAACACTACCAGGGTCTCCACCTGCCTTAACACTACCAGGAGCCTCTACCTTCGCCTAACACTATCAGGAGCCTCCACCTGCCTTAACACTACAGGGTCTCCACCTGCCTTAACACTGAGAGTTCCACCTGCCTTAACACTACCAGGAGTTCCACCTGCCAACATACCAGGAGTCTCCACCTGCCTTAACACTACCAGGAGCCTCCACCTGCCTTAACTACCAGGGCCTCTACCTGCCCTAACACTATCAGGAGCCTCCACCTGCCATAACACTACCAGGAGTCTCCACCTGCCTTAACACTACCAGGAGCTGTCTGTATGTAACACTATCAGGAGCCTCCATGCCTTAACACTACAGGGTCTCCACCTACCACTCTACCAGACCTGCCTTAAAACCCTATCAGGAACTCCACCTGCCTTAACACTGCAGGGTCTCACCTGCCTTAACACTACCAGGAGTCTCCGCCCTTAACACTACCAGGTCTCCACCCGCACATCAGGGCCCTCCACCTGCCTTAACACTACCAGGAGTCTCCACCTGCCTTAACATTACCAGGGCGTCTATCTCGCCAACACTACAGGGCCTCTACCTGCCTTAACGCACATCAGGGCCCCACCTGCCTTAACCTACCAGGGTCTCCACCTGCCTTAACATTACCAGGGCGTCTGTCTGCTAACACTACAGGGTCTCCACCTGCCTTAACACTACCAGGGCGTCTACCTGCCTTAACACTATCAGGGCCTCCACCTGCCTTAACACTACCAGGGCCTATACCTGCCTTAACACTACCAAGAGTCTCCACCTGCCTTAACACTTCCAGGGTCTCCACCTGCCTTAACACTACCAGGAGCCTCTCACTTCGCCTATACTATCAGGGCCTCCACCTGCCTTAACACTTCAGGGTCTCCACCTGCCTTAACACTACCAAGTCTCCACCTGCCTTAACACTACCAGGAGTCTCCACCTGCCTTAACACTACCAGGGCCTCCACCGCCAGCCAACACTACCAGGGCGTCTACCTGCCTAACACTATCAGGAGCCTCCACCTGCCTTATACACTACCAGGGCTCTACCTGCCTTAACACACCAGGGCCTCTACCTGCTAACACTTCCAGGAGTCTCACCTGTGCCCAACACTACCAGGGTCTCCACCTGCCTTAACACTACCGGTCTCCACCTGCCTTAACACTACCAGGGCCTCTGCCCAACAGCCAACGCACTACCAGGCTTCTCCCAGCCCAACACTATCAGGAGCCTCCACCTGCCTTAACACTATCAGGGCTCTGCCTTCGCCTTAACACTATCAGGGCCTCCACCTGCCTTAACATATCAGGGCCTCTACCTGCCTTAACACTACCAGGGTCTCCCACCTGCCTTAACACTACCAGGAGTCTCCACCTGCCTTAACACTACCAGGAGCCTCTACCTTCCTTAACACTATCAGGGCCTCCACCTGCCTTAACACTATCAGGAGCCTACCTGCTTTAACACTATCAGGAACCTCCACTTGCCTTAACACCACCAGGCTCCACCTGTCTTAACACTACCAGGGACCTCTGCAACATATCAGGACCTCCACCTGCCTTAACACTACAGGGGTCTCCACCTGCCTTAACACTCACCAGGGCTGCAGCCTGCCCAACTATCAGGGTCTCCACCTGCCTTAACACTACAGGGATCTCCACCTGCCTTAACACTATCAGGGCTCCACCTGCCTTAACACTACAGCAGGTCTCCACCTGCCTTCACTACCAGGAGCCTCTACCTGCCTTCACTCTGTCAGGAGTCTCCACCTGCCTTAACACTACAGAGCCTCTACCTGCCTTAACACTACCAGGGCCTCAACCTGCCTTAACACTACCAGGGCTCCCACCTGCCTTAACACTACCAGGGCGTCTACCTGCCTTAACACTATCAGGAGCCTCCACCTGCCTTAACACTACCAGGGTCTCCACCT